>NC_080163.1:127638928-127938928 GCF_950295315.1 Erinaceus europaeus | reverse complement strand
CAAGGCTAATGCGTCAAAATGTGCCTAGGATACATGTGCAGAAAAGGAAAGCTCCCTCCACTGTGGGGCAGGGGGTCTCCCAGCACTCTGTCCCTCAGAAACGCTGATCAGTATCAAGCCTATTGGATTATCTATCATTTCTTGGATATGTCCCAGTAGCTAGTAAATAAAGCTGTCTACTTTAAATTTTGTCCCGGTGCCCTTTTACAGCCTTTTCTCCTAGGAGCTGAGTCCCATTATATTCTGAAAGCATATGTTCCAAACGATTGTTCATTCTCTTTCCAATAATATCTTTGCAGGACAAAGAAGAATGGGGAAGGGAACATACTTTCAGGATGTCAGTCCCAGTTTTAATTACAAGTGTGTGTGGCTATGGCATTCATGTAATTGGGGGGCTGATTTATGCCAAATAATAAGCACTGATGTGAGGGGCTGTAGCCCAATAGTGGGGTGTGTGGGTGTGTGGGGGGGTTGACCAAGCAAAAGCAGCCCCCTCTTTTCCAAACAGAGAACCAGGGCTGCACATGTCAGCAGCTTTGCTCAGAAGCACCTACGGGTCTGATGGAAAAGACACCCAGAAAGGCTGGCTCTGGAGTCCCTGCTTGCACTTTCTAGCATGGTGAACTTTTGCAAGGCATTTTCCTTCTTGGAGTATCCACTTTCTCTTCTGAAAAGTGCATCTATTAATAATAACTATTGCATGGGGCTTGGGGATCACATTACATAAGTTAATGTAAATAAAGAATTTAGGGGCCGGGTGGTGGCATAACTGGTTAGGCACATGTCATAGTCCTCAAAGACCCAGGTTCGAGCTCCAGGTCCCCACCTGCAGGGGGAAAGCTTCACAAGTGGTAAAGCAAGGCTGCAGGTGTCTCTCTGTCTCTCTCCTTCTCTGTTTCCCCCTTCCCTCTCAATTCCTGGCTATCTTTATCCAATAAATAACTAAAGACAATAAAAAAATCTGTGGCAGCCACACCCTCAGGCCTGCTGACCATAGGCCTGCTCTCTACTCTAGTTCAGACCAAGAAGTCAGATGCAGCTCCTGGGAAAAAAAAAAGAATTTAGCACTGTGCCTGGTGTGTAGTGAGTGCTCAAAGCTGTTGACTGATTGAAAAGTAGTAATACTGGGCCAAGGAAGTAGTTCAGTGTGAGGATCAGCACAAGACTTTCATGTTAGGGGCCCCAAGTTTAATCCTAGCATTGTCACATGTCATAATTAAGAAGCTTTCTGGCATGTTTGTCTGTCTGTCTGCCCTATCATAAATAAATACCAAAAAGAAAATATATCAAAATACCAAAAAGAAGAGAATAATATCACCTACACTAACTCAGATAAACATAGCAACAATAATCCATTTCAGGAGAGGTCCATGACCTCAGGAGTTTTTCATGAGCTATATGGTATGCATTTGACCTACTGAAAGTTTTGAAAGCAAATGGATAGGAATCTACCTTTCTGAAGAACGACCATTCTCTCTGCACCCACGCAGTGCAATTCTCTGTAGGATCCAGAATGCTGAGCTCTCTTCAGCTTCTAGCATCATCTTGGTACAGATTCTGGAGAAGATGAGATGTGTGCATGACTTCCTTGTGTTAGATATGGGAGCTGAGGGGAAGGGACAGAGTTATAGAGGTCAAAGGGTGAGGAGACAAGGAGACATGAGACTGAATAGCTGCCTAAGAGACTAGACACTTGTAGCAGGACCTCCTAGAGGGTTCAGGAAGACTAGTGAAATTCTGGCCAGGCTGAAAGGCTTGCATTTAAGAGGGATGGGTTCTACTGCATGTGGCAAGATAGAGGAACCTTGAAAGCATGATGCTCAGTGAAAGCAAGTCGGGCATAAAAAGTCACTGATTATAGGATTATATATGTGATATGTCTAAAACAGGAACATCTGTAGGCAAAAAGTAATTCGTGGCTATCAGAAAATGGGGCAAGGTCAGGTCTGGGGTGGTGAGAAGTTGTTGCTTTAGCCTTTAGGGTTTGGAATTTTTGTGGGGAGAGATGGTGAAAATGTTCTGGAACTATGCTGAGGTTAGAGTTGCTCAGACTTGTGAATTTATTTTATTTTATTTCTTTTTATTGCCACCAAGGCTATCACTGGGGTTTGGTGCTACATGACAAATCCACAGCTCCAGGTGGCTTTTATTTCTTTCTTTTTCTCTTTCTTCCTTCCTTTTTCCCTTCCTTCTTTCCTTCCTTCCTTCCTTCCTTCTTCTCTTGCTCCTCCTTCTCTGTCTCCTTTTCCTTCTCCTCCTCCTCCCCCTTATTTTATTCCTCCTCCTCCTATTTTTCTTATAATTGATGGGACAAAGAAAAATTTAAAAGGAAGGGAGAAATAGGTAGGGAGAGAGAAGGCGACAAACCTGTAGACCTGCTTCGCCGCTCCTGAAGCTTCCTTCTACAGGTGGAGACCAAGGGCTTGAATCAAAATCCTTGTACATGGTAGCATGTGCTCCACTAGGTGCATCACCACCTGCCCCCATGAATATATTTAAGAAATGACTGAATGGCCCCCGGCTTCCCACCTGCAGGGGAGTCACTTCACAAGTGGTGAAGCAGGTCTGCAGGTGTCTATCTTTTTCTCCTCCTCTCTGTCTTCCCCTCCTGTCTCCATTTCTGTCTGTCCTATCCAACAACGATGACAACAATAATAACAACAATAAAACAACAATGGCAGCAAAAGGAAATAAGTAAATAAATATTTAAAAAAATAAATGACTGAATGTATCCTTTTAAAGAATGTGCTTCATGGGAGTCGGGCTGTAGCGCAGCAGGTTAAGCGCAGGTGGCGCAAAGCACAAGGACCGGCATAAGGATCTCGGTTCGAACCCCGGCTCCCCACCTGCAGGGGAGTCGCTTCACAGGAGCTGAAGCAGGTCTGCAGGTGTCTATCTTTCTCTCCTCCTCTCTGTCTTCCCCTCCTCTCTCCATTTATCTCTGTCCTATCCAACAACAACAACAACAACAACAATAATAACTACAACAATAAAACAACAAGGGCAACAAAAGGGAATAAACAAATAAAATAAATATTAAAAAAAAAAGAATGTGCTTCATGGCATATTAATTCTATCACAATTTAAGGTGGGGGCATGCATGGGCAAGGCTGCAAGCACTGGCCTTTTCTGTCATGAAGATTTTTCCCAAACTGGGGAATCTGAAAAAGTCCTTC
The DNA here is from genome assembly GCF_950295315.1 of Erinaceus europaeus. NCBI lineage: Eukaryota > Metazoa > Chordata > Mammalia > Eulipotyphla > Erinaceidae > Erinaceus > Erinaceus europaeus. The sequence continues at coordinate 127,935,752 of NC_080163.1, read as the reverse complement.
TAGGGAGGAACTGAGCGTGTGTGTGTGTGTGTGTGTGTGTGTGTGTGTGTGTGTGTGTGTAGCTGTTTTGTTGGCAGTTGATATACTTTTTTGTGTGTGATTCTTGAACAGTCTGCTGTTCCAGATTAACCTCTGTGTAGAAAGACTTGAAGGTGCTTTAGTACATCATCCAACCTACAGGAATAAATAGCACCATGCATGACACCTCATAGGCTTTCAATGACTTTTTGATGAATGAATAAAGAAGGACTCTTATAATACAGATACTGTTGGCATTTAGAAGATGGTAGAAGTTCTATGCAAAATGAAGGCTACTGGAGTTCTCCATACTATTATATTGCTTCATTCTTTGTACTAAGTGAGTGACCAGGGGGAAAGCCATTTTATGTACTCTATCCCATATACTTCCCTGCTTCAAAACTAAGATTGATCTAGTCTTCTAGCGTTTGCCCTTCTTCCGTAGCCAGTCAACAGCATCAGGTTGATCTAGTAAGAACAGGTAACTTCATTCTTTCATCACAATGAAAATTCACTTTCCTATGTTGAAAAATATTTAGTCATATTCAACGTTAGTATCTCACCTGGACCAGTGGCTTAAGTTTGTTGGAGTCTACAAATATCTTTTGAATCATATGAATTTAGTCATTTTTGAAAGTCAGGCTTTCAAAAGGAACACCACCTTGAAGATTATTTATCTCCCCATTACAAAGGTAAGTAAATCCTTATGTTTTTGTGTGGGAAAGTGAAGGAACTAGTGTTTTCCATAGACACTTAAACACAAACACTGAACATCTTAGACCTGGGGCCAGATAATATCTCAGTATTTGAATAAAGAATAGGTGATTACATTATGCTAATTTGTGTCTTCCAATACATGGCACAGCATCTAGCAAGTGGATATGTCCATTGCGTTTCCTAGGGTAACATTATGAATGTCTTAAGTATGTCCAAACTACAGCAATATACAGACTCTATTATCCTACCTATGTTATTTCTTTATTTACCTAATTATTGTTGAGATATCATAGCACTGGATCAACCTTCCCGTGGTGCATCCCGTGAGTACCCATTCATTGGGGAAACTGACGATCCTTCCTAGCCGACTGAATCCACATGGATCCCAGTCACTTTCAAAGCCATTAACTGGCTACGGAAGAAGGGCAAATGCTAGAAGAAGAAGAAGCACTGTATGAGGGAGAGAGAGAGAGAAATGGGGGGAGATCAGAGTACTGCTTAAGTCATGTACAGTAGCATGAATTGAATTCAGGGCTTCACACATGCAAACCATAAACTCTACTTGCTAAGTCACATCCCCATTCATGTTATTCTATAAGGAATGTAGTAGAATGCTTCTCCATGGTCTTTATTTTGTCCTGTGATGGGTAAATATTGACTAGTCCATTGGAGATCTGACCAAATAGTCCTGAGGGTTGCATCATCCTGACTTCTTTCCCTCCTTCCCTCACCTCCTCCCTTCTCAGTCCTCCCCCCCACCCCGTTTTTTTCCTGCTATTTTAAACTGAATTGACAGGCTATTTTCAAAGATGTGTTTCATTATGCATTTATTTAGCATTATGCATATGTCTCTACAGAAACAAACTGAATAAATCCCATACCCAAAACTATTTTTTTCAAGAGAAGGTTTAGAATTTAATTTTTGGATATTATCTGAATAATTATCTTTGCTTGCATAGATTCAGGCAAATGGTTTTCCAAGTTCTTAAATCCAGTCTGGATCACAAAAGTATTCTGAAGCCTGGTGAAAAATGGCTTCATAGTTTCCTAATTTAGTTGGAGGAATATTCCATGGACATATATACCCTCCCACAGTGACATCAGGGAGAAAAACATCAAGCAACTATCCTGTGTGTGCAACTTAGACTATGAACATTCAATATGTCCCTGAAAAATAAGTACAATATAAACTATATTTGAGTTGACTTTCTATGGCATGAATTATCCTAGAATCAGATTCTGCATGTTTTGGTTGAACAAATAGGCCAGCCAGAGTATCTGAGTATAGTAATAAGAACAAGAAAATTGATGGAAAAAGAACAAAACAGAGTCCCAGCATGGTACTTTGAGTAGAGAGGCATCAGAAAACTGCCCCAGACCCTCAGGCCTGGGCCAACTCAATTCCATAGCTTTGCATTTTCCTGTGAAAACAGGATTTTCTCAGATACCCAAGAGCAAGATGGGGGGGGAAAATGCACATTTGACACCAAGGAAAGGTCTATAGACCTTTTCATTTCCTCAGTAAACTCAGGAAGTCCAGAGGTGGTGTCAGAATAGGTAGGGAGAGACTCTTTTTTTAAAAAAAAATATTTTTATTTATTTTTTACAGATTTTTAAATATTTTTTCTTCCTATTTATTTATTTATTCCCTTTTGTTGCCCTTGTTGTTTTATTGTTGTAGTTATTATTGTTGTTGTCGTTGTTGAATAGGACGGAGAGAAATGGAGAGAGGAGGGGATGACAGAGAGGGGGAGAGAAAGATAGACACCTGCAGATCTGCTTCACCACCTGTGAAGCAACTCCCCTGCAGGTGGGGAGCTGGGGGGCTTGAACCGGGATCCTTCCGCCGGTCCTTGCGCTTTGCACCACCTGCGCTTAACCTGCTGCACTACTGCCCGACTCCCAGGGAGGGATTCATAAGGGGTTCTTGGTGTATATCAGTTGCTGGGTGAGTTCTAACTTCTCTGAAGTTATACTGTTTCAGGTCCTGAGGAAGTGAAGGATTTTGAAAGTGGATCAGGATAACCTTTAAGTTCAGGGTAAAGTAGAGCCTAGAATAATTATTTTCTTCTGTGGGTAGTTGCCCCCCTCAAAAAAAAAAATAGGACAATATATGTATGCAAAATTGCTTGTTCCAACTTTAAGGGAGATTGTTTGTCCTTTAAAGTTTAGGCATTGATGGACTTAATTATGCTTTTTAACAAGATTTTGCATATTTAATATTTCCTCTTAGAGCTTCCAAGAATCTCAATTATTAATTCCACAGCGATTTACTGCTATTCTGCCTCTCTCCTCAGTATAACGATTGTAAACTCATCAAACATTGTTTGCCATCTCCAAATTTCAACAGTGTTTGAAATCAAATAGAAAATCCAAAATAAAATATAAATGTGCCCAGTCATTTTAATGATGTAGCAGAGCCAAGAGATGTTTTATAATTTCTCCATAAGCCTGATGGTGGGTAGGCCACTGTTCTGGATCAGGATAAATACAAATTTAGCCCCTAATCCAAGCAGACAATTGTTTGTGACTTTGTATGACTGAAAAAAAAAGAACCTCTGTCCAAAAGATGCTATTTATAAAAGTAAACTGTTACAAATTGAGCTCAGTGTTAACCAGAACTTTATGAATAAGTAATAAGGTCTAATTTTCCGTTATTATAGCCATTGTTTAAAAATGCATGCCTGCCAGGACACTGTAACGATTTCATATTACTTAGGAAAACTTTTATGATTCTCTTTTTCTTTTTTTAATAATTACTCCCCCCATTCATTACGTTTTCTCTGCTCCAGGTGCATCTGAAAAGCTATATGACAAGTGTCATCTTTATATTTTCTAAATGCCCCCTCCAACATATGTACATACTACCTAGAACTTCAGAGGCTTTTCCTGTTGCTTTTTTCCTTTCAGCATTCACCTGACTGCCATTGGTGCCCATGGGCAATTGCTGGCTTTAGGTTGGCACACAGAGTCAGTCAAAGATGAGCTGGCTCTGGGCCTCCCATAATCCCCTGCAGAGGCTATGCCAGCACAGAAAGTAGAACCATCTCTCCCAGGCTGCCAGTTCCATAAAGAACATACCACACCATGGTACCCCATATCTATAAGAAAATCGCTTATAATTCATCAATGGTTAATTGTTTTGGTTTATCATTTCAAAAATTTTGACATTAAACCTTCATTTAAATATCCAGGAACATTAAAGGAACCAGCAAATTCTTTTTGTTTTATGCACATATCTGCAATCCTTTTGTTCCAACACCAGTATTTTCAGTTTTGCATTCACAACTTGGATGGATTTTCCCATATAATACAATCAAGAGGCCATAATATGATCGATCCCTCCTTTGGTCTCCAGTGGTAGAGAAACCTGGGAAAATCCTAGACCCTCTAAGATATGGAACCAAAGTTAAAAGTTTGGTCCCATTAGAAAATTACCAAAAGGGGTGGGGAGGTGGGCAGTTGCACAGCGGGTTAAGTGCACATGGCTCTGAGCATAAGGATTTCAGTTTGAGTCCCCGGCTCCCCACCTGCGGGGTGGGGGTCGCTTCACAAGCAGTGAATCAGGTTTGCAGGTGTCTATCATTCTCTCCTCTGCGATAACTCTGGAGGGAAAGGAAGGAAGGGAGGGAGGGAGGAAGGGAGGAAGGAAGGAAGGAAGGAAGGAAGGAAGGAAGGAAGGAAGGAAGAAAGGAAGGAAGGAAGGAAAGAAAATAACCAGAAAGAATGATGACGTGACAGTCCACAATACAGACCATTCTTTATGTATCTCATGATTAGAAATAAAAGTGTTTTTGAGAGCAAGAGGACACAAGTTTCTTCCTGGAAACTAGACTTGTAGACAGTGCCACTAGTATTCAGGCTGCTCCTTAGAGACAAGCATGTGTGTTAGGAAGCTGTCTTCTCCCTGTTAAATTTTCAGTCACAACAGGTGACTACTCATCTTCAGATTGCTTCTTGATCTCTTTGCTCTCCTTGCTCACCGTGGAAACAGTGTCCTCTGCCTCACTGTCTTTGACTCTTTAGTTTTCTACCAACTTCTTGGTTGTCTTTCATACTCCAGTGAATTCCCTTGGATTTGGAATTTGGATATTTCCTTGACTAAAGTTTCTCCCTTCTCAAGCGGTCTTTTAAATGCCAAACTGATGCAAGACACCTTTCACGCAGACTGTGATGGCCAAACTACTGGACCCACTCTTTACCTAGACATCCACCCACACACATACCAGAGTACCCATCAGATAGCATCTCTTTTTTTGAAAAATCCCCAGACTGGAGTCGGGCAGTAGTAGCAGGTTAAGCGCATGTGGCGCAAAGCGCAAGGTCCAGCTTAAGGATCCTGGTTCGAGCCCCCAGCTCCCCTCCTGCAGGGGAGTCACTTCACAGGCAGTGAAGCAGGTCTCCAGGTGTCTGTCTTTCTCTCTCCTTCTCTGTCTTCCCTTCCTCTCTCCATTCCTCTCTGTCCTATATAGCAATGTTGACATCAGTAACTACAATAATAATAACTACAATAACAATAAAAAGGGCAACAAAAGGGAAAATAAATAAATAAAAAGAAAAAAAAAAAGAAAAATCCCCAGACCATCACTCATCTAGCATTAATCAGACAGTGCCCTTTATGTCCCACTTTGAAATTTAAGTCTCAGCCTTGTCCCATAGAATTACTGCCAGTTGATCTCTATATAAATGGCTGGGTTTTCTGCATTATTAATGATGGAATAGGCTTTTGACAAGCCTGCATTTGGTGCACCTTGCCCTGAGAAATGCCCCAGAGTGCCAGAGTTAAGCTCTTCCTCTGTCAGGATTATCAGAGCTGTTGCAGACACAGATGACAACACTTTAGTCTTTCCATATTGGAGAAGCTTCTTAACTCCATTCAGTTGGCAGTGCTTTTCTGGAACTCTGTTTTGGGAAGAACTGTGAGATTGTGTGTGCACCCAATTGAGAGAGTGCTGGGATTGATTAGCAATGCCTACAGTGAGTAGAAGATTCATAAGAATAGTCATGCATGCAGCATTTCTGCCCTGGGCTCTAAGTTGATCCTATTTCAGAAGATATGAGTGTCAGGGGATTTTAGAAACAAGAAGAGAGTTTCAGGTTCAATAGAGGTGTCAAAGGATTGTTCTGCATTGTCAGTGAATGGTTTCCAAGTCACCTTTCTCAATTTATAATCTTGGCTCCATTCAGCCACACAAAAAGATTCTGAGCATAGTGACTTATGCATCGTGACTCACGAGTTGGCTTTATTTCCTGATACTGCTTCTCAGATGCCCTGTTGGGATCAAAGGGCTCCTTTTCTAGATATAGGGAGAAGCCTAGGACATTACATTAATAATTATCAGTTTATTACATCCCTCAAGTAATAGAGAGGAGCCCAGGGTTAGGTGGACAACCTGGAGGTCAGAAAAAGACATAGGGCAATAAACATTTTCCTTATCAGGCAAGTGTCAGAGCACAGATGAGACCAGAATGGTCTGAATCTCAAGTCTAGTATAAAGAAGGTTGAACCAGGACCAGGTGAAGGAATTGATTGCCTTCTTGAAGGAGCTCTGTGTTGGATTCTGGGCAAGGAAGAAGGAGGTTGCCTTATGTAAGACTAATAATCCTGTGAATGTGGCTTCTGTAGGAGACAGGGATCTAGAAGTTGTCACCTTCCCAAGGTCACATTGCTAGTGAATGGCAGAGACCAAGTTCAAATCAATGTGTTTACAAGGGCCCTGCAGTGGAAATGGTGTCCTACGGCCTCCCAGCAGTTATGACAGAGGAACATATTGCCAGATCCTGCTAGCCTCCTGTAAGATGACCTTATAATTAAAGGCTAAGAAGTAAACCTACCACATGAAACCAAAACCAAACCAAACCAGCCCTCCTACCCCCCAAAAAAGTGATTATATAGAGGTTGATTCCTTTTGCATTTCTGGTTGAACTGCTATATCCTGCTTAAGGTCATGTAGGATATTTTAATCTCTATGGCCAGGAGGTCTTTCCACCAGAGATCAGGATACTGCCTGGCTCCTGCCTCCCCTCTGAGTAGCTGGCTGTGCCAACAGAAATGCCAGCTGCAGCGGGAAGGGCAGGCTCTCCATCTGAGAAGAGCACATGGACCCGCATTTCTTTTCTGGTGCTTTTCCTCCCCTACAAATGAGAAAGAGCTAATTAACGTTGATGGCAACCAGGACCCAATGCCTGCCAGTTCCCTGTGCAGGATAGGAGCCTCTTTAGCATTCACCCTGTTTCCCTTCTCAACAGTCAATTCTGACTGGCGATTGGGAGAGAGCAGGACTCAGTTCCAAAGGATCTGTCTCTGCAGTGAATCTTGGGGCAAGGTCAGGGCCATCAGAATATACATCTTTTTTTTTTTGTCATTACCTACACCATACTAGCTCCTTGTCAATATTTGTAATTATTTTGTAAAGACACAAGTGACTACCTCCTTAAAATAAAATGCATAAAAAAATCATTTCAAAATGTAGATTCTCAACCAAGAGATAAAGGAGAGAAAATAATCATGATATCACATTTGTGGGAAACAGAGGAAGAAAAGCCTATGATTCTAATTATGCTGAGGAGTGGGTTACTGATAATATAGCTGCACAGAAAGCAAAAGGTTACAGAGAAATGTAGTGAGATGTGATACAATTATTTATTTCTAAATATTTTCTATTACTGGGGCTCTTTAAGTACTGCAACTGTCTTCTTTTTATTTATAATGAAGTAAAAGTTGTTTTTGAAAGTTATTTATTTGTTGTTGAATAGAAACAGAGAAATTGAGAGGGCAGGAGAAGATAGAAAGGGAAAGAGATAGAGACACTTGCAGCCTTGCTATACTACTCATGAAGCTTCACCCTTTCAAATGGGGGTAAAAATCTTTCTACATAGATGAGATGGCTTATTTCAAGTAGCCTTCATCTAGTTTCCAGAGGGAAGGGAGATAGAGGGGCTGAGAGGCTGAGGGACATATACCACAATGCTTTACTGCTTATAACCCCCCCCCCCCATTGGGAACTAGAGTGCTTGAACACAGGTGCTTGTGCAGTTATGTATACACTTATCCAGTTGCGTCACCGCCTGGCCCCTCCACTTCACTTTCTCATACATATTCAGAGCTCAAAGGAGTGATAAATTGTATTCCCTTCCTTCAAGGACATCCATGTTTTTTTCTGTGGAAATATATAAGAGTCTTTCTACAAAATGGGTATAAAATTAGGGCGGGATAGATATCATAATGGTTATACAAAGAGATTCTCATGCCCGAGGCTGTCTCCAAAGTCTCAGGTTCAATCCCCCACACCACCATAAGCCAGAACTAAACAGTGCTCTAGTTAAAATAGATAGATAGATAGATAGATAGATAGATAGATAGATAGATAGATAGATAGATAGATAGTTAAAATGTGGAATGATGCATGCTCCTCCCTTTCTGGCTTGTGTGTTGTGGAATGTGTGAGCAGCATCCACTCTGCCTGTCTTTATGTACCAGCTACCTCCACCTACATTAGCTTACATCATTGTCTCTCCATCTTTATCTATATGAATTTGAAGGTGGCGGTTCTGATGCATTCAGCGGCTTAACCAAGGTCATATCAAGGTAACAGCTCTGGGTGGGAACCTATGATAATTACCTGCAAAGCCCATGCCTCCTGGTGCTCTTTAAAGTTGAGGCTTCACCATTGTCTTTTGCACCATGTAGTGGATGGAAGTGAATCATGTCCCCTGCCTCACCTTTTATCTCAGAACATGAGAATTCACTAACTCTCATGTCCAGTAGTGCCTGAAACTGATCCTCCTGGCTCATCAATGCATATTATTTTGCCAAGAGGCAAAATCTGCTGCAGAGAGATTGATTCTCTAGTATTTATCCTCCTTTGCCCAGTGTAAATTGGTCAGCCTGATCCTACTCGCATGATAAAAATCATAATGTCTCAAATTACTTACTCAATAAAATGTGGGTTTATCTATTATTAGTGATCATTAGGGTTATAATGCAGCATGGAAATTTAGAGCAAATTAGCTACATATGCAAGCTGTTTGGCTCATGTGCAGTTAATCATAGTGCACAGTTCTAGTGGGCAGGAGGTTTTGCAAGAATTGTTTCAGGACTAATTTGTGGGAGGGGAACTGAATGCTCAGAATTTTTTTTTTCTCCTATTGCTCTTTACTGTGGGTTTCTTAAAGACGTGTTTATCTATCACAACTTTGAACCCAGCAAGTACCAAAAATTTTTTTTATTTAAAAATAAGCAAAATACCAGAACTGGGAAGAGATATAGCTCAATGCCAGAGCACAGGATTTGCATGCATGTCCAGGTTCAATCCTTCATGCTGTTTATACCCAGAGCTAAGCAGTGCTCTGGCTTCTCTCTTGCTTTCTCTCTCCTTTAAAAACAGTGAGAATTATAGCTCAAATCAAAAATAGCTTCTGATTCTAATTCTTGTATTAATGATGGATGAATTAGAATTTCATGATAACCAAACACCTATGGGCCTTTCAGGTCTCATCTGTCTTGACTGCTAAGATTCACTTATAGCCTTTAGAGCTGTTCTGTTGAGTGATGTAATGGCACAGCCTCTGCTATTATAAAGACAGTTCCCATCACACCTGGGTACTGCCATTTCCTCTGCGGCAGATGCTTCCTGGACACGTGGGCAGGTGGCAAGAGCTGACTTTGGCTATTGGTATCTGAATGGCAACATATGTTAAGAAGGAAAGAAAAATCTAAGTATAACTTGTTTCCTGTAAGAGTGCCAGGAAACTTGACAATGAACTTTGTGAGTTGAAGCCACCGGATGAATAGAGGTGGTAGCATTGGTAGTGGAAACAAGAACAGTTTTTAATGGTTTTTGGTTTATGCAAAGTTTAGCTCCAGGGAGTTTGTCTTGTTCTTTGTGGATGTGAAGTGCAAGTCAAAGACCAGAGTTTGAAGAGTAATTCAAAAATGGATTCAGGGAGATAGCAGAACTGCATGACATCAGTAACTGACAAGCCCTGGGTAGTCTGGTACCTGAATGGCCTCATTAGGAAATGTTCTCCATTTCTCAAGTGTAATTTGCTCAGAGTATTATTTTAAGAGATGTTTTCACTGTAGCGCCCTTGGCCTACTTCCTGCTAAGATGTACAAAGAAAATTCTGGAAACAGAGTACCTTTGACATCTCCCACCAGCTGTTTCAACAAAAGGACTAAGCTATCACTCATTGCCACTCACGTAACCTTAACATCTCAAAACCCCATTACCATGTCATGGCACATATTCACAAGTTCCTGGAACTGGGATGTCAACTTTTTGAGAAAGATGGACATCATTCTACCTGCCCAATAGCCTGCTGTATAGAAACATTGACACACTGGTGAAATATTGACATAATTGGAGATAAGAGGACTGACTCTGACTTTACCCACTTCTAACTTTTGTCACCAGAAACCATTTAACTTCCTTCCATTATTTCAGTTTCTCTAACCATAAAGTGAAAATATTTGTTGATGATATCTAAGAAGTCCCCTGGAACTTAAAATTCTAGCATTTCATTGTCTAATTGGCAATATACGGTTTTGTTTCTTATAGAGACATAAAAAGCAAAGAGGCAGAGAAAGAGTGAGAGAGACCCCAGCACTGAGGCTTCCTTCTATGTCGTGGGGGCTGGACTCGAACCCAGACCATGCACTTGGCAAAGCAGTACATTATTCAAATGAGCTATTTCACCAGTTTGGCATTATATATATATATATATTTCTTTCCACAGGAACCTGATCACAAAGTACAAGAAACTAGGTAACTTAGAGTAGAAATTTATTCTTTAACAGTTATAGATTAAAACTCCAAAATCACAGGTGGGCTATGCTTCCTCTGAAGAATCCTGAGGAGAATCCTCCCTGGTATCTTTCGCCATTCTGTTGGTTGCCAGCCAGCACCTTTGACATTTCTTTGCTGTGAACATATCTCTCCGAACTCTACTTCTATCATAACCTGGTCTCTCCTTGTATCTCTGTTTGCTCTTACAAAGACTCCAGTCCACTAAGAACTGAGGCCCATCCTTACCTCAAGGATGAGGTAAGGATGATTACACATCTGCAAAGACTTTGCTTCCATATAAACCACTTTCAAAAGTTTTAGGAAGGAAGGATTTGGGAGCAGTTCTCTGTCACACAGTATAATATAGATAGATGCATTCACATCGAATAAGTCCCCTACCCCCATTATAAGAATGAAGGGAATTAGAATGAAGAGACAGGACTTGGTGACTTTCTTCTCAACCTATCTTGGTTACTTTTTTCTTTATCTTTGGTATGTTTATGTAAACAAAGATGCAATATAACGTGAGATCCCCTAAGGCAAATCTATACCAGGAACATGGGGATGCTTGTTTCAGTCTGTTGACTGGGTCATGTTACCTCTGTATGATGCGAGTGTGGGGTGGGGAGGCATGGAATAATCAGATTTGTAATCCTCTCTAAAAGCAAGAGAGGGTGAAACCTGACCAATCATTGATTCAGATTAACAGGCTCAGTATTTAGAGCCAGAATGTGCTGGCACAGCCACCGAATACATGATTTCCTATCTCAGGAGGGTTACAGCTAAAAGTCCTACACAGATTATGTGACTAGAGCATATTCCTGGAAACATCAGTCCTGAGGGCAGGGTAGATTTCCACTGGCCTCCTTCTGCTCCTTGGAAGACTCGGAACTCTTGTCTTCCAGGACTTCGGACAAAGACGTGCAAAAGACCTGCAGTTGCACACATGGAAATTTTGTTTCTCATTTCATGAGACATGGAGAAGCTTCCTTGGCAAGGCTGGCTTTCAATTTTCTATTTTTGAAACCCATCGGGCAGGCCAACAGGGAGCTGACCTGTCTCAGGCTTGGAGTTTGCAGTTTTCAGCTGAGGATAGTGCTCCTGAACCTCTCCTGCAAAGCCAGATGGAAGCCCTGGGTCCCTAGCCCCTCCAGCCCTGAACACATGCCTGCACACCTGGCCCACCACTCTACCTGTTTACAAATTACCCCCATTTTCTGCTTGGTTCAGCAGTAACTGTTTACCCTCCCCCGTGATGTAATTAGGCCTTCAGAGTTCACGTGCGCCTATTATGAGCTCTCCTGTGTTTTGTCTTGGTGCTTCGTTTCTGTAGCAGTAATCATATATATATATTAAAATTTGGTATCAATTGTTTGGCTAAATTATGCACAGTGGGCCATCCTAACCTGCCATTAACATAACGTATGCTAAACAATGTGTTGGGGTTTTTTTTCCCTTCCCTTTTTTTCCTGATAATTATACTCCAAAGCATCAATTGCTTATTCAAGTAAATTAAACTTTGAGTTTTGCTCATTTCTTCAAACTTTCCGATTGTCTTGGCTGCCACAGATGCAGACCAAGCACTCCTTCTCCCGCCACTGGGGGTGGTAACCTATCTTTTCTTTCCTTACTCCTTTCTTTTAAGGTCTCTTTTTATTTAGTTCACATGAGATAGAGAGTTTCACCGAGAGAGAAGAAAATATGGATATCCTTCCAGTACATGTGGTGCCTGTCAGACATCAAATCAAGAGCCACTGGTATGCAAGAGCCACTGTGCTCAGTCTGCTGAGCTAGTGCCTGTCACATTTTCTTTCAATAACATTGGAAAGTCACTTAGTGGTCAAGTGGTCACCACCAGGGGTTCTAAGATGAGCTCCAGCTTCCTATTCCCCAAAAGCCAAGGGAGTCCATCTGAGAACTCAGTCAGATGACAATGAAAGGCAGTGACAGCAGAGGCCCAATTCATCTCCTCCCAGAACAAATAGGCCTTGAGCACCTCCTTGTCTAAGCAGGACTTTCCTAGGTATAGGAGACACAAAAGTTACCCAAACAAACCAGATTTCATTCCTTTGACAGTGTATAACTTAATTCAGGGGACAGTACACTCTTTTCTATAAAACACTAGATAGCAAATACGTGGGCCAAGAAGGTCGCTGAAGTGTTAGAACATTTGTATTGTCAACCTGACAACACATATACCAGACTGGTGCTCTGGTCTCTCGGTCTCAATATCATAATAATAAAGTAATTAATGGGGACTAGAAGGTAACTCACCCAGTAGAGCAAACTACTTGTTGTGAGGCTCTGGGCTTGATACTCAGCACCATCTGGGAGCACCATGGATGATACTGAGGGCACTCCATGAGTAGTGGAATGGTACTTTGATGTCTCTCCTTCTCTATCTTAAAGAAAAAAAAGGGGGGATAGAAAATGTGCTTTTAGAGCCTCCCACTTGATATTTATCACCTACATGTAAGATTCTGGGATCATTTTCCATGCCACATAAAAATTAATTAACTACAAAATCTATGACAAATTATTTTAGACTCTGTGGACTACATTATCCCATTGAAGCCACTAGACTATGCCATTGTCCTATGAAAACAGATATGAACGAAACCTAGATAAATGGACATAGTTGTGTGCCAATAAAACTTTATTTATCAAAACAGACCACCAGGCAAATTTAGACCTCCCTGAGTCCAGTGGATTGAGGCAAGGTACATATGCAAATAATTTCATTTTTGAATGCCTAAGTATAATTTTATACTATGGCAGGAGGTACAAAAATAAGTAAGCACAGGGTCTAAGCAGCACTTGTGAAGTTATTTTACACCAGGGCAAATGTTCTATACCAAGGAGTTAAAGGAGTGGGACTGCCCCTGGCAGGCCCCTGGAAGAGCCACCCCACTTACCTTGGGAAGGTTTCTTTCTTAAGAGGATACGGTACTCCAGGTCAGGAAGAAAAAGCATGTCCTATGTGGTTCTAAAAGAGGTCAACATGATTGCAAAGTGTAGAGTGGAATTTTGAAGTAAACAGGTCGAATAAGTTCTTTGAGGCTGTTTAGTCAAACACAGGTCAAAGCTGGAGTTGTTATTGTGGAATTATGCACCCAGTATTGTATTATAAACCCCTCACTCAGGAAGTCACAACAATAATTGTTTATTTTATTTTATTTACCAGAGCACTGCTCAGATCTGGCTATTGATAGTGTTGGGATGTCTCACATGGAAGTCCTAAGCATAACCCCAATCTGTGTACCTGGGTTAATAAGTGTTTATAGCTTACACATCCATGGGATTTAATGTCTTTTGGATCCACTGGAAGGAACTTTCTCCCACGTCTATGTGAGAGTTCTTTGGTTCAAGCATACTTGCCTTTACTGGGTGCTTCTCCCCGTGACTGAACAGGACTGCTTAGTTAGAGTGAGTCTACTACATGTGTCTCTTACTCTCCTGGAACCAGCATGACAGACCAAATGTGAATTTCTCAAGGCAACTGTGGAAGCATAGATAACAAAACACATAGTCCTAGACAACCTCACCAATGTATCCTAGAGCTCCGCTTCCCCAGAGCCCTTCCACACTAGGGAAGGAGAGAGACAGTCTGGGAGTATGGATTGACCTGTCAATGCCCATGTTCCGCGGGGAAGCAATTACAGAAGCCAGACCTTTCACCTTCTGCATCCCACAGTGACCTTGGGTCCATAATCAGAGAGGGTTAAAGAAAAGGAAAGCTATCAGGGGAGGGGATGGGATATGGAGATCTGGTGGTGGGAATTGTGTGGCGTTGTACCCCTCTTATCCTATGGTTTTGTTAATGTCTCCTTTTTTAAATAAAAAAATTAAAAATAAAGAATAGGAGAGCTATCAGGAGAGGGGAGGGGATAAAGAGTTCTGGTGGTAGGAATTGTGCGAAGCTGTACCCCTCTTATCCTATGGTTTTGTCAATGTTTCCTTTTTATAAATAAAAAATTTAAAAAACACACACACATAGTACTCTAGAAATTAAGACTTCCATTTGGTAGCTTAGAACTGATAATGACAGTTACTACCACATGTCATTGTTCAAAGTAAGTTGCCTGACTGACCTCAGAATCAAAGAGGGAAGACCCTGCAGAGTTACACAGTCAAGGGCTTGAGTGCAGAGAGGATAAATTATGAGGGTCCTGGAAAGATTTTTTTTCCTTATATCTGAGCCGAATAAAATGCCAAAGTGAACTTATGGAATAAGTCATTTGGATGGTATGGTGCTTTGCCATGTGTTCAACCCAGATTTGAGTCTGACTTCCATTGCACTGAAGGAAATTTGAGTGCTGTAATTTCTTCCTCTATGTCTCTATCTAAAAATAAAGAGTTGAAGCATTTTAAGAACCAAAGTGATGTGATGTGATTTGATTTACAATGAACAAAATAAATAAAACAATTGTTAATCTGTCAAACATGTAGAGAGGTACAGATTGGCGTGTGAGATGGCTTTAGAGGAAGTGGAAAGATTGGTGTGGGTTGAACATGTCCAAGGCCCAGAACCTCTCTTGTACTGTCTTTAGAGAATACCCGATGAAGTGTTAAACTTCTTGCTTTGGGCTTTACCGAGAGAGTTGACAGTTATCACCTGCATTCATCAATATAAGTTCCATAAAAAGCAAGATAGTTGAGGAGAAATGAGAAATTACAGCTCAGATTAGCAGCCTTGAATGTTCCTCATGAACACAGGATGTTCACCCAAATCACACCTCACTGCCTCTCACCCATTATCACTAATAGCTGGAATATTGCCGAGGAAGCCATAGCTGTTATTTTGTTATCATTCTAACAATAAAATAAATAGATGTGAATTCTAGTCCCATTTATGGAGTCATTTGATGCTGATCTGCTAATATATATGTGATCTGAAGTTTGAATTTATTGGGAGTAAAATGTATCTTTAGAAGAAAATATTGATTTACTGTGGAAAAGCAGATTTTCTTGGGAAATGGGTTCATTAAAGATTTCGGGGGACCTGAATGGTGGCATACCCAGTTGATTGCCCGTGTTACCATGTGCAGAAATCTGAGTTTAAGCCACTGTTCCCTACCTTCACGTGCTGTGAAGCAGGCCCACGGGTGTCTTTCTTTCTCTTTTCCTCTCTACCTTCCTCTCCCCTCTCAACTTCTCTTTGTCCTATCAAATGAAATAAATTAAAAAAAAAAAAAAGAGGAAAAAATGGAAGCCAGGAGCAGTGGATTCATAGTGTTGGCATAAACCTGGTGGCAGTAAAAAATTATTTTTTAAAAAAAGGCTTCTGTTTTTACATATGGAAGACTATGATAGATAAGTATATCACAGGTTTTATTCTAGTCTAAGTGCACACTATCTTAAATATAATGAAAGCACATTTTTATTATCAAATTCTACAACAGGTATTTTAATAAATATTCCACTCTCTTTCAAGCTGTGATTCACACACCCAGACTCCTTACATTCTGTAATTTCACCACAGTCAACCCAGACCTTTGGAAGCATGCCACTTGATTCATTCCAAAAGGAGTAAGGTCATGAAATAGGCACATCAGCTTTACTGACTCTGGCTGGTCAGTGACACAAGTTTCTTCTTCTCACATTTCATTAAGTCACATGACCATGCCATATTGCAAAAGAGACTGGGAAATGTAGGTTTGCTGTATGTTCCTTAAGAAGAGGAAATAAAATTAGTTGAAGAACTGGCTAATCTACCACCTGTCCTTTTATGTGAACTCTCCATCTACTAGTAGAGTGATTTGTATTCTAAGGCGATAAGCAGAACAAGGGTTACTAGTGCTTGAGTGCCAGGTGCTACCTAGAATGTGTCTCAATTAAACTTCCAGGTTGGCATAAAAATATACTGTGTTATCCTCATTTTACTCATGAGGGAAGGACAGTATATTCCTCTTTAGCATTTGTTAAGTAAAAGATCAGTGTTTATCTTACAAGTCAGTGTTAATAATTAAGAAAATAAAAGTCAGTATTAAGAAGTCACATCTGGGTTTGAGGAAAAAGCATGACAGTTTATACAACAGACTCCCAAACCTAAGGCACAGAGGTCCTGGATTCAATCCCTTGTACCACCATAAGCCATGGCAATGCTCTAATCAAAAGAATGACAATCAAACAAAGTTACACCTGTCAGAGTAGTCTATATTCCCTGAGGAAACAAATAACATCCCAAATCTCAGACTTAAAAACCACAAAGTTTTAGTTCTTTTGTTTATGCTGCAGCCATTGCAAGCCATTTGTCTTATTCCAACATTGAGCTTGATAGGATAATCATGTTCTGAAATGTTGCATGGCAAAAGAAAAAGAAAACATTGGCACGAATATACAGGTCTTTATAACATCTGTAGTAAAGAAACTTTCATCACTCTTACTAACAGTCTATTGGCCAAAGGAAATTAGACAACCCCACCTCACTTAAAATTGGCAAGAAAGGAACACCAGCCATGTGCCTTGAAGGAGCTAACCTCATGAGACATATTCTGATGACAACTAACCTTTCTAATCCAGGGAATGCACTTAGCATGGAGCTGGGAATATAGGAACTGCCCAGATTTTACTATGTCTAAATGTGATGACCTATGAACTGGATGGCAAAAGAGATTTAATAATTGTGATGTTGTCATTTATTATATATACATAGTCTTTGTACATACACTTATACATAGATTGTCTTTTCTCCTATTTCTGGTACACAGCTACTAAAATCCCTGGAATTTCCTGCGTGATAAGAGTGATGAAGTTGACTTGATATTCTTAACAGACCCCTATTAAATACACTTGAGTTAATGAGGCAACTTTCAGAAAGCACATACTGATAGGAGGCTGAGTGGTTGCCAGGGGAGCCAACCATGTGATTAGAAGGTTAGAACATTCACTCCCAGGCTTCTGACCTTCAAAGAAGAAAGAAGAACTGAACATTGAATCAGGTGCCATTTAACCAACGATCTAATCAGTTTCTAATGCATCTCATCCACTTGGCTATACCTAAATCATGTTCTTTTATAATAGACTGATTACTTTGTAAGTAACATGTTTCTCTGAGTTTTGTTAGTGGCGCTATCTCACAAATTATCGTACTGAAAGAATAAGTCTTGGAACTGTTCACTCTAATACTGGTCACCAGAAGAGCATGTGACAACCTGGATTAGCCAATTGGTTTCTCTGTGGTGGGGAACAGTCTTGTAATATTGAACCCTTAACTTGTGAGATCCCATGAGCTATCCTGAAAGATAGTGTCAAAACTGAGTTGAATTGTAGGTCCATGCTGAGGATTGTTGGATAATGTGGGTGAACTGAATACACACACACATACACACACACACACACACACACACACTGGAATTAATATCAGACCAATTTGTCAGGAGTTGATTTGAAATCTCACAGCAGATCCCACTGATTCATGGAGACCTTAGGATTATGTTTGCTGTATTGGGAAATGAGGGAGGAAAAAGGAGGTGGTAGCATAATTGCAGATCAGTTATGGACCATGAATAAAAAGGATGAAACCTCTTGGTTATGTTTTGGTCATGTTTTATACTACAAGCAGAAAAAGCATGAACTCAAAAGCTTTTATGAAGGAGCAACTGGATTGCTTTTCCTATTTTATTTATAGCAGCTAGATTGGGAGGCCAGTGTGTGTTTTATTATGACACACATATGTAATTACAAAGTATTTAGTTTCTTTCCTACATAAATTTATGTTGAGATTTAATTTCCACCAATTAGAACCCAAATGAAGCTATTCTAATGTGATTCCTATATTACAGAAGCATGGCCATACTCCTCCATGCACACATAAGGAAATAATATTGAAATGAATTTTAAGTACCTAAAGTTGTGTTAGACTGTGAATGGATATCCAATTCAATTTGTAGAAAACTTTAGATTAATTAGGTTTATAATTTGCACAGTAAGGTAATGTAAATGTGTTGCATCTGCTTGACTTTTTGCTTAATCCTCTGAGTGGGTATTTCATCTTTTTAATACTAGAATTAAAGCAACTTGGAAGATATGAATATTAATCTAATTATATTCTGATCACTTTAATTTCTTTAATGTTTTAAATAACAAAACAACTTTACAAATTGGTTTAGGCTGGCGGAACCCTTTTAGAGGATTTTGCATCTCATCAGTAAGTGCAATTTAGAGGATGCAGACTTGGGAGGAGCCAGCTGAAGTTTACTGTTATGCAAATGGAAAGCATTAATCTTGGAGCTTCTGGATCTGCCTTGCTAGGTGTGCTTCAGGAAATGTGTAGCTTCTACTTATGAAAGAAGAGCTTGCCAGCATGAACACCCAAGTAAACAGCGGCTTTATGGCACTCCAACCATACGAAGCAAGAGCTTTTGAAGAATTGATCAGTTTGAACTAAGGATTTTTGTTTGTTTGTTTGTTTGTTTCTGCTCTTACTATCTCAAGAAAAGAGAAAGAAATTAGAACAGGACATAGAAGTCGTGCCTGCAAATTTATGCCCTCATTATAATTGATACCTGCTTTCTGAGCCAATAAAAGAAGCTGTAGATGGCACTGGCAGTCACTGTATAACATCTCTAATATTTTAGGCTGTCAATGTTAGCTGACATAATTATGAGCTACGTGTACCAATATATAGTTCTTTACCACAAAAGCATGATGCAAATGGGGAATCTTTCAGGGATAATAAAAGGATTCATCAAGTATCTATATGATAGCTACTTAAATAGCTATTGTTGTAGTTAGCACTGTAAAACATATCCCCTGGCTAACTCAGATCCTTAATTTTCTGACTTGACATTCAAGGAATTTCAGGATATTGCACTGAATTTTCACTGGTTTTCTAAAGCAAAGAGAGAATTACTTTGCAGGTGACTTCTATTTCAAGGTGACAATAAAGAGAAACCTTTACAAACGACTATCACCTGCATTTCAGATTTGACTAGCAGAAAGCATTTATTTTATGGAACTAATTTGCAAATTTTAAAAGAGTTATGGAAAATTAACCAAAAAATCATGTTATAAAATTATAAATAGGGAGTCGGGCTGTAGCGCAGCGGGTTAAAGCGCAGGTGGCGCAAAGCACAAGGATCGGCATAAGGATCCCGGTTCGAGCCCCGGCTCCCCACCTGTAGGGGAGTCACTTCACAGGCAGTGAAGCAGGTCTGCAGGTGTCTATCTTTCTCTCCTCCTCTCTGTCTTCCCCTCCTCTCTCCATTTCTCTCTGTCCTATCCAACAACGACAACAATAATAACTACAACAATAAAAAAAAAAACAAGGGCAACAAAGGGAATAAATAAATAAAAATAAATATAAAAAAAGTTATAAAAATTATAAATAATCCCTAAAAATAGAAATAATTCCAGCAACTTAAGTGAGATTCTCCATATTTAGATGATTTATGTATATTTTCACTTACCTATAGAATGGTGAAATATCTCTAAATGTCTTTCCCATGGAGCTTATGCATTTCATCAAATGGTATAAATGTCCAATTGTAGTCAGTGAATATGAAGCTAGATAGTCCTTATAAGATATGGTAGATGAAGTAAAGAAATGCCTTCTCAGGCATACAGCACTTAATTGAATAAAGCAAATAATAATAATAATAATGGGAATTTTTTAAAATAAATAACACAACATTTCTATTTTCCTGTTATTTTGTTTGATACTATTTCTTTGGCCAATGTTTCTTGTTAACATCATCAATTAGCTGTGTGAATACTGGACTCCACTATAGATAAATGCAAGGTTATTTCTACTTCACTCTAGAGGTGGTGTTGATTTTTTCCCCCTGGATCTAGGCTACATTTAATGGATTGCTTAATAAATAAAATGTGGGAGACACAATGCTTTGGAATTCCAAAGACTATGTTATAAAAAGCTTTGCAGTTTCTGTTCAGATTTTATGAAATATTTGTCCTGGGAGCTCTGAACCACCATGGAAGAAGGCCACCATGTTAGAGAAAGACCATACCAACTTTGTGGTGCTGCCTTGTGGAGAGTGAGATGTTTGGGGGCCTGGTAGTGACACACTTGGTTGAGCTCACATGTTACAATGCACAAAGAGCCAAGCTTAAGCCTCTGGTCCCCACCTGCAGGGGAAAGTTTTGCAAGAGGTGAATCAGTGCTGCAGGTCTCTCACTGTCTCTCTTCCTTTGTATCTTCCCCTTTCTTTTTTGATTTCTGACTGTCTCTATCCAAAGAAGAAATAAAAATATATATATTTTTTATTGTTGTAGTTATTATTGATGTTGTTGTTGTTGGATAGAACAGAGAGAAATGGAGAGAGGAGGGGAAGACAGAGAGGGGGAGAGAAAGACAGACACCTGCAGACCTGCTTCACCGCCTGTGAAGGGACCTGCCTGCAGGTGGGGAGCCGGGGGCTGGAACTGGGATCCTGACGCCGGTCTTTGAGCTTAGCGCCACCTGCGCTTAACCCGTTGTGCTACAGCCCGACTCCCATAAAAATAATTTTAAAAAAATTTGAAAAAGAGAATGAGATGCTTAACCAAGTGTGTGTCCATTGGGAGTTATTCCTATTAAGATTTCAGATATTGGTAAATAAAGTCATCCCTTACTCCTCACACCAACATCTTGTCCTTCAGACTTGGGTTGTTTGTTACAAAAGAATAAATAACTAGAACAAGCACAAGAACAAGTCATTGTAGTGGTGTTTAAAGGTGGTCTATGAAATTAGAATCTTTATTGAATGATATCTGTACTGGTATCTTTAACAATACAAAGATTTCTCTTTTCCTAAAACTCAATGTGAGTAGAAGCTTAATTTAATGATGTTGATAACTAAATTTTTAATTTCACATTATATAGTTAAACATATGGGATATTATCTATGTATAGAAACAAGACTATATTATTTATAGATTTCCCTTTTGGAATCAAGGGCTAAAATGGGAAGTTTCCTGAATGTAAATTTCTCATAAATATTTGAGCTCTATGTCAGTAATTTTTCCATTCTCTAACCTGTTGCTTATTCTTTTATTTAGCAAGCATTTTCCTTTAGATAGAATGTTTTAACTGTAGAATAGTTCATCTTGATAACATAATTTCTCATAGTCTAACATGTTAACAAAAAAACACTTTCCCACTAAATCTCATTTTATAAAACCTACTTCTTTTGACAAAAAAGTTCTCTCTACTTCAGTCTTTCAATGGTGAATAATGGAATTCTCATTAGAAAGTTGCTAACAGGGGCCGTGTGGTAGCGCACCTGGTTGAGTGCACATGTTACAATGTGCAAGAACCCAGGTTCGAGTCCCCAGTCCCCACCTGCAGGGGGAAAGCTTCACAAGTGGTGAAGCAGTGCCACAGGCGTCTCTCTGACTCTATTCCTCTATATCCCCTCCCCCATCCCCTCTTGATTTCTGACTGTCTCTATCCAAGAAATAAATAAAGATAATAAAGAAAATAAAAAAAGAAAAAAGAAAGTTGCTAACAGGGAATCCTTGGATTCCCATATAAATATGATGGGCCTAGACTTCTAACAGATCTCTTGCTCCACCATCACTGGTCATCTCCATCAGGAACATCTTAAACTCTCTTGTGGGCCTCTACAGGATCTTGCCCTCAATGTAGAACAACAGTGGTAGGGAGTGCTCCACTCTCCAAAGGGAGGCTGGGTCAACATACTCTGCCAATCAAGGAAGACTGGTCTTGAAATGAGTGCAGCCTAGAATGTTCCTAGATATGACCATGGAGTGTGAGCTCAGACCTACAGGGATGCAGAGGTTACACAGGATCCTGTGCTGAATATGGGCCCCAGGTCAGATCAATGGGGTTAACTAATCAATAGTTAATGACATTTATATACTTTTCCCATTTTTGGGAGCTACTCTCTTCCATAATTCAGCTTTCTAACCCACTCTGACACCATCTCCCCAGATAATACCTTTAGCCCACCTGCATGTTAGCTGTTGGACTCAGTCAAAAATTAGTAAAGTCAAAAAAAATTTTTTTGGTAAAGTCATGAGCCCCTTGGAATATACCTAAAATACTTACTAGCTCCTTCGAACATGAAGACATCAAATTTCATCTGCTATACTTTGACCTTTACGTTCCTGATTATTAAACAGGTTGTTCCACTTTATCTTTTTTTTAATATTTATTTATAATTGGATAGAGGCAGAGAGAAATAGAGAGTGAAGGGGAGATAGAGAGGGAGAGAGACAGAGAGACATCTGCAGCCCTGTTTCACCACTTGTGAAGCTTTCCCCCTGCAGGTGGGGGCTAGGGGTTTGAACCCAGGTCCTTGTGCATTGTAACCTGAGTGCTTAACCAGGTGCGCCACTGCCTGGTCCCCCTGCTTTATATCTTAATGTTTTTCAGCCACCGAGTTGCAGATGCTACCATGACACCAAACTGACTTCCCTAGGCAGATTACCAATGTGTCCTGGAAAGCCCCCCCCCCCCTCACCTCCCCAGAGCCCTACCCCATAGGGAAAGATAGAAACAGGCTGGGGATATAGATAGACATGCCAATGTCCATGCCCAGTGGAGAAGCAATTACAGAAGCCAGACCTTCCACCTTCTGCTTCTCATAAAGATCTTTGGTCCATACTCCCAGAGGGATAAAAAATCAGGAAAACTTCCAGTGGACAGGAGGGGATATGGAACTCTGGTGGTAGGAATTTATGGAATTGTACCCCTCTTATACTACAGTTTTGTCAATCATTATTAAATCACTAATAAAAAAAAGATAAAAAATGAACCTTGCCAAAACTTCAGAACCTAAAAATAAGAAATAGGATCCCTAAAGAAACATACATTAACCTGAAAAATGGTCACATTCATCAAAGAATGTACCACAGGTAGGAGCCACCTTAAGCCTGTACACCAAAGCATGTCATGGATGAATTCTGCATCCTGACCCATGACCTCTTAAGAGGTACATTCCATTTGGGGATATGGGTTACATGAGACAAAGGTGTTATAAACTTAATAGTTAACATTAGCCCAAGGTTTTTCAGCCGTATGCTATAGTGGGGACTGTCTTGGATGTTGAGTGGCACCCCTTGTCACTCTGTATTAAGTGCAGGTCATAGCCCCCTCTCTCTCAATTGTGATGTCCCTTGATATAGCCAGAATCATTAGAACTTGACTCTCCCTCCAGACTATGGTAACTTCCCCACTCATGACCTATACCTCTTTGATTCAACAAAGCTATCTTGCAAAGTTAATATGACCTTGATAATATTGGGAGTGTGGGGGTTTGATTCTGCCTTTCTTTAGAGGAAAGATGGCTACTTCTTCAATACCATAAGGAGTGTTCATTTGGCTGGGCACTTTGCAGCCTACTAGAAAGACTGATGCTGAAATTCAGGAGAGTAGCAGTATGTTTATAGGAACCAGTCATTGCTTATGTATCACTGTTGAAAATATCATGAGATAGGATCATCGTTCAATATTACCAATATGAAGGAGAAATATGAAGGATTGTCTAAAAAAACAGAAGTGATTTTTGCAGCTATGGGGCTGAATGGAAGAGCTTAACCCACTAATGTGTTATGAGTGCTCAGGGAGTGCTAGAGCAGGTTCTCTAACATGCTGAGAGCACTTCAGAGGGCCGTGTGCAGCGGCATTATAGTTCTGTTTTTAATGGCGGAGGTAAGAATTGCCTGGATCTTTTTCAGAGTACATCCACAGTCTTGTGTGTATGCCAGCCGGCTCACCCCAGCATGGGGGCACGAATTGGAGTGGAAATCAATGGACTCACATTTGGATGCAATTGCCCCAAATTATCAGAGAGAAAAGAAGACCACTGTAATTCACAGGCAATAGCATTTTTACCAACTGTTTTCACTAAGCATTACTTTAGTGTGATATGTTCAATTCTCGGGACCCCTTCTCATCAGGATTTTTCTATAAACACCGTTATTATGACTGTTGTATTTTCAGTAGCTGAGCTGAACTGAATTTAGGGATTTGATCCACATTAACTCCCTCATCTCCTTCTGGTAGTTGGTGACTCAGTGACTCAGGGTATAAGGGAAAATCCTTTCAGAGGAACCAGTTTACTGGCTAGTGGCAAACTGATCCACAGACCATAGTCCCAGAGAGGTCATAGAAGGCGAAGCAAAAGATATCACCCTTAAGAACTTGGAGCCCATATTCAAACACTTGAGGACCAGCTCTGTCCTATCCCTTCTCTTACTAGTCTCCACTAAACTTCATTTCCTCACCTGCTTTATTGTCTGAATTCTCCTTAAGTTCTTAATGTGGCATGGTTAACTCTCCATGTTATTAGAAGTACAGATACAGCATCATTATAAATGGTCGGATCATTCAAATTGCTTTTTCCATCTGCCTCTTCTCTGGCTCTTATTCATTTTCAAGATGCTATTCGCATAATGATCACAAACCTCACTCTGGCGGAAGGTGGGGTGGGGGAACACTTCTCATTCCTGCACTCTGTGAGCATCACCAGGTTAGGAAGTATATCTTAAACGAGTTTTACTTTTATTTTCTTTTTCCTCACTTGTTGCAATTTCAGGATAGAGTAAGTTCCTAGGTATAACAAGCCCACAGGCATAAGCCTTGCCTCCTTACATGCACTGGGAAGCTGGCTAATTTGTTTTCCCCATATGACATGGGGAAGAAAGTTAATTTCTCGTTTCCTGAGTTGCTATGTGAATATAATAAGTTTCCCTTATTATCATGTTTGTCTCAGTTAATAAAAATGCTCCTGAATTGTGTAATTATAGTTATGTTTACTGTTCACTGTAAGGGAATGATAGATATAATCATTGAGGAAGGAAGAAAGAAAAGAAAGGTTTTATCAACCTTGATGTGTGGAATTGAGAATAAATTCACATCTCTTCAAGGTGAATAAACACACCTGACCTTTACAAATTTGATCTGATCCCTAGAAGGAAAATTGCCTTTGGACATAGATCTATGTAATGAATCAAATAGATCGCAATCTGCCTACTCTTAGCTCCAGGTTTATCCACTGGTATCTGTCAGCATACTAGGAGACAGCTGAATTCAGAAACAGATCCCAAAGAAGAGTGAACATACCCGTATCTTAGCCTCACCTTCCTGATGAAGGTTCACAGGAAGGGCTGCTAGATTTTACAAGTGAAAATACAGTACAGTGAAATTTGAATTTCATATCCACAATAGATCGTTTTTCA
Organism: Erinaceus europaeus; assembly: GCF_950295315.1. Lineage (NCBI taxonomy): Eukaryota > Metazoa > Chordata > Mammalia > Eulipotyphla > Erinaceidae > Erinaceus > Erinaceus europaeus. The sequence continues at coordinate 127,910,085 of NC_080163.1, read as the reverse complement.
CTATAAGTATGTCCCAAATAATGCACAGGATATACTTGTACTAAAATCTTATTTTATTCCACTATTAAAACATTATTCATTTTAGTACTAAGTCATTTTTTGTGTTTATTCATGTATTATTTGAGATAGACATAATAAAATTTATTTCCTCCTATACTAGAAAAATATTTATCATCATCTGAAGTTCAAATTTCAATGGGTATCCTCTCTTGTCATTTTCTGTCTCTGTTGATCCTATCTGCAGGGCTTATTTTTTTCTACACACTTTGGACATGTTGAGGCCAGGAAACGCTGAGGGCTTGAGACAGCACATAGTATCTTATATCTGCTTTAAAGTAAAACAGTGATGGTGAACAGTTTTCTTGGCAGTTATAATCTGGGATCTGGAGGTAAAACAATGATGGTGAACAGCTTTCTTGGCAGTTATAATCTGGGATCTGGAGGTTGTTATCAGTGTGTAGCTTTATGTGAATCTCTTCTTTGAAAGTGACATTTGAAATTAATGTGAAACTACATTTCAATTTAATTCACGAGAAGTCATAAACAGGTAGGAGAATTATGTAACAATATTGTGCTTGCAAGAAATTGATTTCATCCTAAAAGTGCATGAATATGCTATTACAGTTTGTTGTCAGCCTGCAATGCACTGTTTAACCATACAAGACAATGTAAAGACACCCTGGTGTTGAGGTCCTTAATCTAGTGTGTAATTGCTTAAGTAAGAACATCCACTACATTGTCAACTACCTGCTCTTAAATATCCCAACTTTCAGTTTCCTCGCATGGGGGAGGAGCTTGACATCTGCAACATAGAAAGTAGAAAAAGCCGTTTTTGAGAAATTGCCATTGTGTCCCAATCTTTTTATCAAGCAAAGATATGGAGACCTTGGAAAATGAGTAAACTTGAAATATTTTTACAAATAATTCTTTTAATAATCCTGTCACATTTATCAGAAACATTTCCTTTTTGCTACTTAAAAATACTGTGGACTGGTTCGCACATGCAAAAAAATAGCTTTATTTACAGCTTGAGCCATTTATCATGTTGAGTTCCCTTTTCCCCCAGAAATGTTGCTTTGGTTATACTGAGAGTTCATTCGTTTAAAGTTTGTCCTTGGCAATTCCTTATTGAACAGGTTCCATTTGACTTGTTGTTTTTTTTTTTTTAATACAAAACTGATAAATAACTGAGACCAAGCAGGCTCAAACTGATTATATTTCTGGATACAAACCAGATGTGTAGTTAATCCATCAATTGTTCTTGTGTCAACTGCCCTGGTCCTCACCTGCACTTGGAAAAAAAAAAAAAGTCAAGCCTGATTTCTCTGCTAGTTCATTTCCTTGAACTTAGTGAAAGTCTGGCTGCAGTCATTTCCAAAAATAGCTTTGGAAAATGCAGAAAACTGCAGTGCTAATTCTGCAGGCTGCACTGGGAGTGCGGACAGGCATAACTTTCCTGAAGTATTTCCCTCTCCAGTGAGACTTGAGGCTGCCTGCTTGTTGATCAGTCAGGGTCTGGAAAACTGCAGTGACCAGATGGACTGTGGGTACTACCCTATGCTTTCTGTCAGCCCTGCAGTGGGATGGAAGGCTTAAGCTGTGGCTGATGGAGCCCAATTATTTCAATTTGTGCTTAGTAGAATCTCATCATGTCTGCCTGGCACTGACTGGTCATAAGTAACAGGATTACTTCCTTGTTTCTAAGGACTTGGCAAACCAAAAATAGTGGGTTGGAAAAGATTTTACTTATCCAAACCAAACAGGCACCTGAATGAGTGTTTCCTAGTGTCATTTCATAACCTAAATTACAAAGTGATTTGAAGTTTCATCTTTGTTCAATGAATCTGTTGGTACACTTTAGATATATTCTTTCTTTTAATTTTTACTATTAGTGGTTTAACTGTGATTTATAAAATTATAAGAATTTAGGACTGTAGGTTCTGGATGTGTTCTTTGTGCCATTAAGATTTAGGGCTGGGTGGTGACATACCCAGTTAAGCACACACATTACCATGTGCAAGTACTAGGTTCAAACCCCTGGGTCCCACCTGCAGGAGGAAGTTTCATAAATGATGAAACAGTGTTGCAGGACTGTATCTTTTTCTCTCTTTCCAACTTTACCTCTCCCTTCTCAACTTCTCTCTCTTTCTCTCTCCTATCAAATCAAATCAAATTAAATCAAATCAAATCAAATAAAGGAGACTTGTGTAGACATCCAGCCCCAGTGATAACTCTGGTGGTAATTTAAACGAATAAAGAAAGAAACACAAAGATTTCCACTTTCTCTGTAGGTCCCTCCAGGAAGCAGGTACATGCTGTGATCTAGGAGATAGAGGCCAGTAATTATTACAACTGACACTGACAAGTGTGCCAAGAACCATTCTGAGAACTCCAATCTACCCAGAAAAACAAAACAAAACAAAACAAAAAACCCACTGTGAAGTGCATACTAACATGTATGTATGTTTGTTTGTATTTTACCAGAGCAATGTTCAGCTCTGGCTTATGATGGTGAGAGGAATTGAACATGGGGCTGGGAGCCTCAGACATGAAAGTCTCTTTGCATACCCATTATATTATTAATCCCAGCCCTCAATCCTCATACTGATACAGTTTTTGAAAGTTTTTTTTTTAAAGACTTTTAAAAAAAGTTTTAAACTTATTTTCCCTTTTGTTGCCCTTTTTTATTATTGTTGTTGTTGTTGATGTTGTTATTGTTAGATAGGACAGAAGTGGAGAGAGGAGGGAAAGACAGGGGGGGGAGAAAGATAGACACCTGCAGACCTGCTTCACCGCCTGTGAAGTGCCCCCTCCAGCAGGTGGGTAGCCAGGGGGCTTGAACCGGGATCCTTACACTGGTTCTTTGCGCTTTGCATCACATGCGCTTAACCTGCTGTGTTACCGCCGACTCCCAAGTTTGGAGAGTTTTAAGCAACAAAGATTTGTTTCTGGAAGTGAAATTACAGGTTAGTAAAGTTACACACATATTCCAAAGGGACTAAATGGGTTAAAAAAAAAAAAAAAGCTGTCCCAGGATGGTAGGCAGCCAATGTATTTTACTGCTGAGAAAATAAGCAGATCGGTTAAGAGTATGCTAAAAGTCACACAGCTAGTAAATGAGAGGAGCTTGAGACTGGTACCCAGACTTAACCTGTATGCCACACAGCCTTTCTGGGGTAGGTATGGGTGAGAGGAGGTTGAGCTGCCCTTCTATTCAAAGTCTTATTATTCCTCATCAGAAGAGAAAACACAAGTAGAACCTGAACTGGAATTGGCGTATTGCACCAAAGTAAAAGACTCTGGGGTGGGGTGGGTGAATACAGGTCCAAAAAGGATGACAGAGGACCTTGTATTGTATGGAAAATTGGGAAATGTTATGCACATACAAACTATTGTACTTACTGTCAAATGTAAAACATTAAGTCCCCAATAAGGAAATTAAAAAAAAAATCTTGTTATACCTCAAAGCCCTCCTTAACTGCCCTGAGTGTTCTAGAGGATTCTGGAATCCTGTCTAGCTCTCTAAAGGCAGAGTTCTGCGACCCATTTGGCATGTTTTCACTGAGTGTGAGAGAGACCCAAGCACAGCAAACTTATGTTATCCCTGGTTGAAAGCCTTTGAGTTTCTTTGGGTGGGGGGGTTGATCTGCAGGAATACACATTCAGCCAGCCATCATCAGCTGGTGATGCACAGATAAGAGATAGTTTATTGTAAGAAAAAGTTAAAAAGTAAGACTCAGAGGACCAATACATGCCAACATCTGTATTTGAGAGTAAAGAGTCCACAACGAAAAGCAGAAACAAGTCATAGCTGTGCTAAAAACAAACTACCTGCCAAGGCTGAGTGGTGGCATAATGGTAGAGTGCACACAGACCTGGGTTCAAGTCCCAGTCCCTGCCTGCAGGGAGGAAGCTTCACAAGAGTTGGAATAGTTCTGTGAGTGTCTCTCCTCTAACTTCTCTTTCCCTGTTTCTCTAGTTCTCCTGTCTCTATATAAAAAGAAAAAAAGATGATGATGATCATGATGAAGATGAAATGGTGGTGGAGTGTGGGGATAGATAGTATATTGGTTATATAAAAAGACTGTCATGCCTGATGCTCCAAGGTCTCAGGTTCAATGCTTCACACCACCATAAGCCAGAGCTGATCAGTCCTCTGGTAGAAACAAAAAGAAAGCAAGAAAGGAAGGAAAGAAGGGAGAGAAGGAAGGACGTAGGGAGGAAGGGAGGAAGAGAGAAAGAGAGAGAGAGAGAAAAGAAATGGTGGTAGTCATGTAGTCATTGAGCCCTCTCTATAACCCTGGTGGAAATAAATAAATAAACAAACAAACTCATGGATTGTTAGAGTTCAGTAATGAAAAAGGATGAAGAACTGATGCATGCTACAGCAGGAGATAAACCTTGAAAATAATATTTTACATGAAAGAAACAAATGAAATTTAAAAAGTAATAATAAAACCTGCCCACAGCCTAATTTTGAAGAGCAATATTTCTCTTATGTTCAGTAATCATGGCTTTGAAGAGATTACTAACAGCGACCATAGCTAATACATTTTTCTGGTAGGCACTGTGCTGGGCTCTTTGAGCCTATTCACCACCTCTGTGGTCAAGTTCAAAGCAGTCTTCCATGATAGATATTGGTTTTTTTTTCCATCACACAGGCAGGATGTAGGGTAACTGAGGGCTGCAATTCTATTGACAAATTCAAGGCCTTGGCTTTGACCTCTAGTGCCCACATCCTGTTCACCACATACACTGCTCTGGCTTAGAGTCTTTTCTTTCTAGGGGACAGGGACAGTGTTGATGTCCTTAAACTCAGGACTCTGCTGAAAGGCACACAGGTGAAATATCCTACCCTGTTCCATTAGATCTCAGAGCACAAAATACCTGACTGCCCAGTTAGGAGAGGGGAGGTGCTGATGTCCTTAAACTCAGGACTCTGCTGAAAGGCACACAGGTGAAATATCCTTCCCTGTTCCATTAGATCTCAGAGCACAAAATACCTGACTGCCCAGTTAGGAGAGGGGAGGTGTAGATGGGGTGAGAAAGGAGCAGAAGCATGTCTTAAGGTTTAAAACCATAATGGAACATATCATTTTCTTGGTCCTTCATTTATTAATAAAAGGCTCAATACCTTCTGGCGTGTGCTTTGAACTCCTTTTAATTATCTTCAGTTGGATGGAAAAAAAGGTAATGGGAACCTCATAATAGTCGTGGAGGGACTATTGGAATTTTATTTCCGTGGGGAAGGCAGCAACTGTTTGCCAGGGAACCGGGGTCTTTCAAAGTTGAGGACACTTCTCAGTGCCACACTGCGTAAATCACAGCACAAACTATGCGATTATCCCCTGCAGAGGAATGGAGTGCGGCTTTATGGGATTCTTCACCAAGCACTTAGGAATAATCTGATATAAAACAGCAGGGGTGGAGAGTAATGACAACTTCAAATTAGTTTAATGAATGTTTACATTTACCAAAAAAAAAAAGAAGGGGGGCTTTTCTACAAGCCTGAAAATATGAAGTGACAGTTCCCTCTTCTCTTGCCACTGCCAGAGGGACCTCCATCAAAGCCCAAGGAGAAAGGGATGAAGGGGTGTACCTTCTCCTTTAACTCCTTCAAGCCCAGTGCTCTTGAGTTCCTCCTTTGTCCCTTGTGGGTTTGAAGAGTCCCTTGAACTGTGCTCAGTGCTCAATACTATTTCTATTCTGAACATCAGGTTGGCACGAGGGAACATCTGTTTTAAGTCATCGTCGACTCAATCCAGGAAAAATTAAATTTCTGGCTCTCCACCTGCTTGAAAGGTCAATTACCCACCCAAATCAGCCAGAGATGGCTGATGGGCCACAGATGCGGGGGGATATTTTTAGCCGGATTTTGGCAGGTAAGATGCTTGTTGAATGCAGTGATGCTTGTTGAAGGGGCAATGGGGAAGGCTGATAAACCATTACACTATTTTCAGCATGGTGTGATGCCAAACTCCCTGCAAGTCCATAAGGTGCTGCTGGGCTATTTCCCTGTGTCTGGTGAAGAAGGGTGCACTTTGGCAAAGAGGACAGGGTAGGAAATACTCACATTGCTTGCATTATGTGGAGTGGACCTAAAGGTATTTTGGATAAGGAACCTTTTTTGCATTTCACATCTAGTTACCCAGTCCAGGCTGCCTATGCTCCTCCCCCCCTTTTTTTACAATGGTGTTTTCAAAGAATGAGCTTATTTAAGTTTCCAAAAAGCTGATTTTTTCCCAGTGGAGCACCTTGGCCCTCTCACTTCCCATTAAACTGAATCCTGTCCATGGGTTGCCAGAGACAATAGAGGATGTTAGTCAAAGTTATGCAAACTAACTGGCCTCAGCTATAGGAGAAACAATCACCAGAAAACAAAAGCAACACAACAAAATAAAACCAACCAAATGCCTGAAGGGTTTGTGCCTTCTCAGGAACATCTGGAAAACCAAATGGAAAATACCAAGAATTGATTTAGAAACCTGTTTGGGTCTGCTTTGACCTTTATACCATCACTAGGAAAATCAACTCATGCCCACAGAGAGATGTTTTCTTCTCTCCTCCTTAACTGGCCTGCCAGTTTCCCTGAAAAATAAAAATAAAATAAAATCCTCTGTAACAGATCCATAGGTCTGTTAAGAGCCAGTGGAAGCCATGGTACAAAGAGCCTTCCATAAAGCAGGCTTCCATTTCTGTAGGATCTAAGAAACTAGGTCCATACTCCCAGATGTTAAAGAATAGGAAAGCTATTAGGGGAGGGGATGGAATACGTTGTTCTGGTGGTGGGAATTGTGTGGAGTTGTACCCCTCTTATCCTATGGTTTTGTCAGTGTTTCCTTTTTATAAATAAATTAAAATTTAAAAAAGACATTAGGAAGCCTAAACAACCACATTGCTTCATGGCTAAAATAATTTCTCTAAAGATGCATAAGATTTATTTCATGTGAGAGATGGGAGTACCACTGTAGCATATGCAGTACCAGGCAACACCAGGTACATAAGTCCTTGTTCTAACCATTGAGCCATCGTTTGGATACTGAAATCCGTTTTTGCGCAGGAATTTTAAAGCTAATTAGAGAATTAGACAAAATCTGTACTTTTCTGCCTGGTGTCACAGAGTACCAAATCCTGCCATGCCAACTTCCACATAAAGTGAAATCTATGGGGTTGGGCACACCTGGTTCAGAGCATGTTACCATATGCAAAGATCTGGTTTCTAGTCTTCTTTAGTCCCTACCTACAGGGAGGAAATTTCACAAGTAGTGAAGCGGGTCTATAGGTATCTCTCTTGCTCCCTTTCTATCTCCCCCCTTCTCCTTTCAGTTTCTTTCTGTCCTACAAAGTAAAAATAAACAGAGAAAAATTTGACCACCAGGAGCAGTGGATTCATTGTACAGGCACTGCGCTCTATTATTATTGGTGGCAATCATAATAATATTAGAAACCTGCCTTAATGTGTAAATAATCAGAGGCTGAAGTACGTATTACTCAAATCGGACCTTTTCCCCCCTTTGTCATGGCCATTTTTTCTTTTTTCTTTTTTCTTTTTAAAACCTTTGAGAAGGGAGTGGTGGTAGCCTAAGAGACTGAAAACCATGTATTTTCGCTTGCCTCTCATTTTCTTCCCACCAAGAGAGGATGAGAGGCATATTCTCCACCCCCATTCTGTCTCCTCAGAACCCTGGCTCCTCAAGAAATTTGGTCCTTTGGTGTACGATTTCAAGGAGACCAGTACAGACACACACAAAAAGACTTTTTCTGGTAGCCGGAATGTTGGAGGGATGAGAATTTGGATTTACTGGTACCTTGCTTTTAGCCAGGTCACTGAGGGACAAGTTGCCAAATATTTGTATATTTAAGAGGCTGCAGAAGTGATGCAGAATTTTCTGGTTTTCAACTAAGCACTGTACTAACATGTCAAGGCTTTGTGTAAGTGGTATTTAAAAACTCTCTAGCAGATTAGTATAAGGGCTAGTCTTTCAAAAAGGCTATCACTGTTTCCTTTATCAATTCCTACTTCCAACAAATATTAAGGACTAGCTTGAAGTCATGCACCATGTACTAGGAGCTTGTTATGGAGAAGTGAATAGGACACATTTGTCCCCTGCCCTCAAGGAACATATAGTCTAGTAAGAAACCAGAGAGCAGAAGAAACATATATGTGAAATATGTTTCCAATTTGCTAATAAATCTGTGACCTTCAGCAAGCCATTTTGCTGTGCTTTAGTGTACTCGTTTGTGAAATAATGTTTATTTTGGTTCCATAAGACTGTTGTCAGCATTAAATGAGTTTTAAAATACCAAGTATTTAGAAAAAGTGCTGTATAAGTACTAGTTATGTATCACAATAAGTACTTTAAAGGAAAAGATGTGATTGAGTAGTTTGGGGAGGGGGAAGATTTCACTATCAGACTGATTCGGCTTTCTTTCTGGGTCATTTAGTAGTGAGCACATGTTAAAATCCTGTTTCCAACTTCAGGACTTGTATTCTTAATCACTGTGCTTATGCTGTTACTTTAAAATACATAGATAAATGACAAAATGCCCTTCATTCTGTTTCCCGCTGTGTGTATCCTTCTCTCCCTCATTCTGCTCATTCTGTCACAGGATATTGTTATAACTACAGACATGCAATCATTCTAGGAGGGGCCAGGCATTTGAACAGGCTTTCACCCTCATATAGGAAGAAATCGGAGAAACAAAGGAAGGTGTGAGTGTATGCATGTATGTGTAGTAATGAAAGGAAGAACAAGTTAAAATCAAACAAAAGAACTCTTTAGTTTTTATCTTTCTGACTACTAAATAGTCCCTTTTGATCTTTTTTGGTTTAATGGGGCAAGAACTTTAGTGGTGAATATGGTAAAACACATACACACACACACACACACACACACACACACACACACACACACACACACACACAGGTGAGAATATAACTGTACTTCTAACATCTTAAAGTATTGTAAACCAAAGTTAAATTAATTTAAAAAATTAAGCCCCTCTTGAATCAAACCAAGCATATAGCTATGTTATCTTCTTTTCTCCTTTATTCCTCCTTAGCTTTTCCTATGGTGTCTTGCCCACTCTATACCATGAGCAGCTGGGAGGTCTTTTACTTAGGGATTCTGAGAATGTGACTGAAGGTTATATCACAGATAGATATTTAGTCCCTCATCTCTTATGTGTCTGATTAAGATGCAGTTGCTGTTAATGCTCCATTTCTTGAAGTTGGATTTTCAAGACGTCTTTAAAATATGTTTTAGGACAATGACACCAGATGAAAGCTTTCTAAAGCCAGAGAGAAAACTCTATCCTCTAATATCATTCTTCATGGCCTGACCCTGCTGCACTCCTGACCTCATCTGCTGTCACTTGCTCTCCCTCACTCCGCCTTGGCTACCCTGACCTCCTGACTCTTTCTTAAACAGTCCACAAAAGCTCCACCATTCCATGGCCCTTCCCCTGGGCTGCTCTTCTAGATTCCCATAAGAAACCAATAACTCCACATTAGAGAAGCCTTTCCTGCATACTGCCATGTAAAACAATGCTTTCTTTTTAAGATTTGATTACTTGTTTATTTCCATTTGTATTGTGGTTAATAGCAGGTTACAAGATTGTAAGATTTTAGTGTATAGTTTCACACCACACCCATCACCAGAGATCTGTATCCCTACCCTCCCACCTCCCAAAGATAATAATCACCATAGTTCGGGGGCTGAGTTGTGATGTACCCAGTTAAACATTTATATCATCATGTGCAAGGCTCTGGATTCAATCCCCCATTTCCCACCTCCAGGGGGTACACTTCACAAGTGTATCGAGCCCCAGCGATAACTCTGGTGGCAAGAAAGAAAAAAAGAAAAACTTACCACAATTCTCATAAGTCTTAAAAACAGTTTGCATACTTCTGTTTTTTTCCCCCAAATTTATATGTAAAATAGTTCTTTCTTTCATCTTCATGTTCTCTCTTACCCTGTTGTTTTCCTTTGTAGACAGTATTTTTTAAAATGCATTTTTTTTGGGGGGGTAGAGACAGAGAAAAATTGGAAGGGGAAGTAGAGAGGCAGAGAGAAAGGGGATAGTGAAAGCTCTGCTTCACTACTTGTGAAGCATCCGCCCCATCAGGTGGGGACCAGGGACTTGAACCTGGGTCCTGATACATCATAACATGTGTGCTCTACTGGGTGCACCACCACCCAGCCCCAACATAATATATCTTTGTTGTGCCTGGGCTTCCCCACTAGATGGAAAACTTACTTTATATTCTCTAAGTCTACAGGAGCGACTGTCAGACCCACAGAGGTGCTTAGTAAATGATGTGATGGTTGAAAGGCATATCTGAGGTGCTGACTTAGTGTTGCAGGCATCTAAGAATGAAAAAATGAGAAGGCACTCTTCTTTCTGCTGCTTCCCAAGGAAGCCAGTCCCTTCAGACAGACAGCCTCTCTGGAAAACACCTATAATCCAAGCCAAGAACCTTCAGTAAGCCAGTAAGTAATCATCCTTGAGAATGGAACCTACATACAAACAAATTACACAAATTTCCTCATTGATCTTCCTGACTTTGCACTGGCCATGGAGAGTCTTTGGTACCGTTCACTGCCTGGGCAAGTGCTGAGGAGATGGAGACAGTGACAGTGCAGAGCCACCATTGCTGTTAACAGAGTCTGATGTGGGTGACTGACTAAAGAGCTTTGGGTGAATCTGTCATTCTGATAAAAATAGCAGCAGCTGTAACTGTTGACATTTATGAACTACATAAGAATGCCAGCATTGTACCAAGTGCTTCTCATCATAGTTTAGCTCCCTGGAAACTCCTATTTGAAGGAAGTGAGGTTAATTTTGTCCCTCTCTGTTGCATATGGGCAAGCTGAGACCTGTGCTAGTTGTCTGTATTGGCAAGAGCTCTTCAGTAATAAGTAATAATGTTTTGGGCTTGAACCCAGTTTCTGACTTTGGTCCTGAGACGAGCCCTTACCTACTTAACCGCCTTATGCCTTCATTACTCTTGAATATAGAATCATTCTAGATAATTCCTCACACGGTCCTCAGAAGACATTTTACTGGATGGAGTTCACGAAGAAGAAGTAACAGGATGGTGTGGAAAGTGATTACAAGGGGCAAATACTCATATGTAGCCAATTTTCACACCTCACATTTCAGTTGTTTTAGGAAATCCACATCAGTCTTGGCGTATGTGCCCAGGATACACTTATGTGTACACTTCACAACTGGACTAGGTTTTCAGAGGCAAGTGGTCAGTGCAGAGCAGGTAAGCTACCCAGAAAGAAATGGTGCCCTCATTCTCCTCCCTGGGGATATATTCAAAGAAACAAAGACACATTATTGTGACGCAATTAGTCTATACCTGACTAATTGGATAAAATTAGCATAAGGCTGATGTCAGTACGGAACTTAAGCACATGCCAGCTAAAAGAAATGCTCTGTTCCTGCACTTTGCTCTCCCAGCTCCCAGCTTTCCTGTGTGCTCGAGGTGCCTGCCATGGCTGCTTCTCCTGGGAACTAAACACGTGTAACTAAGTTAGCCAGTAAACTCTAAGATTCTCCTCAACAGCCATAATAAGTAACCTATATCTCTGCTGATAATTGCCTTTTTTACTGTACCTAAAATATACCATCCCATACTGCTGAACCACCATGTAATAAACCTTGATTGTTTTTTTAAATATTTATTTATTTATCTATTCCCTTTTGTTGCCCTTGTTGTTTTATTATTGTAGTTATTATAGTTGTTGTCATTGTTGGATAGTACAGAGAGAAATGGAGAGAGGAGGGGAAGGCAGAGAGGGGGAGATAAAGATAGACACCTGAAGACCTGCTTCACTGCTTGTGAAGCAACTCCCCTGCAGGTGGGGAGTCAGGGCTTGAACCGGGATCCATACATCAGTCCTTGCACTTTGCGCCACCTGCCTTAACCCGCTGCACTACAGCCTGACTCCCCCTTGATTGTTTTAAACCAGTGCTGAGCCACACTCCCACAAAGTCCTTTTTATTTTATAATTACCCAATGAGATCTACTTATACATATGTTCTTAGCAACACAGTTTGTAATAGTTCAAACTTGGAAGCAATTCAGATGCCCAATGACAGATAAGTTGCTAAAGAAAGTTGATATATATATATATGTGTGTGTGTGTGTGTATATATACATATATATATACATATATATGTATATATACATACATATATATATATAATGTAAAAGTGACAAAGTCATTTCCTTTGCTGTATCTTGGACAGAACTTGAAGGTATCATGTTGAGTGAAATAAGCCAGAAAGAGAAGAATGAATACTGAATGATCTTGCGTATAGGTGGAATTGAAGAATCAAGGACAGTAAGGGAAAACATAATGTGAAACTTGGACTGGGTGTGGTGTCTTGCACCAAAGCAAAGGACTCTGGGGTAAGAGGGAAACAGATTAGGTGAATAGGTTCTGAGTTCCTGGTGTACAATGGTGGAAAAGGACCTGCTTCAGAGGAGAGAATGTCTTGTTACGGGAAGATGAGAGGTTGTACTTATATGTCAATTTTACTATAAACCACTAGGCCTCCCCTCCCCCCAATAAAGTGGGAAATAAAAGACAAAAGAAATGGTTCCTTCAACCCTCACCCCTCACCCTGAGGAACACTACCTGCTCTGGGGAGGATGGGCTAGATGCACTGCACTTGGCAAAAGGGAAGGCATCCAAGAATGCCCATGACCTGGAATGGAACAAGAAGGAAGTTTCAGCATGGTGCACCTGCTTGATTGTGAGCATGACTGTGATGGATGCCTCTTGGAGGTGCCAGTTCTTCTACAAACTAAGTGGAGGCTGAGCACACCCCACATTAATCACCACCAAGCTAACCCAGCCTTCCAGCAAAAGTACCAAATGATTGGGAACACATTCAAATCAGCTTTATTTCATTGACAGACAGAGACCTTTTTGTGAAACCCTGGTTTAAAAACCTTCTACATCTCTGTCTTGTTCACATGTTACTATAGTCATTCATATTTATGGAAACCTGGGAATGAGAGCTGGCTTATTGATCACAACCTGTTGGCATGAAGAAGGTCTCACAAAAAGGAATCTTTATTTTAAAAGGTTTAATGCTAGTTAATAGTACTAATGAGGATTATACTGTTATCAACCATTATTGACATCAATCAACAGGTTTCTGACTAACCAAAATGATAATAAGATCTTGTAAATGTCAAGGAATAAGTAGAAAACAGCAGCTAACTAAAGGAACCATTGTGTGTTCATCAAATATTGAAGTGTCTGTGCAGTTAGGTAAAACATAGAGACTAGAAAGAAGATTGAATTGTTTGGGGTTCACTCAAGTTTTGGAATTTTGCTAAGTAGCAATCCTAAATAAGACTTAGGGAAGAGGTATAGATAAACTAACTTTGGTTCAAATTTCCAGATTAATTCGTTGCTAATTCTTATTTGTTTCCAGCATCACTCAACCCAAGTGGCCAAAATAAAAGCACCTATAAAAAAATCCAAAAGTTGGCTGTAGAGAGAGAGAAGTGCAAATCTTCCTAATTTCAAGGCAGGAATGGTCAGCCCCAATGCCTAATGCTAAGACTACTGATAAATGTTGAAACCAATGTCCACTCCAGGATGCCACTGTGTTCCAATATATTCTTAGGGATGTGTATCTAATTTATTTTTTTTCTGGTTTTCAAAAGCCACTGAGAAAGGCCATAAGTCAGGATACTTTCTGTATCTTTTTTTTTTTAAGTACACACGTAAAGCATATTCCAGCACAAAGTATGTCTTGGCTCTCTGTGGAGCTGGCATGTCAAATCTGATGGTTTTCTTTTTCTTTTTTCTTTTTATGAGTCCGAATAGACTTCTAGGACTTATATTTATTTCTGGTACAATATTTATGTTGTCTGAAAGATTGGGGCATCAATATCAATTGTGATTGAATACTGATGGCACAGAGTGTCAGCCATGCAAAGATATTTGGACTGGTGTAGCAGTCAGGCTTTGCCTAGGGGAAGAGGGAGAGACACGGAGATTAAGGTCCTGACAAAGAGTGCAAAAGCGGTCACTTATTCAGGGAAGGCTTATGGTTTTAGTCAACAGTGCAACATTCCAACCACATTTGAAGTCAACATTTAAAAGAATTTGGTGTTGTTTGTCTTCTTCTTAAACCAGCAAATTCTACATTGGACAGAGAGTGGGGAAGAGAAGTAAGTCTACTTAGCTCTCTCTCTATGGGAGCTTTTACCAATCACGTCCTCATTGTCCACAGAACTTTTTGATAGCATACACCCCAAGGGCAGGTTGCCATTCTTCCCCTTCTCCCACACTCTCACACCCTGTCCACCTTGAGGTCCGTGGAGTCTAGGGATTGTACAGTTCAGAGCTGCCTCCCACATGTGAATGAGTGAGACCCACTGGGAACCCGCCCTTTTGACAGTTCCATTATTTTCTTAGACTGTGGGCTATGTATCCATTTTCAGATTATTGGTATTTAAATGCATGATTGCTCTGTTCTGTTTCCCATGGTCTGGAGTTCTGATATCTGAATAAGACTTAACATTATGGTCTTCCCCTGACTACTTGCAACGTACTTTTTCACAGTCTGGTAGGAATCTTTTCTTCTTACTTTGGAGAAAATCTACTTATGGATTTTTTTGCTGTGCAGAAGCTTAAGAATTAAACACATATTTAATAATTCATTTTCATAACACTGTTGTGCAATAAGTATTTTAAATAATATTTCATTTTGCTTAATATCTTCTTGAGAGAGGGAGAGAGAGAGAAAGAAACTAGAGAACTACTCAGCTTTGGCATATGGTGAAACTAGGAACTGAACCTGGGACCTCTGTTTCTTTCCTTTACAATCATATCAAAAGGTATATACACCTGCAGTACTCCTTCACCAATTATGAAGCTTCACTCCTATATGTGGGGACTGGGAACTTGAACCTGGATCCTTGCTCATGGCAACACATATGCTCAATCGGATTCACCACAGTCTGGCCTCCTGAAAAAGTTTCTTAAAAATTAAATCTTTAGTCACAAGGTTTGAGCCACTTATTTGTTATTTGTTGGGCAGAGATAAATTAAGGGGAGATGGAGTAGGAGAAAGAAAGACACAAGCAGCCCTATTTTGCCCACCTCAGGCAGGATTGAGGAGACTGAACCCAAGTCTTACGCACTATAACATGCAAGATCTACTAGTTGCCCACCACCTGCTTCTTGCTGAGATTTCTAAGAGTACCACTGATGTATATAAAGTACAGTGTTCCCAAGTGAATATTGTAAAACACATCCTGACTTCATATTAGAGAACCAATTGTCATATTCTAGTGAAATGTGTGGGTTATTTATGACCGCACACATTGTCACTTGATCAATTTACAGAATCGATTTCTCTCTATCAAGTAAACCTTCTTAGAAACCCAGGACTATAGACCTTTCATCCTCATTCTCAGAGGATCCACTCTTAACCCTTTTCCTGCACCAGAATCTTGTGAAGCTATTGTTAATCTACAGAACACTCCAGATAATATCTTTTTCAGAAAATCCAAAATTGCATTGCTGGCTCATGTGCTGTCCAGTCCCCCTCCTTCAGTAGCTACCCTGTTAATCTGAGAGCCGTATAACCCTCTTATGTGCTCCATCCTTGGACTCAAGTCCACTGGGCATCATTTTTAACTGTCTGTCACATGGTGCTACCTCCACTGAAATCAAGTTAGCACCAAGAGTGCACAAACTTTAGAATCAGACAAATTGGATCTAATGTTTTACTGTACCACCTACTTGATGTTCATTTATAGCTACTTGTTTCAATTTCCTCACCTGCCAGATAGACACAATTGCATCACACAGGGTGGTAATGAAGATGAAATTGTTGAGCAAATAATTGTTGAGTAAATAATGGCAGCGACAATGATAAATTGTATTCAGAGCTTTCCTGCATCATTCCGGAGGTTAGCACCCTCAACATTATTATCCAATTTTATTCACAGTGTTATCCTAATATATTGGTAGGTCCATTTCATATATATATTTCTCTTTTTAATATTTTTGAGATTTATTTATTAATTTGGGGAGAAATCCAGAGACTAGAGTGCCACTTAGCCATATTGTGTTGGCAAGGATCAAATCCAGGTACTCATACTTTTAAGCCTTGCACTTTGCTGAGTAGCCACAGGCTAATAATAGTACTTGGTGCTTTTATTTCCAATTTTCTGATGAACCTTAGAGAAGTGAACCATTGGAATTGCCATTTTTATGGGTAGGTATATTCAACTATCATATGTTTCATACATTTTACCTAATGACTGCCCCAAGTCTCACGGAGAAAACATGGCAGAACCAGGATTCTGTCCCACTGTGATTCAACAAATAAGTCCCTATTCTCTGTATTTAACCAAATTATAAAGACTTGACCTGATGAATTGCAGAAAGATGCAAAACCTGTTATTCTCTTTCATTTTCTTTTTTGCCTGCTGTCATCCACCATGAACCTGCCTCAAAGTCCTATGATCAAACAGAATCCCACCCCCTCCATTTTGACAAATAGCAGAATTCTGAATTTCAACATGAGGAAAATTTGCTATAGCAATTCCGACAATGTGTGGATTGAAACAACACACGCAAGCACACAGACCTGATTTGAATGGTATTTTTGAGTGGAAGCTAAGTAGGAGCTGAAAATGGCCTCTTAAAATACAGAACATAAGGATGCAATTCACAGAGATGGTCTAAACTGTAAACATGCAGCTGTGGGGTTTGTGAGGCTAATGCTTACATTACAGACAGCATACAAATTGTCAAGTACTTAAAGTTCCATTGTTGCTGGAAGGGCCTCACCCAGTGTCCTTAAATGGTCCCAACTTTTTTTTTAAACCACAGGATTTATATCTCTTGTGATGGATACATAAAATATGAACAGAATGACATAGCAGAGCTAATAAGTAATTATTTCCCTAAAGTCATTTGTTTCTTGGTCATTTGCTGATAGGATTCTTTAAAAAATAGTTCAAGAGGGACTGGATAGTGGTTCACCTGGTAGAGCACACATTATGCAATGTGCAAGAACCTAGGTTCAAGCCCCTGGTCATCACCTGAAGGGTGGAAATTTCATAAGTGATGAAACAGTGCTACAGGTCTCTTTCTCTCTCCCTCCCCCTCTTCTTTTCCCTCCCCTGGCCTCTCTCCCCTATTTCCTTCTTAATTTCTTTCTGTCTCTGTCCAATGAAAGAATGAATAAATAAAATATTGAAAAAAGAATTCAGGAAGTAGAGAGATATTTTACCAAGTAGAGCTCATGTCTTGTCTTGTGCATAGCCCAGGTTCAAATCATAGCACCATATGGGAAGTTATCTGACAAGAATTTGTGGAGCTATGATTTATTCTCTCTCTCTCTTTCTCTCTTATTCTCTTTTCTTGTACGATTTTTATTAGTGATTTAATATTGATTTACAAAATTACAAAATAGCAGGGGTACAACTCTGCACCGTTCCTATTACCAGAGTCCTGGATCACCAGACCCTCCATTGTAAGCTACAGCAGTTCTCCCAAGGTTGCAGAAATGGGTTAACTGTTATTTCTACAACTATCTGTCTATATTTGTATATATTTAGCATTTTTTATAGGTCCCACCTTCTCTTCCTTTCCAAATCACACATAGACCTATTATTACATACAAATGTCTCTCCCTCTTTCCTCCTCTCTCTCCAGTTCCTGATGGAGTTGGAGTTCAGAACCCTCTGGTAATCATCCTCCTATCATTTCCTTGTCACGTGGTCCGGGAGGTGGTGCAGTGGTGAAGCTTTGGACTCTCATGTGTGAGGTCCTGGATTCGATCCCCGGCAGCACATGTGCCACAGTGATGTCTGGTTCTTTCTCTCTCCTCCTGTCTCTCTCATGAATGGAAGAAATTTGAAAAAAAAAAAAAAAAAAGTCATTTCCTTGTCACTAGGAGTATGGACAAAAATTGTTTTGGGGGGTACAGAAGTTGGGAATTCTGGCTTCTGTAATTGCTTCTCCACTGGACATGGGTATTGACAGGTCGATCCATACCCCCAGCCTACTTCTATCATTCCCTAATGGGGCAGGGCTCTGAAGCAGTAAGGCTCTAAGACACATTGGTGAGGTCATCTGCCCAGGGAAGTCAGGATGGAATCATGATAGGCCTGCAACTTGATGACTGCAAGGTGGCAAGATACAAAGCAGGACAGAATGATTAATGAATAGGAAACAAAAAGCAAGAGTAGAAAAGATGAGAGTAGGGATCTTAGGGTGGAAAGAAGCTAAGAAGTCCATTCTAGGCAGGTTCCAAGGGGCCCATGACTATTGTATTTTTGCTTGAGTATGGTAGCCAACATAGAGTTGGACACAAATATTGTCTGAGAAGCTGATGTCAGAGTACAGAAAAGGGTGAGAAAGTTGGATTAAGGCAGAGAGTAGCTTCTATTCTTGAAAAAAAAAATCTACGAGTAAAATTAACTGTTTACTTCAGCCACCTGATCCAGGGCCCACATGTATATTTATATTTAGTACAAGAACCTGTGTAACCTCTGAGTCCCTATTGGTCTTAGCTCATATTTCATGGCAGTAGCTGGGAACATTGCTCACTATACTCATTTCCAGGAACAGTCTTCCTCTGGAAGGGCAGGATGATCCAGCCTCCCTTCAGAGACTGGGCCATTCCCCATCATAGTTGCTTTATGGTGAGGATAAGGTCCCGAGAAGGCTCTCAGCCTCTCTCTGTGTCTTTATCTTATTTAAAAATAATCCACAACAGTGAAATCATCCATGATCAAGAACTCAACTTCAATAAATAAATATGTGAATAAATAAATAAGTAGAACTCAAACATTGAAGATGTTATAACCTCCAAAACAACAACAAAGCCAGAAGTACAAAGAAACTTTGTGGAAGGAATGCTTATAAATGATCTCAAAACTTCTCCTTATAAACTGCTTTTAAGACTTCTTGTGGATGTTTGTGGGACTATTTTCTGTTTCATCTCTTTCTCCTGGAAACTCTATTCCTCCTTGCCCACCTTGTGCTCACTTTAGATGCCTTTACTCAACTGACATCCATTGCTTAGTCAATGGTTGAACACCTGCACAAGGTTGGCCAAGGAAAGCACTCTTGCTTATAAGATTTCTATCCCTTTCCAGGAAAGATGGCTCTGGAATATAAATATATGAGTCCCCTGCTATGTGAAGAGAGGAAGTAGTATGTATTCAAACAGTCGAGTCCCTGGCTCTAATATTTTCTTAGGTCTTAACTGCCTTCCTGACCTTTGTACTCTTTGCTTACTCAGCTCTTCCTCACACCTTCTAGAAGGATAAGTTGCCCTTTCTTGATGTTGAACACTTGTCACTTGCAAATCAAATATCCCAGGAGGGTCTGCTTCTGGCCACGCATCAGTTTCTGATGCTCGTAACTCAGGAAGAAAATGTGCAGATGTGGTGTGTGCCCATGTGTGTCTGCTATGTGCACACTTGGACATGGTGATGGCAGGGTGGCAGAAGTTGGGAGGAAAGTGCCCTGAATGCATGAATATGAACTGATACTTCTTTATTTTCTAAATATTTATTTATTTCCTTTTTTGCCCGTGTTGTTTTTATTGTTGTTGCAGTTATTACTGCTGTTAATACTGATGTCATTGTTGTTGGATAGGACAGAATGAAATGGAGAGAGGAGGGGAAGACAGAGAGGGGGAGATAAAGACAGACATCTGCAGACCTGCTTCACTGCCTGTGAAGTGACTCCCTTGCAGGTGGGGAGCCGGGGGCTCGAACCAGGATCCTCACACCGGTCCTTGCACTTTGCATCACATGCACTTAACCGGCTGTGCTACTGTCTGACTCCATATTTTTTTTTAATTACTGGTTTAACCTCGGTTTACAAAAGTATAAGATTTTAGGAGTATTGTTACACACACACACACACACACACACACACACACACACACACATATATTTGTGTTTGTATATGTGAGTCATTGTATGCTGCATCAAAGTTCTGTGCCCCTGGGAGTCGGGCTGTAGCGCAGCGGGTTAAGCACAGGTGGCGCAAAGCTCAAGGACCGGCATAAGGATCCCGGTTCGAACCCCGGCTCCCCACCTGCAGGGGAGTTGCTTCACAGGCGGTGAAGCAGGTCTGCAGGTGTCTGTCTTTCTCTCCTCCTCTCTGTCTTCCCCTCCTCTCTCCATTTCTCTCTGTCCTATCCAACAACAACAACAATAATAACTACAACAATAAAACAACAAGGGCAACAAAAGGGAATAAATAAATAATAAAAAATAATATTTAAAAAAAAACAACAAAGTTCTGTGCCCCTTTACCTATCCACCCACTCTTCACCCCTCTGACATCCTGGGGATGCAATAGGGTACAAAATGGGAAAAAAAAGTATTGCCCCAATAGATTCTTTGGCTGCAACAAATTTTAAAAAATGAGTTAACTTTAAAAAGAAGTTGAGGAGGGGCAGAATGAAGAAGAAAGGGGGTGATGAGATACCAGGACATGTAAGTCTCATTTAAATCAGGAATCCTACAGTGATTCATCTATACTAGATATCAGATAGTGTAACATCAGGAATAGGGCTAGTACCAAAAAAAAAAAATTAAAAACCCACACAGGAAGCCCTTTCTCTGTTTCTTCCTCTGTTTTGCCTTTGTGCATAGACTTTATTAATTCTCCTCTCACCATCAATGAGTATTTTACTCCTCTGAGCACAGAACCAAAGATTAAGAATTTGCACTTTAGTCATATCACATCCAGGAGGACCAAATTGTCTAATGCTGAAGCCCAGCTATAAATTCTTGAGAGAGAGAATCACATCAGACCAGGAGTCAGTCTTAGATTCAGTCATCTGTATCTAGGATCAGGTTCTTGCTAAACAATCATGACTTAGATTTTCAAGAGATAGGAGAGCTTTGTAAATTAGACAGATAATCACAAATGAAGGTTATTTTTCTGACTGCTCAAATCTTTTCTCATAGCAACTATGTTTGTTTGAATGGAACCTCTACCAGTAGATTGAGATTCCTAACTTCCCAAAGTCAGCAATTAAAGACATGCCAAGTATAGACTATCTAAAGAGTTTATGTCAGTATGGGTGTTCCCACTCTCATGCTAGCTAGCTTTTCCCATCATCCAACTGCCCTTGGTCTATGGCAGAAGCTTCTGTGTGCTTGAGTGACGAAGCAGATTGCTTCCTCCTCCTTCTGTGGGCTAAGACCCCTTTCTCTATCCTAGTTTCATTTTGACTGGCAAATTCACTCAGAGTGAAACCTCAGCAAAACCTCAATGTTTGGCCTAACTGTACAGGGGTGGTTGATATCTAATTCATACCCCAGGACCCAAAGACCACTCATGAGAAATTCCATAAGCACAGGAGTGTGGTTTATGTCAACATCAGTCTGTTGGAATGAAGCCATTCAATGGCAGGTGAAAACAGAGCAGCATCAGTGAGTGGGTTAAACCCTGGAGAGGCTGTGGCCAACTTGACTCTCTAAAAATCATCTGAAACCATACAAAACACCAGCAAAAAGCAATATTAAAGTATGTCATCTCAGAAAACAGGAGGCAAGGATAGAACAGGTGTCATAGGTCAGATAAGACATTTGTTTCATATCACTTCTGTTTCTTACCACCTGGTGACTTCAAGGTGAAATCCAGAGCCTTCATCTTCTCATTTGTAAAATGCATGGTAAAATTCACAAGTATAATACATTTGTGAAATGCATTGATTTTCTAGGAGAATTAAATCAAGGTCATGTCAGAAGGTCATTCTGCACAGATCTAGAAATTCCATTTCTGGCCCTTTTGTAAATGTCTGTATATGTAAAAAGTAGCCCAGATGAACTGCTGTCTATTACTTTGGCCCATTTCATAGGTCCAGTCATTGTAATTTGTGTAACTGTTTTCATGAAACATAACAAACAGGAAAGACCCTAGTCCCCCCCCTTCCCTCATTCTCTTCCTCTCTCTCTCCCTTCCTTCTCTTGTTTCATTTTGACACATATAGTTATAGACTTTCAGATTCACAGATTGATCATTCAGAATTCTGCCTGTCCATATGGATGTTTCTGCACTCAGTAGGACAAGTGCTGATTTGTTCATATGATGCAAGCTTTTCAGAAGGGAGCTACTAAAGTGGGGTTCTTTGATATTTAGTAGGCATTTTCTTTATGCTTTCTTCTTTCAACTGAAAGTTTATCCAAGTTAGTGAATTGTCTGAGGCATCCTGTATAGTAAATAGCAGATATATTGTTCAAGAGGAATTCTTGAGAGGGTGGGACCAGGTTATAGCAAGAACATCTCTAAGGTTTTGAAATTTGAAATTTGCATTAGAGTTGTGTGAATTCCATGCTGGCCCTCCTGCCAAGAATACAACACTAGAATCCAGGGTTGGTTTTTTTCAGCCAGTTATACTTTTTTGAATTTAGACAAGGTATGGAATGCAGTCCTGGCCATACACTAGGTACTCATTAGTAAGGTGTCCCATGTCTATATGTGAATCTTTAAGGCTAGTCTAAAACACTGTGGTTTTCTTGCTCGGGGGCACATGGGTGGGGTTCTCCTTCTTTGTTTCTATTGACACTAAGCCCTCTCCTGTGATTGAGCTTTAGCCAACTAAATGGAAATGAAAAATGGCTCAGGTCACCTCTAGAAGGCAACTTTAAGAGTTGGAATAAGGTTCATCCTGACTCTGGCCCATGCTAACAGGAGCAATGCCATATAGTTCAACTTCCCTGCTGTTCCTTCCCAAATGTATGAGATGGGTAAGGAACTTAACTGTATTGTTGGATTTCAATAATATTTTTGGAATTATTATTTGTTATTGTAGCAGAAGTTGGCCTCACTTTTCTTCTCCTTTTTAAAATATTTAATTAATTAATTTATTGGATAGAGCCAGAGAGAAATTGAGAGGGGAGGAGGACATAGGGAGAGAAACAGAGAAATATCCACAGCACTGCTTCCCCACTTGTGAAGCTTTCCTGCTGTAGGTAGGGACCAGGGACTTGAACCTGGGTCTTTGCACACTGTAATGTGTGTGCTTAATAAAGTGTGTTGCCACCTGGCTCTCCTTACTTTTCTTCTAACATAACCTCATGTCAGGACTGCTTCACTTCTCTCTATATATTGGTTACTTACGACTTCAGGCATTTCCCAAATATCTTACAGGTTCTAATGCATGATAAGACAATCAAGTTCCTAGCAAAACTAAGACAATTGCCTGGCACAAAGCAAATGCTATTCTACAATAAACCAAACCCTAATTCCTAGCCCTGGATTTTCTGAGTTTTCATAAGGCACCAAAGAAGCGCAGTGGAGTTCTTGTTTGACTCCTATACACAGGATTTCTGCCAGCTGCTTAAACTATGTCTGCACCTATTTTGTTGTAATGCAAACTGATATTTCTTCATTTTCCTACAGCGGGTTTCTTTTATGAGGTTGTGCTTTGCATTTTCATAGAAAGAATTTTCGGACTCTCCCTCATAGCCCACCCTGGAGTTTCTGTGGGGGCTGCTTTGGTTAACCACCCACTGCAGCTTGAAGGCACCACAGGCAGAACCAGACCATCAGGAGCTTCTTGATTTCTGCTGTGGTGGGGAGTGTCTGAGAAGTCAGAGAGAAACAGGAAGGAGCTGTTTCAGGAGCCCCCAAGGAGAACAGGACCACAGTTCTGGGGCCCTGTTGGGAGGGTCAGCTTGAAGAAAGATTTTCATATTTGCAAATAGTTTTCTTGCCCCTGGTGAAGACAGACAATGGCTCCAGGGCTGTAGAAGTGCAAAACTCTTTGTAGAGAAGATGCAAAGATCCACACCATAGAAGCTATGACCTATAGTGTAATGCTATGAGTGATTAATAACATTAACATTTGAGTAATACGTTTATTACTCAAAACTGAGTAATAGTGGCCTGGCAATTGTGCACTGGGTTAAGAGCACATAGTATGAAGTGCAAGGACTTGCTCAGGGATTCCAGTTCAAACCCCTGGCCCCCCACCTGCAAGGGGGTCAGTTGCTTCACAACTGGTGAAGCAGGTCTGCAGGTGTCTATTTTTCTCTATCCCTCTCTGACACCATCTCCCCTCTCAATTTCTCTCTGTTCTATGCAATAAGAATGGAAAAAATGGCCACCAGGAACAGTGGATTCATGGTGCAGGCACTGAGCCCCAGCAATAACCCATGAGGAAAAAACAAAACACAACTGAGTAATATAAATTTAAAAAACAATAACTGTAAAATAAGATTCATTATTACTAAGTACTATCGGTTTAGATAAAGCACTCTGTAAATTATCTCTCCTAGTCCTCAGAATAATCCCATGAGCTAGGATGTGTTGCTTTTTTACACAAAGAAGACAATGTATTTTAAGTTCTATAAATCAAACCCATTTCCACTGAGCTGTCCATTTGTTCTTTTAGTGTTTTGTGGATAAACGTGTATAAGAGCATCTTTTTTTTTCCTTCAGGGTTATCACTGAGGCTCAGTGCCTGCACTATGAATCCACTGTTCCTGGAGACCATTTTTTCCCTTTTTGTTGCCCTTGTTGTTTACCGTTGTTATAGTTCTTATTGCTGTCATTGTTGCTGGATAGAACAGAGAGAAATGGAGAGAGGAGGGGAAGACAGGGGGAGAGAAAAATAGACACCGGCAGACCTACTTCACCGCTTGTGAAGTGAAGACCCCCCCTACACTACTGCAGGGGGGGAGCCAGGGGCTGGAACCGGGATCCTTACATTGGTCCTTGCTCTTTGTGCCACCGGCGCTTAGCCTGCTTCCTACCACCCAGCCCCCATATAAGAGCATTTTTTAAAAATGTATTTATAAAAAGGAAACATTGACGAAACCATAGGATAAGAGGGGTACAACTTCACACAATTCTCACCACTAGACCTCTGTATCCCATCCCATCCCCTCCCCTGATAGCTTTCTTATTCTTTAACCTTCTGGGAGTATGGACCCAAGGTCATTGTGGGATGCAGAAGGTTGTAGCACAGTGGGTCAAGAGCATGTGGCGCAAAGTGCAAGAACCAGCATAAGGATTGCGGTTCGAGCTTCTGGCTCCCCACCTGCAGGGGAGTCACTTCACAGGTCTGCAGTTGTCTGTCTTTCTCTCCCCCTTCTCTCTCCATTTCTCTCTGTCCTATCCAACAACAATGACATCAATAACAACAATAATAACCACAACAATGTTAAACAGCAAGGGCAACAAAAGAGAAAATAAATAAATATATATATATATATAAAATAAGAAGACAATCAAGTTCAGAGCCATAGGCCAGATCCCCAGCACTCTACAAACCTTGTCTATATATAGACTGAGCATAAAACCCAATTTCAGTAGGGTAACATCAGCTGCAGAACCCCTGCCACTGTATGGTTAGTGAATATTGGGGAAAATAATTATAATTGCTGTGCCTTGATATCTCTTTACCTGAATCTATGTTTCAGATTGCAAGTCTTGGCTATTTGTATCAAACTACTTAAATTTAGCACAGCTACTCTATTACCTAGTTCTAAGTTTGTTCTCCCAACCAAGAGGTAAGATCGGAATCTTCAACCAGTTATTCCAGACCTGGCTCATCTGGCTGTGAAAATTGGGAGCTGCCTACAAACCCTCCAATTTTACTGTCAAACATAGCAATGTTTGCTGAGATAAACTCCCGTTGACTTCTGAGTGGCTTTCTTCTGCCACTCATTCTAGTTCCTTTCCTACCCAACTTCACTAAATATAGAAAAAAAAGCTTTTTCTGAAAACATCTCAGGAGTCTTCACATATCATATGTTTCTGGTTGGAAGAGAGAAGCACTCACCTATGCTTTTTTTATGGTTTGGGAAATTCTTTTTTTTTTTTATTTTTACTTATAAAATAGAAATACTGACAAGACTATTGGATAAGAGGGGTACAATTCCACAGAATTCCCACCATCAGAACTCCGTATCCAATTCCATTCCCTTCCTATTCTTTATCCCTCTGGGAGTATGGACCCAGGTTCATTGTGGGGTGCAGAAGGTGGAAGGTTTGGCTTCTGTAATTGCTTGAGAGTCCAATGCTTTATCCACTGTACCACTTCTCAGACCACAGCTTGCTTGATTTTTTTTTTTTAATATGGAACTCTTCATGAATTTGCATGTCATCCTTGCACAGGGGCCATGCTAATCTTCTCTGTATTGTATAAATTTTATTATATGTGCTGCTGAAGGGAGCACTTATTTGATTTTTTAAAACTGATTTAATAATGATTGATAATATTGTGGGAGAAGAGGGTACAGTTCTACACAATTCCCACCACCAGAATTCCTAAGTCCATCCCCTCCATTAGAAGCTTTTCTATTCTTTATCTCTCTGGGAGGATGGACCCAGGGTCATTATAGGATGCTTAAATTTTATTTGTTGTTGTCGCTGGGGCTTTACTGCTCTTGACCAGCGTTTTCAGATAGATAGATACCAAAGTTTCCCTCAGTGCAGTTGAGGCTAGGCTCAAACCTTGGTCACACTGCAGACCAGGTGCACTCCAGGTGAAACACTTTATCTGCCTTCTTGAGCAAGTATTATCAGGACCACTACAAAGAATCAGAAAATAACAACCTAGAGAAGTGCAGTGCTTTTGGTGGGGGTTTCTTTTTGAAAGTAAAAGGGGTTTTCTGACTTGATCCTGTGGAGACCACTTTAGTTTCCATTTATCTCAGATGATAACATCTACAGAGGGCTCCTTTCACTGTGGGTATGTTTCTCATATATGTGGTCCCTGTGCAGAACCACATGATACTTATTAATGACCACATTAGCTCCAACTGTGGGCTTCTAAGACCACCTCAGATAGCCTCCCAAGAATCAAAGAGAACCCAGAACCCAGTAAGCAGCAGTGTCAACAGAAGCCCAGGATACAGGCTGACCTCAGCCCTTAAGAGCTGATCATTTCTTTTCCAAAGACTGCTTCCTCTAGGAAAATACTTAAATTTTCCTTGGCCTCATGTTTCATGCAACAGGGAAGTAGATGATGGACTTGCATACATTGAACATAACTGTTATCAGGAATGGAGTCAATTTTATTCTACCCAAGTTAAGGCAAGGAAGTATCTTTACTTTTCGTTAATTCACACATTCCCCCATACCCATAGCCAACTCTAAGAATGTGAATAGAGGGTTTCATAGGTAGGTGATGTGTGTGGTACAAGGTCTAACTCTACTTTTTCCTAGTCGTGACCATTCTTTTATGTTTTGAGTATCTCTTTACTAATGTTTAGCAGAGATGTTCATTACCCAGCATATAAGACTGCTGTAATGACTAGATTCTGGTAAAGCTTACGGACTTTGTGGTGGATAATACATGATCATAATATCAGTAACCAAGGTGCCAATGTTTATAAATAAAATGTGAGTGACTTCTTCAAATTGGTGAATGTATGAGGTATTTCTATTCCGTCAACCACTAGTTATTTCAGGGTGGGCAAACAGATGACTCCAGAATTTTCAAAATTTTACAGACTATGCTTATTTTAAGGAGGAAGGTGTCCCTGCAGTCAGGATGATGCTTTTTTCATTCCCCCTACCCCTTGATATGCTGGGTGTGGGGGTGGCTCCATGGGAGCTTAGGTGCCTGAGAAAAGGAGTGAAGCTTACCTGAGAAAACCCAAGAGAAACTGAAAGGCCTGCACACTGGAAAAAAAGGGGAGGGGCACTTTAGGACTGAAGTGGTTAAGGAACTGGCTTTGACAGGAAGTGGGCAGAAGGCTGTTTTCAGTATGCTCATGGGAACTGAGTTGGAAAGTGCTGTGGTGAGTGTGTGTGGAAAAAAAGGGGAGCTTTAATCAAGCTATAAATATCTGTTTCTTTGAAGTTTTATGACCAACAATTAATGTTACTGGAAGGCACATAAATAGTCTTTTCTTATGTGGTGGATCTGAGTGGGACTGGGTCAGATTTGGACCTTCTCCTAGAACGCTATCCTTTTCCATAGGATAGTGTGTGTGTGTGTGTGTGTGTGTGTGTGTGTTTTCTAACATGTGACACCCTCAGAACATAGCTGTGTGTATCATATATAACCATATATATATATATATATATATATCTTTTTCTTTCATCTACTTATTGGTTCATTCATTTGTGGATTTGTTCATTCAGTAAACTGTTTATCTGGGGGCCCAGAAGATGAAAACCCTGTTGCTATAGCAATGAACAATCAAGATAGCCCCTGCCCTCAGGAAGCTTCCAGTCTAGATGGAGAAAGAAGAGAAAGAGCTACTAAACAAATCATGGCATAACAAGGGGTGGGAGACGAGTGCTGTGAAGTTCATCTATATCTGTTAAGACATCATAGAAGGATTAGAGACTGAGTGACTCTAAGGAATTCTCTAGACATACATCAAGGGGAAGGGAGGTATCTGTGGTATAAATATAGCAAACAGCAATGTCCAGAAGTAGGGGCATGCCCAGTGGGCTGAGAAGGGCCCAAAAGGTCAATGGCCTAGACCAAGCAGTGCTGTGCAGAAAGAACTTGCTGTCAGGGGCCCTGCCATGCCCTCCCATGGGGATATTTAGGGAGAGAATTGTGGATTTTACTCTGAGTGAGAAGAGGAGAACATCCTGGGTTTTATTTGGTTCTGCCAAACAACCAGCCACAAGCTCTCTAACAATATACTTCCCTCAAATGTTCCTCTTTCTGTAAAATGAAAATAGACAGTGGGAAAAAAAAAAAAAAACTCCAATGACTATAGATAAGTAGTTGGCAGCTTCTTTTTAAAAATAATGCTATACTTTTTTTTTTCCTTCATGCAATATGTTGACCTTGATGTCAGAAATTTCGGTGATCTTTTGCTTTGCAGTCCTCCCATTGCTTTTCTGAATATAAATGAATTTGAGGGCTGGAAGACAAGAGCAGCATATAATTTCTCCCCCAAAATATGACCATTATCCCCAATCTTTGTTAAAATGGACTTCAGGAATTTGGAATGTGTGATCTTTCCAATTCAAGATCTGGCTTGAGATTTGCCTGTACCCTCACCTGAGAGAAAGGTTTGCTATGCAGAGAATGCCTGAGAACAATCTGGAGAAGCCTACTCTTTTCAAGAAAGCAGTGTGAAAGTACCCTCAGGCACTTTTGAAGCTCCTACTTCCTCCAGGATATTCAGGCCTATTCTTGTAAGCAGCTCACCTAAGGACTTTGCTAGATAAAAGTTAGTTTTCTGAGAAGTTTCTGTACAGCCTGACAGCATTTATTTTATTTTTATTTTTTAGAGGAAAATGCATAATTCAGATCAACTTCCCTACCAGGTCATCTGAGTTAGGGAGGTTTGCCTATATGGGAGAGAGGGTTCACCTTCGTTTTCTCAGATACAAGGAACTGATTATGACTAGTGGAATTCATTAGATGTGTGTCTAGTCTACCTTTCAGTACATCTTTAACAATATTAAAATCCAAAGTGATCACAGAGATGGAAGCCTTTGGGGCTGAGGATCAACTGTGCTATCTTGCTTAAACACAGGGCAGTAACATGGCAGTTCCCTCCCTGCACTCTTTATTCAACATTAAGAAAGCCAGAGGCAGTGTCCCCAAGATGTCCCTGAATGATTGGTTCAAAATCTCGTCACCACACAGAACCTGACCCATCTTCTAGGAACTGGAACTAACTCTGTAAGTTCTCTCTGAAATTGATGTAAATGTCTAAAAGACATCCTGAAGTGGTTTCCTGTCCCCAGAGCACCAGACTCTGATTTCAACCCTATATAACTCCCATCCTCATCAAGGGCCCTATGACTTGTAGCCCTAGATTATAATGTAGACTGTAATCTTCTCTGCTTTATATTGTATATTTAGCAATTCATCAGTTATAAGGAAAGATAGTAAGATGCTGGTTCAAAAACAACAACAAACAAAACTCTAGTATAGGATCAGGGAGATAGTTAGGCTGTAGAACACAGGATCTGCATGTCAGTGAACTATTTATTCTAGAAAAAAATAAAGAATGACACTTCTAAAGACAAAAAAAAAAAATCTGAGGCAAAAACTTTGTATGCTTTGCAACTGTGATAGCCAACAGAATGCCATGAAAATATTGGGGGTTGGGAGCAAGGTAAGGCAACCACTAAAGTGAAGAAAATCACCCAAACACTGTGTAGTGTGTGTGTGTGTGTGTGTGTGTGTGTGTGTGTGTGTGTGTGTGTGTGTGTATGACTATTTCATTTTTATTTGTTTATTTATTTGCCACTAGAGTTGTCGGGGCTTGGTGACTGCTACCTGTGCTACAATTCAGCTGCTCTCAGCAGTCATTTTTCCTCCCTTTTTCTTTCCCCCATTGGTAGAGGTTTAGAAACAGAGAGATAGAGAGGGAAAGAGAGACACAAAGGAGGAAAGATATCTGCAGCACTGCCCCATCACTTGTGGGATCTGGGACTTGAACCTAAGTCATTGTGCATGATAATGTGTGTACTCTACCAGGTACGTCACCTCCTGGGGCCCACTAAATATCAATTTACTTGCAATTTTTGAGGGCTGAAACTATGGATTTATTCTTCTTTGTATTTACTTTGCATTTTGCAAATGAGTGTTTTTGATTATAAGGTCAGAAAGAAATGTTCAGTGGCTTATTTTGATCCAATATTTTTGTATGTTTTATTTTAATGGAGTTTTCATTAGCATAAAAATGATGTTTAGCATGCACAGCAGAATATATATACACACACACACACACATACATCTGTAAAATATATATATTTTTAAATTGCCACCTGGGTTATGCTGGGGCTTGGTGTCTGCAGAATGAATCCACAGCTCCTGGTGGCCATTCTTTCCTATTTATTTATTTATTTATTTATTTAGATAGGGCAGATAGAAATTGACAGGGGAGGGGAGAAGAGAGGGCGAGAAAGAGAGACCTACTTCACCACTTATGAAATTTCCCTGCTATAGAAGGGGAGCAGGGACTCAAACCCTGTTCCTCCATGCATGGTAATGTGTGTGCTGAACTCGGGGCACCACCACCTGACCTCTGTACATACACACACACACACACACACTTATACATATACATATGTCCTTTTTACCATCCCAATAGCTCTGCAGCAGCACCTAGCAATCCAGCAGAGCACTGAGCCCTACTCATCTGAGTA
Source organism: Erinaceus europaeus (assembly GCF_950295315.1). Classification (NCBI taxonomy): domain Eukaryota; kingdom Metazoa; phylum Chordata; class Mammalia; order Eulipotyphla; family Erinaceidae; genus Erinaceus; species Erinaceus europaeus. The sequence continues at coordinate 127,878,967 of NC_080163.1, read as the reverse complement.
GGCCTCTGTGACCTGGTGACACCCATGGCAAACAAGGCAACATTAATTCTACCACAGACTTCCTGTCACAGACACCAGAGACACTGCAGCCTAATGGGGAACTTGAATGAACATCAAAGGGATAATCAGATATTAGTTAGGCCTGTTCCTCTTTCTCCAACCATTGATAGTTTTCTCTCTTGCCTCCCCACCCCCCTTCGCCCACACCATGTCCTTTGACAGCAGGGTGACAGGCTTGCAGCAGAAAGGGAAAAGGGAAACCAGTGACTCAGCCCAGAGCAGGCCTCACCGCAACTTCCTGGCCACCCTTCTTGCTCTTTCCTTCCAAGAGAGAAAAGGGAAGAAAGAATCCAACCCCTCTAACACTGGCATTGTGGTCTACAGGAAGACTTAGCAAGTGGAATCGTTGAATGAATGAATGAATGAATGAATGAATGAATGAATGAATGAATTCAAAGAGTCACTTTAAATTAGTGCCATAATTTAGACAAATGAATTGTTTGTGTCTTTTGTGCATGTGTATGTGTGTGTGCACACTCATGAGCATGTAGGTGTGGGTTTGTTTCATCCCACTCCTCACTTTGCAATCCTATGAATACTGAAATACGAAAGTGTTCTCATTTACAAACAAGCTTATGAGCCAGGCTGCTTTCAAAATTACTGGTGTGTTGATATTTCCTTCTCACTTCTTGCCAGTGCTCTGATCTCTATTTCCTGAATTCTAAAGAGCAAACAATAAAAACAAGCGGTGGTGCACTGCATTAGTTAGTGTACACCTTCAAAACAAATTCATCTCAGATCTTTAACAAGCACATTTAGTCTTCTAAAAGTTTTTAGAATGTAGTGTGTACTAAGGTAGAAGTGGTCAACTCAGTGGCTATCTAAACAGATACCTCCCTCCTCTAAAGAAACCTTAAAGAGGTAATTGGATAAGCACTAAGAGAGAAATAATAATGTTTCTTTCATTACAAGGAGCCCAATATTTATTGACCCAGCAGGTTTACACTGTGTGTACCCGGGAGTACCATGAGCACAAACCCAATCACTGTCTTGGGGGATTTTTTTTCTCATAGCACTGCAAGGGGCTTTGCCAGATTGCCTTGTCAGCTTCTGAATTCTCTGGGCACACACAAGGGACGACATGGTTCTGGCTTATTTCTAAACCCCTTGGAGGCAATTTCTACTCCCCAAATTAAGGCAAATAATCCTCACAATGTCTTGGACTGTCTTCCCCACCCAGTTGCAAAGGGGTCCCCATCTAAGAGGCTCATGAGACCTTGGGATCTCAAGGGTGACCCTCACTTAAGAAATGCCTGTTGCCTTGTCTGCCTTTTGTTTTCTTCTGTGCCCCTGACAGGACTTTCTGATCCCCCCACCCCTGCCCCGAGGCAGTTTTATTTAGTGGAAGAGGAGCGCAGAGATGGAAAAATGGTTCCTTATTTTATAGCTGTTTCTTCAAGGAGCTCAAACTGCTTTCAGGCATGTCCTTATTACCTCATTAATCCTCATAATGTTCCCTCAGCAGTATTATTCTTATTTTCAGGATAGAGAAATTGAGGCACAGACAAAATAAATGGCATGTAGAAGGTCAGAGAGCCAGGCAGCAGGAGAAGAGAGGGTAGTTGCCAGGCCATCGGTCAGACTGTCCTCTTCAAATAAATAGGGTGTGTGTGTGGAGGGGGGGTGGTGGAAAGAGTGTGAGAGAGGGAAAGAAGCAGTAGCTCAAATTTCAGAGAGAATAAAACAGGTAGAAAATGGAGCCAGGTTTCATTATCATTCCTCTAGCAAATATTGGCCTTCTTGGTGAGTGAGGAAATCACTAACTTCCAGTTGTTCAAAAAAGCCAACCCTTTATTCATTACATGTGATCTGGGTTCCTGGGACCATGTGAGTTTGGGGATGGTTCATAAAACTCACCAGAGATTTTTCCAGGTTAAAGGTAATGAGTGAGCAAAGCCCATGACAAACCCCACAAACTAAAGCACACACTTAAGAAGACCTCACCCCTTCACTACACCTCCCTCCTGGTGGCTCTCCCCATTATCCTTCTAGATCCCTTAAGTCTTTCCTCCACAGAGATCCAGAATCTCCTCTGGAAATAGAAGTTAGATCACATCCTTCTCTTGCTTAGCACCTTCCAGAGGCCTTGGACATCATTCAGTGAGCAGTCTGTCTGTCTGTCTTAACCTTGGCATGTGGGCACGTGGAGACTCCCTGCTTCCCAGTTCCAAGGGCTCTGGTCTCACACTATCTCCAGTGCTCTGTCCTAGTGGACCTCTGAGAGCCTCTTTGCTCCTTTCTGCTTCTTCTCAGCCTGCCTTTCAGCAACTTCAGAGCTCCCCCTTCCTCTCCTTTTCAGGAGGCTTCTCTAGACACTTCATAAAAATGACAACCTGCCTTATCATCAGCAGCAGCACCCCTGCCTCCTCATGAGCTTTGTTTTTCTCCATTCACCATCTCCACTGACACACCACCCACTCCCCATCACTGTTGAACACACTGTCTATTGTCTAGTTGTTGTGGCCATCAAACACCCTGTACAGCTTACCCACTCACTTTTTCCCTGTCCCTGTCTGTGAGAATGCAGACTCCTGAGGTCAGCTATTACATCTGTTTTGTTCACTGTTCCATCCCCATCACCAGGAACCTAGTAGGTGTACGACTAACATTAGACCTCTTTGAGACTGGACAGGGGTCTCATAGGAGAATGTGCAGGATCCTACAGCTGACATCCATGTCCAGAAGCCTTCATTCAATCACCTCTGTAATTTGGAGAAGAATAGGGACCACTATGGGGAAGGGGCATCTACAGAGGTCTCTTAAGGTGGCAGCACATGGGAAGGGACTTCAGGGAGAAGCCTGGGGTAGGGTACTTGATGATTTTGTACTTTCTAGAGGCATAGAAGGATCCTATTGAAAGGGCCAATTTTGTTGTTGTTGTTGTTAACTTTCCTTTTGAATTTTGAGGAGTTAACCTTGCTGCTTCTGTCAGACCCTGGAGGTCCTCATTATTGTCTGGGATGTGTGGAAAGTGAAGGTTGCCCTGGGTCAGTGGATTCACAGAGAAGTCAGAATCCTCTTTTATAAAGTGCTGGCTTTTCTCAATAATTGCATAATGACGTCTTTGATTCCCAGGCCCTCATCCCCAGCTGTTTCCTTAGGCATTTGTTCAACATCCGAGATGCCATTCACAAGCCAGCAGGATGCATATTTGTATCTGACTCCAAAATTTTTTTTTTTTGGCCCACATCACTGGCAGCCCGTGGCAGAAGATTCTAGCAATTAGCAGGGACTGAAAGTGATAATTTATTGCAACCAACACTGTGATCTAATAGTCACACATTACAAAAGCAAAATCCATATTTTTTTTTCTGCTGTGGCACTGCAGCGCTATCACATGCTCGGCATGCTCTTTAATGTCTTTTGTTTGCATTAGGAAAAACCATGACCCTCTCCCACTGAGAACCAGAGAGAGCCCCTCTGTCCAAATGATGGCATTCAGAAATGCACTCTGAAGGGGGTGAGGGCTGTGGGCTAGGGATGAGGGATGAGCAATCTGATTCTATTTCCAAATGATCTTTGGAACGTGCTGAACACTTTCTTCCCTCTCCTTTAGGAAAACAGTCATCTTTGCCTTGCTTGCTAAATGTCCTAGCATAAAATGCTGGTCTTGGGTACAAGAGGGTAGGGATTCCAAATGGGAATTGGGAAGGTCTGGGTCTTTCATCCAAACAATCACAGTTCAAATCTATTGATTCTGACCATCGAATCTTGCCTCAGATCTGAACCTTGAGTGGATTTCCAAATCACCAGGCAACATAAATTACAGGCGAAATGATAAGTCAGGTCCTGCCAGGTGACTAAGGCAGCGTGGTAATGCTTCAAGTCTTTAAAATCATATCCCAGTGGCCCAGAAGCATTAATATGTTTGGAACATTGCCTGTCCAGTGTCTGTAGAAAGGCGCCTGCAGAATTTGATTCCTAGGTACATCAAGTTTTTGAGCTGGAAGAAACCTGAGATCCTCTCCAGTCCAGTGAATTCCAAACCTGTCTGCTCATCAGAATCACCTGGGAGCTGGACACAAACATTTTTTTTTAAGGATTCCTGAACCTCTCCCTCCATAGAGACACATTTCTTTGATGTAGGACTGGACCCTAGAAGCTCCAGGCAGAGGCAGGATCACAACTGTTCGTGCCTGTGATTTCACAGAGGAAAACCTGAGTTTCAGTGTATAATATAGAGGGGAATTGAACTTAAACTCAGAAACTCCCAGTATAATCATATATTGAGGGTGAATATGGGCTGAGTTTGTTCCCCTCATGTTTAAAGGTTTGTTACACATAAACTCAACAAAGAATTGAAGAGAAAGCATGATTTTTTGGAGATTTTAAACTGTGTTTAGGAAAACTTAGAACACCCACATGTTGGAGTACATGTGGGCAGAGAGAGAGACAGAGAGACAGAGAGACAGAGAGGCAGAGAGAGAGACAGAGAGAGAAGGAGATCCTGATAACCCTTACTCACATGATGGCAGGCTCACCTAGCCAGAGAGACAGCCATGCCCATAGGTCTAGCTTATAAACATTCAAGCCGCACTTTTGCCTCCTTTATAAGCCACACCCACTCCTGTTACCACTCCCATTTCCCTCATGCAGCAATTTCCTTCCCCCAGGCACACTTGTGTTATGATGTGGTGTAACAGTGTCTGTGTCCCCCTAGGTACTTCCTGTCATTTCTGACCTCAACAATACCACATCTTCTCCTAGACCACATTTCTGCCAGGAGGAATGTTATTCACTAAATAACCAGGAGGAATGTTATTCACTAAACCCTAGGTATTGCCATGGGTGAAGAACATATGTAAGAAATACCTGAAAGACACCTTTGAGATCTTTCTCACCTTCCTCATCCTTTACCTGGCAACTATGAGTCCGAAGTCCCTATGTGTTAAACAAAACTCCCTTGGGATTGTCTCAGCTTGTTCTTATGTTGACCGGTGAAACAAATTGTTTCATGGTAACTTTCCCCTAAATTATGCAAAGTGTAAATACTGGAAGTGGGAAGCACTAAATGTTTACTTGGGGGGAGTTAGGCTGTAGTGCAGCAGGCTAAGCGCACATGGTGCAGAGCACAAGGATCTCGGTTTGAGCCCCCAGCTCCCCACCTGCAGGGGCTTGCTTCACAAGCGATGAAGCAGGTCTGCGGGTGTCTGTCTCTCTCCTCTGTCTTCCCTTCCTCTCTCCATTTCTCTCTGTCCTATCCAACAACAATGACATCAACAATAACAATAATAACTACAACAATAAAACAATAAGGGCAACAAAAAGGGAATAAATTAATCAATATTCTTAAAATCTTTAAAATGTTTACTTGGAAGGTCATATTAATTAGTGAATTGGGAAGGATAATAAAAGCCCAAATACACTGGGGAAAACTAAATGTACAGAAACAGGGTTTATGTCTATGAAAATCATTCTACAAAAGGTTGAAATTTGGGTGACAGAGGACTAACTTGTGGTTGTAAGAATTAGCTAGGATTCCACCAGAAAAAGAACCAGATTTATTGAGAGGTTCATCATAAGAAGTTGTTCTACAGAAGAAAACACACTAAGCAGAACCTGGACTGGATTTAGTGTATTGCATCAAAGTAAAAGACTCTGGGGTGGGTCGGGGGGAAGAGTACAGGTCTTGGAAAAGGATGGCAGAGGACCTGGGGGTTGTATTGCTATGTGGAAAACTGAGAAATGTTATGCATGTACAAACTATTGTATTTACTGTCAACTGTAAAACATTAATCCTCCAATAAAGGAAAAAATAAATTATAAAAAGACGAAAGAGAATAAGGAGGAGGAGGAGAAGGAGGAGAAGGAGAAGGAGAGGAAGAGGAAGGAGGAGAAGAAGTAAAGGAAGAGGAAGGAGAAGGAGGAGGAGGAGGAGGAGGAGGAGAAGGAGAAGGAGAAGGAGAAGGAGAAGGAGAAGGAGAAGGAGAAGGAGAAGGAGAAGGAGAAGGAGAAGGAGAAGGAGAAGCTGGTTTACCCTTTTTTCCCCAGAGCACTGTTCAGCTCTAGTTTATAGTGGTACTAGGTAGGGGCTGAAGCTTGGACCTTTGGTGCCTCAGGCATGAAGCCAGTTTTTTTTTTTTTTTTGCATAACCATTACACAATGTGTTCTCACCCGAAGAAATACATACCTCCTCTCTATTTTTCTTGAAATACCTGGCCCCTTTACAAGTATCTTTTGATTTTCTAATTTTTCTCTTTGTAGTAAGAAAAATAATATACAGACACATGCCAGTGTAAATCAATGCTAGAGGAAGAGAATAGGGAGCACTGCAGACTGGTAAACTGCGGAGTCCATTATCCCATCAAAAGGGGTAGTTAAGTCTCTTTCCATTCTGGCTGATTGCTGTCACATGGGAATACAAATCTAGGCTGGTTGGAGCCTATCATCCCTCCTCCCCTTCTTTCCTAAGGCAAACTGGAACTGCAGGTTTTTGGTGTGTATTTGTATATAAAATCTTCAGTCAAAGTTTTAAATTCCTCTCCCTCATTCCTCCTTCCCTTCCTCCCTCCCTCTCTCTCCCCATAGCACTGCTCAGCTCTAGTCTGTGGTGGTGCTGAGGATTAAAGCTGGGACCTTTGGTGCCTCAGGCATGAAGCTTCTTTGCATAACCTTTATGCTGTGTCTCCTACCCAAACACTGGATTATTCCTTATTAACTCTAGTTTCGGGTGTTGCCTTGTAAAGTACCTAATTCAATTCGAAGTATAGATACTGAAGGAAGAGAGACTGAAATGCATCACTTGGGCTGAAGCTGCCAGCTGTACCTAGAATGTCTTCTTTATAGGGGAGTCATGATTCTTCTACACTTTGAACTGATTGAAGCAGGTCCACCTTTATTTTCTAGGATGATCTCCTTTACTGGAAGTCAACTAAATATGGACTTCAATCACATCTGCAAAATACCTCCTAGCATCTCCTGGATTCATGTTGAATTAAATGACAAAAGACAGAGCTACAACACAGCCAAGTTGGATCATGAACCTGACTGTCCCAGTGCAGATGTTTGTTTGTTTGTTTTTTTTAATTAGCCAAGAATAAGATCAAGACCCTATGTCATCCTTTGACAAGAGTCTTAATTTCTCTGGCCTCTTACTCCCTCCCTTCTTCTTTTTTCTTTCTTTCCCTTTCTTTCTCTCTCTTTTTTTAAAAGATCATTTTAAAAAGCCTGAGAAACGAGGGCAGACATTAGTGATCCGATTTAGCAAAAAAGCCCTGGGTTTGCGCCAATACAAGATGGGTTTGTATCTTTAAGTGGCCTTTATTACCATAGTAATAAACAGCAAACGGGCCCAAATCTTACAGACTTGTGTTGGCTTTGACCAATGAAGTAGAACAAGGCCTCTGAATACCCCATTAGTTCCAGGCTGTGCTTTGATGGCTCTGCACAGGCAGCTCTTTTTCTCCACAAGTCACCAGCCTCACCCGTGTCTCTTAACAAATGTTGTTGACAGGCCCAGTTGCAATTTTTCTGCATGTTCTGACAGTTTAATTCAGTACCTCTTGGCTAAGCAGTCAGCCTAAGGGGGTGCTTCAGCACCTTGGCACCACCGGACTGACTGCAATTAAAATAATTCAGAACCAGGGCTAGGTTTGCAGAAACAGCCCTTCTTCCCTTTGGAACACACAGTGCATTTTCCAGCCTCTGCACCCCCCCCCCCAGCCCACCACTCACCACCACCATGGAGCAGATTCAAGACCTCCCCTTTAGAGTGGAGGCCAGTGAAATTTACTAACAGGACTCTGACTTGCAAGAAGTGGCTGAATTTGCAAGTTACATCCAATGGGGTTTTCTCCATGGTGGTCAAACCTCATTTCTTTGGTAGACTTTGCACCTATCGAAAGGTCATGACCATGGTCAGAGAGTGGAAGGAGGAGGAAGGGAGACGGTGAAAACACAAATGTGAGTTTGGCAAAGAACATTTTTAGAATCTTCCCTTCCAAAATGGTATGTCAGAAATCTGGTTACTTAATCAGAATTCTACATGGGAAAGATAAATACATAAGAATACCAAAAACTTGACCTTTCTTTGAAACAGCATTGCATGTAGAGAGACCCTTGGAGACATTTTAGGGAGAATTTTACTCAAACATAGTCACTGACTAGGCATGGCACAGAACAGTGTTGAGGGAGGAACTTATTTCTATTTTGACCATCTACTTTAGCCCTCCAGACACTCTGCTCATGTGACTACTAAAACATTTTTTCTCCAAGTTTTAGTGTGTCAGGTACGATATTTTCAATAGATGGAGGTTTGGAAAATTTTCCTCAAGTTACTTTATGATAAGGATCACAGGGGTGGGGTGGGGTGGGGTGGGGTGGTGGTGATTCTTTAATTAATGCGACCCTCCAGTTTCCAGTTTAAGAGCATATAGTTAAATTGGTCTAGAATCAGACCCTGGATTTTTTTTTAATTAATTAATTTATTTTCCCTTTTGTTGCCCTTATTGTTTTATTATTGTAGTTATTATTGTTGTTCTTGATGTCGTCATTGTTGGATACGATAGAGAGAAATGGAGAGAGGAGGGGAAGACAGAGAAGGAGAGAGAAAGATAGACACCTGCAGACCTCCTTCACTGCCTGTGAAACGACTCCCCTGCAGGTGAAGAGCTGGGGGCTCGAGCTGGGATCTTTCCACAGGTCCTTGCCCTTTGCGCCACGTGTGCTTAACCCGCTGTGCTACTGCCCGACTCCCTTGGAATTTGTATTTTTAACTAATGTTTCTGGTGGATATTTTTATTCAAGCAAATGTGTGACATAGTTCAACCTCTCTGAAAGGCATTACCACAGAGTTTTCTGTGTTCAGAGAAAGGAAACAATTATAACTTTCTAGAGGGAATTACTTGAGATGTTTTCTCATTCTTTCTGATTTTTTCCCAATATTGTTTGCCTTTTTCTAAAAAAGTGCTGATATTTTTTTCCTTTTTTTATACGTGTGTGTGTGTGTGTGAGAGAGAGAGAGAGAGAGAGAGAGAGAGAGAGAGAGAGAGAGAAAGGGAGAAAGAGAGAGAGAGAGAGAAGCAGAGAGAGAGAAGTATAGCATTACACTCACCTATGCGATTGAACTCGGAACCTCCCTTCTGCAAGTCCTATACTCTAACCACAGCTCCCCAACCCCAACCCCCCACCCCATGTGCTAGTATTGAATTACTATTTCTGCACCTACTTTCTGGATACTTCTTTCTAGAACTAGCAGATATACAAGAGCAACATATTGGGGAGTCGGGCTGTAGCACAGCGGGTTAAGCGCAGGTGGCGCAAAGCACAAGGACCGGCATAAGGATCCCGGTTCGAACCCCGGCTCCCCACCTGCAGGGGAGTCAGGTCTGCAGGTGTCTATCTTTCTCTCCCCCTCTCTGTCTTCCCCTCCTCTCTCCATTTCTCTCTGTCCTATCCAACAACGACAACAACAATAATAACTACAACAATAAAACAACAAGGGCAACAAAAGGGAATAAATAAATAAAATAAATAATTTTAAAAAAGAGCAACATATTTTAGGGTTTAAGTTTTCAATAATTAGAAAATCTTAGAAAGAATGGAAGACTTTTATGCATGGGACACTGGGGAAGGTAGAATATGCTCACTGACAATTCTGGAAGACTTGTCTAGAGTTGATTCATTATTAGGCTCTATATACCCTCAGCCCCCATAGACAAAGAAAAATAAGCAAAATAATGTACTTGAGTGTTTACATCTTTTTTGAGGGAGTTGGCACCAATGCCACAAATTGGTATAAACATATCAATTCAATTACTTCTGAAAAATACTTTTCCAATAAAAACAAAATAAAATGTGAATGCTATATGCTCAGTTTATCTGTTTAATGGCACTTGCAACCTTGAGTGAAGTAATATTCTGTTCTGTTATTCTACTCAGCTTCCTTATGTGTTATGTGGCTACATTAGGTAAGGGTGTCCCTTCCATTCTAAAATTCCTTGACTCTAGTTGGTTTGTGCTAGATTATATATAATGGGCCATCAAGGATTTGAAGTAGAAATGAATGTCTGGTTGCCTGTTGCATTTTACCGTCCTGGCACTTTGCAAGCTCTTTAAAAGTTGATAAAGCCCTTCTTTGGAGGAAATTGTATTCTGAAACTCCATATATTTCAAACAGATAAAGATGCAGGTGGGGGCTGGGAATGTTTGCATTAAATAAGAAACATGTATACAGTACCACCTAGGGAAGAGCTGGGCTTATTTAGGTACTTCATAAAGACTTTGAGACTGTTGGATGTACTTTTAAGAACTTAGAGGTTCTGATACTAAAAGGGTATAAATTTAAATTTCTTTTTTCATCAAGCACTTGAGGAATTTTTCCGACTCATATCAAAGACGTTCTCTTGGACTGATGCTCTTTTCCAGTCTTTGAAGAGATTGGGTGACAGAATGTTCCCTGTGATTAGACACACACATTTAAGCAGCTACTCCCTTTTCTGCCCTCCTCTTTCTCCTCTCTCTTTTCCTTTCTCTTTCTCCTCATCTTCCTCTTCATTTCCATTTCTTTCACTTTCCTCCTTCTCTTTCCGCAAGTTCTCTTTCCTTCTCTTTCTTTTCATCTTTCTTGCCCAGTCTGTCTCTTCTTCTCTCTTCTCCCATGTCAGTCAACCAGCCAAGCAAGATCTTTACTTGAGCAAAAAGGAGAACAAGAGTGGCTTTATCTTTATGTACCTCTTGGTTTTGCAGAGTTCTCAGTAGAGCCCTCCCAGACAGTTCCTGACAAAATTTAATCTCAGGAAAATATTTCTTGATCTCTGGTGAATCCTCTTGGACCATTTTAGTTCTTTTCTCTGCTCTAACCTATACATTAGCAAAAACTTTGACCTATCAGTAGCAGAGACTCCAAAGCAGATGGACATCCTGTTTGAAAGGTTTCCTGAACAGCTGTCTATTAATTTACGTGCTTAATTTCTCTATCAGGTGGCTGTTCTCCTCCCAGTGTAGGTGTTAATATACCTAGTGAGGGATCTGGAAGCTCAAATTCTCTACAAGGAAAATGCTTTGAGTGTCACAAAGCCAACTATTAGTGGGAAGTGTTCAGAGTGATCAGTTTAAGAACCCTATCTTGGACTTTGGGTTCTCTTCTCTTTTGACAATTTGGGTCACTTTAGCTGGAACCCACAAGCTTCACTGTGGCAGAGAGGGAAAATGAAGTGGTTATTTCTGATTTACACTAGTCTTTAAAAATCTAGCTCAACTTTTCTCACCTTCAAGATCTTAACAAATTCACTAATGTTTAAAATCTCCTGGACAGTTCAACTACATTTTTACTATTTACAAAAAAAAAAAAAAGGAGGGTTGGATTTTACAGAATTATACTAGATACATTATTTAAATAATTGCATGTAGTATGGGCATCGAGTTTGTCACTGGTCAAGAATCATAAGGTAAGCTGCAAATTGGAGTCCCCTGCCCATACAGGGGTGTCAGGATGACATTATGCTAAGGTCTCCATGCCTGCCTGCAGACAGGTTTTATGGAATACCTGGAGGCCTAACCTGGATACAGAGTTCCCTAACTGAAAATGATGTATGAAATTTCAAAAGAATCCATGTATGGGACCATACAAGCTTTGTAGTCAGCAACTCTCCTCAAGAAAAGATAGGGACAGCTTCACTATGGCTGCTTTTTTTTTTTTTCCCTTGGGAAAAAACATAATGGAAGTTGCCTAAGGGATCAGAAATATTGCCAATTCCCTCTTAGGAGGCTCTAAAACTAGAACTAAAGAAGTGCTAAGCCTGTAAATGGTGACTAACCTGAAGCAACTGTTTTCAAATCTTGAAATATATAATTCAAAAGCATGGGAATAATATAGGATCACCTGCATTTTATTTTGGTGTGAAAGGACAGTCATATTTTTTAATAAATCTTCAATTATTATCTGCTATAGTCAATGTTTTGCAACACAAAATTATTTAATCTTCCTAGCATTATAGAAATTTACATCATAATAAGAAATTTTATAGGGAGCTGACATTCACATTTTACTGTAATCATTTTGTCATGTAATTATCCATGCATCTTAAAATAAAGCAAATAATATTTATTGCCAATAAATAAGAAGGACATAGTCTCACTCTAGAAGACAGTCATTTCAAGTAAGCTCAATAAGCTACTGATAGCGACTCACATACATTTAAATATCTGTGAACCCATAAACACCTATGTAAATTCACATGTGTAAAAACTTACATACATATGGACATGTGAGCATGGGCAGATGCCTATATATGTGCCTTTAAAAATGCAAGTCACGTTTTAAATCCCCATTCCTTTGTCGATCAAGAAAAACAAGGTCATTGCTCTAGCTTAAGTAGTTCTCAGAGAGTCATCTTGGGGCCCATTGAAAAAAAAGACCAAAAATGCATGCTGCTAATTCATTAAGAGATTCTAAAGTGCTCGGATACTTCACTTTTATACTAGCCCACTTCACCAGGATTAGATCAAACAACTCCTGGATCAGGGATAGGCACAGAAGAACCTGAAGTAATGGCAGCCCACTTCTATTTCTAGCAATTATATGGAACTTTTTTTTCTTAATAGTGTAAGTAATTTATGTTCACTGTTGAAAAATTAGAAAATATAGGTAGACAAGAAAGAGAAATGTAGAACAGCAATAATCTGAAAACTCAGACAAAAAGATATTAACTCTATCATCATACCCATAACTCTATTCATGTACTTACCCATATTCCTATCTATTCTTGTACCCAGAACCATTTTTATATTTATACACATACACTGTGTTTGCATTAACAAAAAAAAAAATCAAAGGTTTATACTGTATATAACTCTATATAATCAGATTTCTTTTGACATAGGTTGTTGTGAAAATCTGTCAATAAACATTATTCTATACCAGTTTTTATGCCTCCATAGGAAATTGTTTTATTGGTTTTAGTAATAAGTGTAATGTTTCTCAAAGTGAGGTTCATGGACCAGTAGCAGCACAGCACCTAGAAACTTGTCAGGCCTTCCCCCCACCACACCCCCACAGCCCCACCCCACCAACCCTGGTGAATCCAGGACTAGGGTTATAGTCTATGGCTTAACAGGCTGTTAAGTGATTCTGTTAAGTGATGAATGCTAAAGTCTGAAAAGCACTACTTTAAACAGCCTCACTGCTATATATTAGGTCTGTCCCTAACAATTTTTAGGAGAGCACATTCTTCACCTTCAGTCTAGAAACTCAGACATGTTATCTGTGCTAATTTCTGGTGAAGAAATCTTTAGAATTCAGATTGCCATTCATGTCCACCAACTTTTCATAGGAGTACAATTCCCTTTCACCTCTAAATTCTACTATCTTGATCTTGATCTGGGCATTCAGGGATACACTGAGGACCTCCATGAAGCTATGAAACTGCTGTGCAAATTTGGGACTGGGGGAAATACACCTATCAAATTTTTCAAAGTGTCCATGGCCATATTTAACGGTCTGTATGATGTTTTTGCTTTTATGCTTCCTGGGCTTTGTTCTAGTTATTTGAGTGGAAAAAGAAAAAAAAATGCACCCAGGGAATTACTGGATGTGCTCACCTGCCCAAACAACATATAGACTGTAACTTTTGTAAAGATCAACTTCACTTTTCTTTTCTGGAAGTAGGTACTGTACATTCTACAGATCTCCAGCTAAGTTTAACCTGGACCATTTTTGGTAGGAGACATGCTCATTTTAAATGCACACTACCAGGTGAGTTTGCCTTGAAAAATTCCCATCTTTTCACCCAGAAATCTTATATATTTGACTTTTTAGACTTTCTAACATGTAAATTCTTGAATTATGACTACACCCCAAAGAAAATCTAGAGGATGTGAAAGTTTTTGCATAGGTGATAAATTTAGATATTTATATAAAAAATTGAAATAGACTTAATGCATAACAAGGATTAGTTGCAAAAAGTATGTTCATTTTAATGTTTTTACTAATGCATTTTTATTTTGTTAAATAATATTTGTAGTATTATATAGTTTCCATGTTTATAGCCTTCTAAGTCATCTTCTTTTCAGAGCTGGGGGGAGGGGGGGTCTCACAGTACATGATTTTGCCCGCAGGTGGGGGAGAGAGAGAGAGAGAGAAGGAGGAGGAGGAGGAGGAGGAGGAGGAGGAGGAGGAGGAAAGAAAGCCAGCAGTGGAACACTTCTGGTGCCATCACACCTGTAATGAGGTGTAAGACTTCAAGCCTGGGCCTTGTGCATTGCAAGAGAAATGCTTTATCCAGTGAGTGATCTCTGAAAAATGGTCGTGCCAGATATTGAACCTAGAATCTTTGGGGCTTTAGACATCTAAATCTAGTATGCTACCACTGCGTTATCTCTCTAGTCCGATTTCCCTGTTTATTCTTGGAGTCTAAAAAATTTGTTTCCAGAAGTTACTGTAAGGTCATGGGTGGATTATACAGCTAATAAAAAAAGGCACTTTTGAAATGTTATTGGGAACATATGAAAGTTCTCAAGGAACAGCATTAGGGGGAAAAAATAGGTTGTAATTTAGAACACATTTATCCCAATACAATGTATGTATTAAAAACACCTGAAGGGCATACGACCTGAAGACTTGACTTTCTCTTGTTTTCTTTTCTACGTTAACAAGACTGTCTAGAGTGAATGTTCACTGCTTTATGATCAGAACAGAACAAATATGAAATACAGTTGATACTGTACTAGAGCCCACCAGCCCAACCACCATCTGAGTGTTAAGTGAGTTTTAGCCCTATAGTAACTCTGGTCTTAATTGAAACTCTTAAAAGACAGAAAACTTCTGCAAAAGTGTCACCAGAGGCAGGAGATGCTTGACAGACCAAGTTGCATTACTGGCTTTCTGGGAGCAGAGCTGTACTCACGCTCTTATTTCCCGGCATCAGCAAGATCTACTTATTCCTGGCAAAATTTCCAGTGTCCTCTCCAGAGATAAGAATGAGGCAGGCAATGAGTCAATGTGACTATGGGTAGTTCTCTGAGCTGCCTTTCTGCGGGTCTCCTCTTTGAGGTTCTAGGATATTCTGTGATGCATTGGGCCTGCATGCAAGTGGAAATCATTGCTACCCCAGGAGCATCTCTCAATCACTTTTTTTCCTTATGCCACCATAGGATGACTTGGCACTCAAGAGAGTGTGAGTTTCCACCAGCCATACTCAGGGCACTAGTTAGCTGTCAATTTATTTCATATCACACTTCCTGCTATGTCTGCTTATGGAACAAACTTAATTCATCTTTCCATAGCAATCACAATATGTTTTGGGAAACTTAGCTGTACCCGTGATACTTAGCCATGGTTGGTTAGTTAGTTTGTATGTCCAATCATTCATTCTACAACTATGCGTGAAAAAACTCTTATGTACCAGGAGGAGCTGACTTTCTAGAAACAGAGTAGTGGGTGGCCAAACCTCCTTCTGGTCTCTGGAGCTCCCCAGCTGGGACAAGTATTAAGCAAATAATCACAAGAATGAGTGTCTCACACTGTCTCCTGACACTGGGGCAGGAGTTCTCTCATAGTGTTCTGATTCTAATTGTAGAAATGATAGGACAATTTGCAAATAGTTTTTAAAAACTGTGTATGAGAATAGCAGCTAGCCTCACTTCCTTGTAATTCTAAGACACTTCTGTAAGTGAATGCAACTCTAACCAGGCTCCAGAAATTGTGTAAATGCTATGGTGCCTTTATTGTGGGCAGAAACCAGTCATTGGGACTGTTGGGGGTGAAAATAAGAGGGAGTGAAGAGACCCTGTGTTACTAGAGAACATTCTTTGTTGACTAGGCAAGTGGTCAGTCCTGGGTCATGTGTGTGGTAAAGTGGTACACTATCCATGTGAGCTATTTCTTCAGTCTAGGAGGAGAGTAGGGGCATGGGACAGCTTGGAATCACATGGGTACTGAGGAGGTTTTTTATTGTAATTAAAAATTAATGATAGATTTTGAGGGAGCACCACTCTGCACTGGTTTAAAAAAACAAGACTTGGGGGACTGGTGGTACTCAGTGGGTTAAGTGCACATGATGTGAAGGGCAACTACCAGAAGGCACAAGGATTCCAGTTCAAGCCCCAAGCTCCCCACCTGCAGGGGAGTCGCTTCTCAAGCAGTAAAGCAGGTCTGCAGGTGTCTATCTTTCTCTCCCTCTCTGTCTTCCCCTCCTCATTCCATTTCTCTCTGTCCTATCCAATAATAATGACAACAATAATAACAACAACAATGATAAACAACAAGGGCAACAAAAGGGAAAAATTAGCCTCCAGAAGCAGTGGGTTCGTAGTGCAGGTACTGAGCCCATGGAAGCAAAAGCAAGCAAACAAACAAACAAAGCAATCAAGGTTTATTACATGGCACTATGGAATGGTATATTTTAGGTACAGCAAAATAGGCAACTATCAGTAGGGATAAAACTAGGCCAGGCCCATGAGTCTATAAATTACCAAAGTTCAGCTCCTGGGATAGGCAGCATGGCGGGTCCTGGGCAGCCCAGTGGCCTCCACACATCCAGGAGAAGCAGTGTGTATGTGTGTGTGTGTGTGTGTGTGTGTGTGTGTGTGTGTATGTGTGTGTGTGTGTGTGTGAGAGAGAGAGAGAGAGAGAGAGACTTTTGGCTGCCTGGAAGTCAAATCACTTGACTTATGTAAGTCCTTCAGCCATATGCTAATTGTGATCTCATGGTCAGCCTATCAACTCCCAAAGTCCTATTCACAGGCTTTATCACAACTGTTTCTACCACAAAACAGGGAGGGAAACCTAGACATGGAGATGGATTGCAAATGAGGGAGTGGGGCAGGACAGGGTAGGGCAAGTTGAGGTGAGGTGAGAATTTCTTTTGAATGGCCCATACTCTCATCTACAAGGCCCCCACCCAGGCCTCCTGGATAGCCAAGAGCAGAGCTGGATGAGAAGCTAAAGCCATATCCATGAATCCTTCAGGAATTTCGTGCTGGTTGCACATGATGACTGTGGGACAGCAGCCCGCCCCAGCTAGAGAGGAAGGAGTGAACTTAATGGACCCTGGGAAGCAGGGGTATCTTAGGGGGGAGGAGGAATTGTGCAGGCTTCTGTGAGCACAGTTTTGGAGGAATCACCAACTGGGTACTTTGTGTATGGTGACTACTTTAGAGGTGTTTGCCATTGCTCTCAGTAGAAAAACCAACATTTAAAAATTCACCATACTCTTGTATCATCTGAACAATATCATTCTCCTCCCTGCAGTGAACTTGACTGACTGCAAACTCAGACTATGCTGTGTGTGTGTGTGTATGTGTGTATGTGTGTTTGCATGGGCATGTCTGCACACATGTGCATACATTTAATCAAGCTGTTCCAAGTGTTCTGCACAATAAAGAAATGTAGAGTAGAAGGACACTTGTGATATCAGGTCACTGCCAAAACCCCATGTAAAATGGTGCTGGGCCACTGAGTATATCTTTGTACCTGCCCTACTCTCCTTAAAGTAGCTGTGCACTAGAGGCCAGGGAAAGGCATTGACACCAATACTCAGATCCCCATTGTCCTGTTGCCTATCGAGCGACTGTAACTTTAAAAAGATTTAACAAAGACTATCTCTACCAGCTAAGCTGAAATAAGAATGTCTCCGGAGTTTAATGGATCAAATAGCGGTGATAGGTTTTATGGCTTTTTTTCACTTTAGGGCATAGGGAAGAGAGAGCTGGGCAGGTTGGTTTTAAATTCAAGGATTTATGTTGTTAATCCTCGGGCTAATTATAATTTATGGGATCCTGGCAAATTAATATGCGGTTGCTATTCAAAAGTGGAGAGCAATGTGAGGCAGGCATAAACAAGCCTTGTTCATTTTTAATTTATTTCCACCAGTGGAGAATATTAAATAAAATGAACACTAGGGTATTTCGTTCTGAGTTTGGTGTTCATTATTTATCTCCAAATTATGGAATTCATATAGCAACTTTTTGCGTTTTCACCAAGAACCCAGAAATAGGAAGCGGTAGCATCTGGATGAGTAGGAGGAATCAGAGTAATTTTCTCGTCAGTGAAACTAAAACTTGGTGATAGGTGTGTGGAGACCAAGGGTTTCTAAGAAAGCATTGGTGGTGGGGTTCAAGATCTGGCCATTGTGCATTTTGGGCTTGTTTAGAAGCAGGATTTGTAAGTGATACGTGAGTTTAAGATCTCAGTCCTGCAGAAACAAAAGTGCTGACCTTCCCAGCAAAAGAAGCAACCCACGAGGTCTGAGTGCTTTGAAATACACTGATTTACAACTAGACTGGTGTGATCACCATGGTAGGGTGTTCACTGCACTCAGGACCCCTTATTTTACTAGCATCCCTCATGCCTGTTTGGGGGGCTCTTTCAAAGAACTTAACTTCTCCCCCATAAACAGCTGGGAAAAAATGCTCTCTGGTTGCAAGGCAGGTTGGTTTCAGCTGCTCCGCTGGAAACAAAGACACCTACCACCACCCTCAGCTCCTTTCCACCTTCTCTCCATCTCCTTCCCCCAGCCCCACTTCTTATCCACCCTGCTGGGAGAGGCCAGTTCTTGCCTCTGGGAGAGCTGTGGAAACCTTGAGCTCTGAACCCAAGAAGCAAGTTGGAGTCCTCCCACCAGCTGTGTAGCTCAGATAACAGCTGGAGCAGAGAACTCACTGTTCACTCTGCTAGAATATATGACCCACTTCTGACTGGCAAAGAGACTTCAGAGTCGGTACCCCAGTCATTCCTGCGTGCATGTGAAGGCAGAGGGATATCCTCTTCTCTTCACCCCCAATCCACATTCACCCAGCTCCAGCTCTCTCATTCAGCTTCTTTTCCTTGCTGTCATTCTTACATTTCATGTTCTCAGCAGCAGGAAAATGAAGGTCTGCTTTCTTAAGACGAAGTGCTATATTTTGCTTGGGCAAGGAACTGGAGTGGTTGAAAGGCCAAGATTTCTGGAGTCTCGAGTCCCCAAATCAAATCCCAGCTCTCCCTTTTATTAGTATGTGGAATAAATTTCTGTTGTTTATAAGTCAGCCTTTAGTGTTTAGTGATCACAGTCCAAAGAAACCGTAATCCATGGACAGCTTGCTTGACTTAACTTTTTTTTGCCATTTCTCCAAGCCTGAGAACCTTTTCCAGACTTGGCATCCATCCATTTGGGGTCTTCTGGCTTTCCCAGACATCTGCTTATCTTTATACACCTCTCCCTGCTTCAAGATTTCTAATAAATGCTCTTATGCACACCCTTCCTCCAAAAATTACACAGGCAAGGCACCATGTTTCCACTGACACAAATCTCTGATGGCTTAGTTTATTTCTCAGTTTTATTTCTCACTCTCCTGCTGCATAAAAGACTAAGAAAGCACTTGCCTGAATGTTTGCACATCATTTAAATATTCATTTCCATTAACTTATTCATAGTTGTAAAGTTTACTACCTAGAATGTAGAGTAATAGAATTTTAGAGCCCAAAGACATGAGAGAAATCATCTAGTCCCAACTCCTCCTTTTACAGATGAGGAAACTGAGGTGATGGGGATCTTGGCAGCTGCCCAAGGTCAAATTCAAACTGTGTAACACCAAGAAGACCCAAACTCGAGTCTCAACAGGCTGGCCTCTGTCAAATGCAGCTTCACACAGTTGAAACTTGTTTTGCTCCCTTCTGGCACAAAGACCTCCTTCCTATTCATTATCTCCTTTCTTCTTTATCCAGCAAGTTCTCATTGAATGTTTGCTCTGTGCTCTAGAAGGGCGGTGAATACCACACTCATGGAAATAGAACTGACAATAGTCTAGTAGGACAGAGACACTCTAGTGAGCCAGCAGAGGCACATATACATGCGTGATTATAAATTGTGATAAGGGCTCTGAAGGAAATAAACAAGGTCTGTGTGGAGAACAGTGGTTGGAGGTGCATTCTTCAGGTTGATCTAACAAAGCACCACAGCCTGGGTGGTTATAAACAAGACATGCATTTCTCACACTCTAGGGCTGGAGATATGGGTGTCAGCATAGTCAGGCCTGAGAGAGATCTTTCTTTCAAGAAGGGTCTAGGAGCTCTTCGAGGTCTTTTTATCAAACAGCTACTTCTATTCATAAATTTTCTATGTTCATGACCTTATCACACTTCCAAGTACATTATATTGGGATTAGAATTTCAGCATATAAATGGGGTGGGTATACATATTTAGTTCATAATAGGATAGAGGTTATATTTTGCCCTGAAGTGGAAAAGAAACAGAGAAGGAGAAGCCAGCTCAGGACATTTTGATGAATGCTTGCTGCAACTAGGAAGTGGCACAGAACAACCCCATCTCACCACCCCGGGAATCTCGGGAGTCAGTGTAGATTGAAGTATCTGTGAATTATCACCCATGAGAGGCAAAGATATTGGGATATTTATCCACCTGCTCCCCTGCTGTCATTGGCTTGGCTGAAAACTACTCTCAGGGTCTGACGTCTAAGCTCTTCTGATCTGCACCCAGATACCATATTTATAGTCCTTGGGATATATTTATATTAAAGTCCAAATACTTGAAATTGGCCTTTAACTTGGAGTCCTGTATTGATTTCATCAGGAAACCCTAGGATGATCCCTTCCATGTGTTGCTCAGTATATGCAGAAAAGGCCCTGGCATGACAGTGTCTGTTGATAGAAGGACCGAACAAGAGATGTCCTGTCATTCACAGCAGGGTGACAGGAAGTTACATGGTAGTACATATGAACTGAGGTTAGACCACCAGGAAGGAGAGCCAAGGAAGGCAGAAGAAAGACTTCCATGAGAAGTGAACATCACGTGTAAAAATCTAGACCCTGGGGTCAGGTGGTTACCCACCTGGTAGAGAACACACATTATTGTGCAAGAGGACCCAGTTTCAAGTGCTTGGTGCTCATCTGCAAGGGGAAAACTCCATAAGTGGTGGAGCAATGCTACAGGTGTGTCTTCTCTCTATGAAAAAATGGCAGCAGGAAGTTATGGGTTTAGGTATATACCAAACCCCAGGGGAAAAACAGATAAACAAGCAATATGTATATATATATACACATCTGGACACCCCCCATGATTATTTGTTCTCGGTCACCTTTAATCGGGCTCACTCTGTTTAGAAGTGAGACTTGAAGAGTTCTCAGGGTGATGATTCCAGGGCTATTCATAACTCCTCTTACAAGGACACTTCCTTGTTTTTTTAATCACATTTTAGGTTTCTCTTTTTTTTAGTATTATCATTATTTATTGGATAGAAACAGCTAGAAATCATGAGGAATAGGGAGATAGAGAAAAAGAGAAAGAGATCTGCAGCCCTGCTTCACCACTCATAAAGCTTTCCCCCTGCAGGTGAGGACTTGAACCTGGGTCCTTGAACACTTTAACATGTGCGCTCAACCCGGTGTACCACCACCCAGCCCCAGAATGACACTTCCTATATGTGATAAGCATCACATGGAATCCCATTTGATCTTCCCAGTAACCCTGGGTTGGGGGGAGGGGCAGGTTGGCATCAAGCCCATTTTCCCAAGGAGGCTAAATCAGCTTCCAGCAAAGATAAAGCCAGTGGCTGAACTCAGGCTGCCAGATACTATGCCACTTAGTCATCAAATACCTACTGAGGGCTGACTTGTATGTCCCCCTGCCTCCCCAGAAGATAGGTTGATGTCCTAACCCTGGTAACCTTTGAACAGGACTATATTTAGAAATAAGGTCGTTTCAAGGGGCAGGTGGTGATGCAAACTCACAAGTTACAATGCACAAAGACCAGGGTTCTAGACCCTGCTCCCCAACTGCAGGAGGGTAGCTTCAGGAGATGAAGCAATTACTGCAAGTGTCTCTGTTTCTAATCCTCTCTATCTTCTCTTCCCTTCTCAGTTTCTCTCTGTCCTATCAGATGAAGAAAGGGAAAAAAGGGGGGGTGGAGAATTGGATTCCTCCTGTAGGCATCCAACTCCAGTGATAATCCTGATGGCAACTAAAAAGAAATAAGGTCTTTGCAGATATAAGCAAATTAAGAGAAAGTAATTGAGCATTACAAATAAACTCTATGCTATGTCTGACCCACAGCCAACAGCAGTGTACTATTGTACACTTAATAACGTCAAGAGATCTCACAGTAAATGTTCTCACCATAGTGAAATAAACTTAGGTATGAAATTATGTGCATGAAAAGTCACACTTATAGTCAGAACTGAGTGGTGCTCTGGTCAAAAAGAAAATGAGGTTTTATGAATGTGGATGAGACTTAAATAAACAGGTGATATTTTTATGATTCCTTATGATATCATTGATGATGTCTTAAGAGGAAAGAGGTGAGATTAGGAGAGTCATACATCTATGAGAAGGGTTAGCACATGAAGATAGAGCAGGGAATAAAGTTTTGCCATTGCTGACCCAGAGAACATGTAGCACCAGGCAAGGCCAGTGACAATTAGAAGCTGGAAGAGGCAAAGAAATATTTTCCTTGGGATCCTTTGGAAGGATCCTGATCTTATAGACACTTTGATTTTTCAACTTCTAGCCTGTATAACTGTAAGAGAATAAATTCCTGTAGTTTGAAGACATCTAGTATATGGTGCTTAGTGAGACCTGTCCTAGGAATCAAGTCCAGTGCCCCTTCTCAGCTTATCAAAGAGCACCCAATATGCTCCCAATGAACCCCTCACTTCAGACAGAACCCCAGCAATCTGATATTTCACCTAGGGCCTGTGGGTGGCAGAGGTGGCCCAATGCCACCTCCCTTGAATGGACACAAATGTTGTTCATGTTTCCCACCCCATTGGCAACGGCATGGAAGGAAGAGCTTGGGCTGCAGACAAAATTACATACATCTCAAGGGCAGCAAGACAATTAGCTTGCCCACAGAAACACTGCAATATGCACAATATTTGCTTTCCCAGCAAAGCCAAGTGCAGGTTCCTGCCTGCTCCAATGACCCCATTCTTGTTCAGTGCAGGAAAGGGCCAGGTCCCTCAGTGCTGCTGGGTTCTGTCCTTTGCCTTCACAAGGACTTAACTTCTTCCTAACCACATATTCTTTGATTTGTCCCATACAACTCTTGCCATGTAGATGTATATGGAGTGTATCTATTTGACTGGACCTTGCCTTTAGGGAAATTTTCACAAGCAATAGAAGTACCATTTGCAGAGGTAAACAGAGTCTATCTTTTATGTTATAAAAGGGTATTTTTTAAATTTTTATTTGTGATTAAGTGGATTACAAAGCTGTAAAAGTACATAGTTCCATACCACACCCACAACCAGAGATCTTAGAAACACTTTGCTTACTTTATTTATTATTGCAAGTTCATGTCTATCAGTTCTATAGAGTCCACATATGAGTGAAACCATCCAGTGGTTATCTTTAATTTCTTTATTTTTTGTTACTATTATTTCTTTTTTTAGTGGGGGAATTAATGGTTTACAGTCAACAATAAAAATATAGTAACAAAATGAAATACAGTAGTTTGTATATGTATAACACTTCTCAGTTTTCCACATAACAGTTCAACCTCATCTAGGTCCTGTGAAATCATGTTCCAGGACATGAACATGCCCCTCCTTCAGAGTCCTTTACTTTGGTGCAATACATCAAATCCATTTGAAGTTCTGATTTGTTTTTTTCTTATTTTTTCAACTTATTTATTTATTTTTAATTTATTGGGAAATTAATGTTTTACATTCAACAGTAAATAAAATAGTTTATACATGCATAACATTTCTCAGTTTTCCATGTAACAATACCCCCACTAGGTCCTCTGTCATCCGTCTTGGACCTGTATTCTCCCCCCCCACCCACCCTAGAGTCTTTTACTTTGGTGCAGTATGCCAATTCTAGTTCAGGTTCTACTTGTGTTTTCTTTTCTGATCTTGTTTTTCAACTTCTGCCTGAGAGTAAGATCATCCCATATTCATCCTTCTGTTTCTGACTTGTTTCACTTAACATGAATTTTTCAAGGTCCATCCAAGATTGGCTGAAAATGGTAAAGTCACCATTTTTTATAGCTAAGTAGTATTCCATTGTGTATCTATACCACAACTTGCTCAGCCACTCATCTGTTGTTTGACACCTGGGTTGCTTCTAAGTTTTGGCTGTTACAAATTGTGCTGCCAAGAACATATGTATACGCAGATCTTTTTGGATGGGTGTGTTGGGTTCCCTAGGATATATTCCCAGGAGAAAAATTGCAGGATCATAGGGTAGGTCCATTTCTAGCCTTCTGAGAGTTCTCCAGACTGTTCTCCACAGAGGTTGGACCAATTGACATTCCCACCAGCAGTGCAGGAGGGTTCCTTTGACCCCACACCCTCTCCGGCATTTGCTGCTGTTACCTTTTCTGATGTGTGACATTCTCACAGGAGTGAAGTGGTATCTCATTGTTGTCTTTATTTGCATTTCTCTGACAATCAAAGACTTGCAGCATTTTTTCATGTGTTTCTTGGCCTTTTGGATCTCTTCTGTGGTGAATATTCTGTCCATGTTCTCTCCCCATTTTTGGATGGGGTTATTTGTTGTCTTGTTGTTGAGTTTGTCAAGCTCTTTATATGTTCTGGTTATTAGCCTCTTGTCTAATGTATGGCATGTAAAGATCTTCTCCCATTCTGTGAGAGGTCTCTTGGTTTGGGTTGTGGTTTCTTTAGCTGTGCAGAGCTTTTTAATTTTATGTAGTCCCATAGGCTTATGCTTGTCTTAGTCTTCTTTGTAATTGGATTTATTTCATTGAAGATGTCTTTAAAATTTATGCGGAAAAGAGTTCTGCCAATGAGAGTCGGGCGGTAGCATAGCAGATTAAACACAGGTGACACAAAGCTCAAGGACTGGCATAGGATCCCGGTTCAAGCCCCCAGCTCCCCACCTGCAGGAGAGTCACTTCACAAGTAGTGAAGCAGGTCTGCTGGTGTCTATCTTTCTCTCCCCTCTCTTCCCCTCCTCTCTCCATTTCTTTCTGTCCTATCCAACAACAATGGCATCAATAACAACAACAATAATAACTACAACAATAAAACAACAAGGGCAACAAAAGGGAATAACTAACTTAATTAATTAATTAATTAAATAGTTCTGCCAATATTTTCCTCTAAATATCTGATAAGTTTCTGGTCTAACATCCAAGTCCTTGATCCACTTGGAATTTACTTTTGTATATTTTTTATTTATTATTGGTGATTTAACAACAAGATTGTGAGATAAGAGGGGTATAATTCATACAATTCCCAACACCAGTGTTACCAACATCCCCTCTATTGGAAGGTTCCCTATTCTTTATCCCTCTGAAAGTATGGACCAAATGTCTTTATTGGGAAAAGGACAAAATTTAATACTTTGTCTCATTCCAATAAGTATTTGAAACAACCTATCAAAACTTAACTTGGTTCAAGTGTTCAGTAAGTAAGTCTCAGTATGGAAATGAAAATGGAGCCCAGAGTGAGGTCAAGGCCCCCAAAGACACATGAAATGCCACATTCTTTTGCCACTCAAGTATGGTGTGTCTGAATGAAGGGCTGTCTGTTTTCAGATTTTTTTTTCTCTTTTGGTATTGTATAGTTTAGTGTAGTAAACACTTATTTTCTTTTTTTTTTTTCCCCTCCAGGGTTATTACTGGGGCTCAGTGCCTACACTATGAATCCACTGCTCCTGTGGCCATTTAAAAAAAATTTTTTTTCCTGGATAGGACAGAGAAAAATTGGGAGGGGGATATAGAGGGTGAGACAGAAAGACACCTCCAGACCTGCTTCACTGCTTGTGAAAGTGAGCCTCCTTGCAAGGGGAGGGCCGGGACTCAAACCAGGATCCTTACGTGGGTCCTTGCACTTTATACTATGTGTGCTTTACCCTGTACCCCACCACCTGGCCTCTTGTAAACACATTTTTCATTGAAATAAAGTTGCATTGTAATATATTATAAGTTTCAGGAGTACATCATTAAAAATCTGTGCATATATAAAACATTAGGTTCACCAGTTGGTAAATTAGGTCAAGGGGCACAAGTATATAATGAAGAACAGAAATTTTTGTAAATCTTCAAAAAGGAGAAAATCACTAATGATTTTACTAACTCTCAGTAATCATAACATGAACATTTCTTCTAGTCTTTTTCTGTGTTGCTCCTTTCTGTTGGCCTAAGGTAGAGTTCACTGTCATGTACCCATTTGGTATACTTGTTTTTCTCTAACTTTTTATACACTTCAGCATATATTTGTAAATGCTTACTAACTACAGTTCTTAGTGGATGGTTCTTCATGGAGGTAGGGGTGAGGGGGTAATCATCACTGTTCATTTATCCACTGTCGTATTGTTGAGCATTGAGATGGTTTGAAATACTTTTGCTTTCAGAAAGAGTGTTCTGATAAACATCTCTATGCACAAAGCAGTTTCCATAGTTCCCATTATGTCTTTAGGATAGTTTCCCAGAAATGGAATTACTGGGTCAAAGGTGGAGCACAATTTTTAAAGGTTCCTGAGATATAGTGCCAAATTGCTCTCCAAAAGGTTTGTAGAGATTTAAATGATCAAAAGCCACCGTTGAGAGTCCAGTTTCTTCTAACCACTACTGAGTGCTCATTAGAAAGGAAATCATTACTAATGTGATGAACAAACAAGTGGCATGTTATTGTTTGGGGCGTGGGGTCTCCTTGTTTAATGCTTGAAAGAGGGAAGTTGGAGAATCCAAAGAAACACAGCAGAAACTCAATTTCTGAGCTGCATTAGCCTAACATTTTAGGTTGAATGGCTTCTAAAGAGGTTTCAGTATATTAATGGATGATAAGTGGACACTTAAGAGAAAGCATATTTTGGAGGATTTTGCAATCATAATTACTGGAGAGTGTTTCTTTCTCAAAGGTGCAACAATATTTGCTCTCCATGAGCCCAATGCTTTGTAGATGCTTTATAAATATGCACTGAAGCAAATAACCCAACACCTCCATTAGGTCTGACAGTCTTTTTCAAAGTGTGCTTCACATCTTGGATCTTATGGCTAAGACATGAAGTCAGTGACTTTCCTAAGACTCAGGAGTTAGAAAATGGTTCAACAGGATAGAGTCAAGAGAAAGATGCTCCACTTCCTCTTCTGGCACCTGCCTTGGTCTAAATCAGAATTGTCTTCTCAATGACACCAGACTAATCATAAGTGAAGCAGGACTGGGAACCCATGGGCATTCTGTCTGCATTTCACCAGGGCCCAACAAATTAGGTAGCACTCATGCCAAGAACTCCCCCCCACACACACACACACACACTACTAGTAAAATCGAACATACCCAGAGAAAGTAAATAAATAAAATTAAAGTAAAAAAAAAACTCCTCTCAATTACTTCTCAGGACTGCTGTACCCGAGAACCACAGATTTAACACAACAGATATTTATTTGCACACAGCTCTGGAAGCCGGAAGTCTGAAATCAAGCTGTTGGCTCAGTCACACCTGCATGGTCCCTTTCCCCAAATAATGTTACATTCTAGTTCCAGAGAATCGACGTGGTAGATGTGGTAGGTGGCCTGTTTTTTTTTGTTTGTTTGTTTTGTTTTGTTTTTGCCTGCCACATGCCCAGAGATTCATTGTTGAAGACATGAGTACCACATCACATCTGTGACAACACCATCTCATTATCTGTACCAAGGTCATTACTTAGTACCCGCCACCATGGAATCAATTTTTTGCATTGTGTTTGCAACTGAATATATAGAATGGCTTAGAGGAAGAGTGTGTTCTTCCAGTCCTTACACTGAATTCCAAGGTGTGACTCCTTAGTTGGTTTCCTCTTTATTTGGGCAAGTAGCTCTTCTGAATCTGTTTTCATGACTCTGAAATCGGTACACCAGCAGTTAGCATATTGTTCTCCAGGGATTAGGAGGCATCCAATATCATAACATGAGACTGTGCTTTGCAAGTGGTAGAAGCTGCTGTGAGATTTAGGAAGGTGAGTCTGGAGCCCAGAGTTGCAGAGGTGTGTTTTGTGGGGCTTGCTCCCCAAGAAGTCGGGCACTGATGAGGAGAATGCAGAGAAGACAATGGGCCACTTTCCAGTGTTGCTGGAAGTCTGAGCTAGATTCAATTGGGCAAACTAGGTTAGTGCTGGGGGAGAAGTCCATTACTCTTTAAAAGTGGCTACTCATCTCAAATAATAAATAAACCAAACATTGAGATATTAAAACAATTTGTCCTCAGCAATGGAAAAGAGGTCATGGGTGTTTATATGTGTGTGTGTGTTTTACTGTCCCGTCCAACCTACCAAGCCCCCATCCCCAGGAACTCCAAGATTGAACAAAATCCTACTTATGTGCTACGGATTTAATATAGCATCAAGTTCCTCTAGGTACAATAAAATACAAGGTTAAGAGTATTAATTCCTTACTAGCCTGATGGGCCCCAGCTGTGCACACGCAGGCATGGAAGGTGTGAGGGAGGGTGTGAGGGCGTGTGCTCAGCAGGGACAGGTGCTGACGGGGCTGGTCCGCTCAGAGCACACACACGTGCCAGCAACACAGCTGTTTCTCAAATCCTCCGCCACTGGCTTCAAAACCTCTATGAAAGTTGTACTGCCTCTGGGCACAATTAAAAGCTGTATACTACATTTCATCAAGTAGTGTTAGAAATTTTGGCTGAGCCAAAAAAAGAATGGGAGAAGGTAGGAGGGAAGGGAAATCTGATCCCTTGTTAAGGTGGCATTAACCTCCTTACCCTGGCTATTGAAACAATAAAGCTTCTAAAGGCCACACAAAAATCCTCCAGTCTTTAGACTACAGAGTGTAAAGGCAGGACAAAACAGGGCATTTCCTTTGCTCTTTCTTTTCTTTTTTCCTTTCCCCCTTTCTTTCTCCTTTTCTTCTTCTTTTTTTACCTGCCTTTCTCTCATTCCATTCCTTCCTCTTCTTCCTTCCTTCCTTCCTTCCTTCCTTCCTTCCTTCCTTCCTTCCTCCCTTCCTCCCTTCCTTCCTTCCTTCCTTCCTTCCTTCCTGCTTCTTTCTTCCATGCCTGCCTTTCTTTTCTTATGCATTCTCTTTAATTCTCTCCGCTTCCTTCCTTCTTTTTTCTTCTTCCCTCACCTTTTCTTTATAAAACCTTTTTCTGTGTTTTCTGTCTTCCTCCCTACTCTTCCTCTCTTCTTTCCCCACCCCATCCCACCCTTTGTCTTTCTTCTCCTTTTGCAGATAGTGTACCAGTCTCAGTAGGGAAGCCCACAAACTAATGTTAAGTTAAAACATAAATAGCCACACAGACTGGTGAAAGACCTGGATTTAATTGTCCCTTCAGGAAAGGGGCTAGAACACTTTGCCAGCTAGGGAAATGAATTAGGATTACTACCTTTACAGCCTGGAGGCATAGGATTGGTTTATTTGTTGCCATGAAAACCCAGTGAAACAAGTTTTCAGATACCCATTTTACAGAAGCTGCAGCTGAGACCCCAGTAGAAAACTTGAACTGCTTCAAAAGAGCGAACAAAATCGACAAATCTTTAGCCAGATTCACAAAACAAAATAGGGAGAGGACCCAAATAAATCAGATACTAAATGAAAGAGGATATATCACAACAGACACCACAGAAATTCAACATACCATGCGAGGCTTCTATGAACAACTATATGCCACCAAGCTAGAGAACCTGGAAGAAATGGACGATTTCCTAGATACCTACCAACTTCCAAAACTAAGTAAAGAGGAAGTACATAACATGAACAGGCCCATCACAGCTAGTGAAATTGAAACAGTTATCAAAAATCTTCCCAAAAATAAAAGTCCTGGACCAGATGGTTGTACAAATGAATTCTACAAAACCTTCAAAGAAGAACTAATACCGCTACTTTTAAAAGTCTTCCAGAAGATTGAAGACACTGGAATACTCCCTTCCAGCTTCTATGAAGCCAACATTGCTCTGATACCAAAAGCAGACAGGGACACAACCAAGAAAGAAAACTACAGACCAATATCTCTGATGAACATAGTTGCGAAAATATTGAACAAAATTCTAGCCAACCAGATACAGCAGTATATTAAAAAGATTGTTCATCGTGAACAAATGGACTTTATCCCAGGCATGCAAGGTTGGTTTAATATACGTCAATCAATCAAAGTGATCCACCACATCAACAAAAGCAATACCAAAAACCACATATCAATAGATGCAGAGAAAGCCTCTGACAAAATACAACATCCCTTTATGATGAAAACACTACAAAAATGGGAATAGATGGAAAATTTCTGAAGATAGCAGAGTCCATATATAGCAAACCTACAGCCAACATCATACTCAATAGTAAAAAACTGGAAACATTTCCCCTCAGATCAGGTACTAGACAGATACTAGATCAAAATCACCATTACTGTTCAACATAGTGTTGGAAGTTCTTGCCATAGCAATCAGGCAGGAGCAAGGAATTAAAGGGATACAGATTGGAAGAGAAGAAGCCAACCTCTCCCTCTTTGCAGATGACATGATAGTATACATAGAAAAACCTAAGGAATTCAGCAAGAAGCTTTTGGATATCATCAGGCAATACAGTAAGGTGTCAGGCTACAAAATTAACATTCAAACATTAGTGGCATTCCTCTATGCAAGCACTAAGTTAGAGGAACATGAAATCCAGAAATCAATTCACCATACTATAGCAACAAAAACAATCAAATATCTAGGAGTAAACCTAACCAAAGAAGTGAAAGACTTGTATACTGGAAATTATGAGTCAATAATCAAGGAAATTGAAAAAGACACAAAGAAGTGGAAAGATATTCCATGTTCATGGGTTGGAAGAATTAACATCATCAAAATGAATATACTATCCAGAGCCATCTACAAATTTAATGCTATCCCCATCAAGATCCCAACCACATTTTTTAGGAGAAGAGACCAAATGCTACAAATGTTATCTGGAATCAGAAAAGACCTAGAATTGCCAAAAACAATCTTGAGAAAAAAAGAACAGAACTGGAAGCATCACACTAGCAGATTTCAAATTGTATTATTGGGCCATTGTCATCAAAACTGCTTGGTAGTGGAACATGAATAGACATACTGACCAGTGGAATAGAATTGAGAGCCCAGAAGTAAGCCCCCATACCAATGGATATCTAATCTTTGACAAAGGTGCCCAGACTATTAAATGGGGAAAGCAGAGTCTGTTCAACAATTGGTGTTGGAAAAAACAGGTTGACACATGCAGAATGAAACTGAACCACTATATTTCACCAAATACAAAAGTAAATTCCAAGTGGATCAAGAACATGGATGTTAGACCACAACTATCAGATACTTAGAGGAAAATATTGGCAAAACTCTTTTCTGCATAAATTTTAAAGACATCTTCAATGAAACGAATCCAATTACAAAGAAGACTAAGACAACCTATGGGGCTACATCAAATTAAAAAGCTTCTGCACAGCTAAAGAAACTACTACCCAAACCAAGAGACCCCTCACAGAATGGGAGAAGATCTTTACATGCCATACATCAGACAAGAGGATAATAACTAGAATATATAAAGAACTTACAAATCTCAACAACAAGACAACAAATACTCCCATCCAAAAATGGGGAAAGAACATGGACAGAATATTCACCAAAGAAGAGATCCAAAAAGCTGAGAAACACATGAAAAAATGCTCCAAGTCTCTGATTGTCAGAGAAATGCAAATAAAGACAACAATGGGATACCATTTCACTCCAGTGAGAATGTCCTACATCACAGCAGCAAATGCTGGAGAGGGTGTGGGGTCAAAGGAACCCTCCTGCACTGCTGGTGGGAATGTCAATTGGTCCAACCTCTGTGGAGAACAGTCTGGAGAACTCTTGGAAGGCTAGAAATGGACCTACCCTATGATCCTGCAATTTTTCTCCTGGGGATATATCCTAAGGAACCCAACACACCCATCCAAAAAGATTTGCATACACATATGTTCTTGGCAGCACAATTTGTAGTAGCCAAAACCTGGAAGCAACCCAGGTGTTCAACAACAGATGAGTGGCCGAGGAAGTTTTGGTATGTATGTATGTATGTATGTATGTATGTATGTATGTATGTATGCATGTATGTGTATATATATATATATGTATGTATATACATACATATATATGTATGTATATACATACATACATACATATATACAATGGAATACTACTTAGCTATAAAAAATGGTGACTTTACCATTTTCAGCCAATCTTGGATGGACCTTGAAAAATTCATGTTAATTGAAATATGTCAGAAACAGAAGGATGAATATGGGATGATCTTACTCTCAGGCAGAAGTTGAAAAACGGATCTGAAAAGAAAACACAAGTAGAACCTGAACTGGAATTGGCATATTGCACCAAAGCAAAAGACTCTGGGGTGGGTGGGGGGGGAAGAGTACATGTCCAAGAAGGGTGACAGAGAACCTAGTGGGGGTTGTATTGTTATATGGAAAACTGAGAAATGTTATGCATGTACGAACTATTGTATTTACTGTTGAATGTAAAACATTAATTCCCCAATAAAGAAATTAAAAAAGCATTAATTCCCCAATAAAAAACATTAATTCCCCAATAAAGAAATTTAAAGAAAACATTAATTCCCCCATAAAGAAATTAAAAAAAAAAACTTGAACTGGTTCTGCTTACAATCAAGTATGTAGTGTGATTTAGAGGGAGAAATGCATTCCAGTCCAGAGACTGGATTCCAAGATTTGGTCCCCCCAGTTGCAGTTCCCTAGGTGTTCAGGGACAGACTCAGGGACTGGAACTTCCTCTGACCTTGCTGTCCACAGGGTCATGATCTCGCACTATGGGACTCTTCCTCCCTCTTGGACAATATGGATAAGACATGGAGCTGGACATTCTCCCTTTTCTGCTGTGTCTGCCTGCCAGTGGGAAATGGTGTGCTTCCATAGTTTCTTATCCACATCAGGACACATTTTAAAACAATGCCCTGCTGCAAGAGAAAAGGGGGGGCTGGGGAGGGTAATAGAGTGCCTGCTAGTATGAGGAAGAACTCTGCCATCTGTCATCCCAGCAGTTGTATGGCACCACACATGTGATACATGATGGAGATTCCTGGGCTCTAATAGGACAGAAGAATCAAGAATAGGGGTCTGATTTTTTTTGTCTCCAGGGTTATTGCTGGTGCTTGGTGCCTTCACCATGAATCCACTGCTCCTGGAGGTCATTTTTTCCCATTTTGTTGCCCCCTTGTTGCTGTCATTATTATTGTTATTGTTGCCAGTGATGTTGTTGTTGGATAGGACAGAGAGAAACTGAGAGAGGAGGGAAGACAGAGAGGGGAAGAGAAAGACACCTGCAGATCTGCTTTATCGCTTGTGAGGCAACCCCCCCCACCCCCGCAAGTGGGGATCCTTATGCCGGTCCTTGTGCTTTGTGCCATGTAGGCTTAACCAGCTGTGCTACCGCCAAAACCACAGGGGTCTGATTTTAAGTGTCCTCCTAGGATCATGAAAGCAAGTGCCAGCAGGCCCATACAAAAATGATAAAGCTTTGCATCTTATTCTGGAATTTAGCATCTTACCTTATAAGAATTGTTTTCTTCACCTTCTCTTCTTGGGGACAGAATTTGGGGTAGGTGGGGAGTGACACTATCATTTGTTGAGGTTTTTATTTCTATGTCCCAGACAGAGCTGTGGGCTCAATTATATACCAGTTCACAAATCTTCCTAAGAGTTCTGAGTCTCGGGATTCTTTTCTAGTGTAGTGGACAATGAGTCTGGGATGCAGAGGATTGAGTCGCCTGTCTGTGGTCACATCTAATAGGTGGCATAGCCAGCAGTAAAAATATTTTGAGCCCCAGTGCTTCCAGCTTTGTTCCTGATTTAAAAACAGTTTCTTACTCATAGATGACTAGTCTCTGGACTCTTCACCTGTAGGCTCTGGGAATAGGAAATCAAATAAGTGGGATGTAATAATGCCGCTTAAAAGCAGGCACATTGTAAAGAATTATGTCAGCTCAATCCCCTGAATCCTGGGAAAATTCATGTCCCTGTGCTGTCCGATTAGTGAATCAAGTGAGACTGATTGATATATAGTAACAATCATTAAGGAACAGGCAGCATCAGGAGAGGTTTGATTAAACGGATACCCCCGGTCTCCTGCTGTATCAAATCACAAGCGAATTGGTACCATTAGGATAAATTACACCAACAGGCTCTGCACAGCCAAGTTAAATAAACCCTTTCTTCTTGAGCCCTGTGATTGTCTTATTAAATAATTTCTTTGCCTCTTAAGTGTGGACTCGGAGTACTCATGCTCTGAAAGCCCTCCTGATTAACTATAGCCTTGGCCTCAAGTTGATTTTATAAACTTCGGATGGTGCCCCAGAGGGTGAAGCCTCCTGTTGTCATTTCTGCCTGTTGCTATAGATACAGAACCTCACAATCAGTAATTAGAGCATGCCCCCTGCCCCAGAACTGGTCAAACGGTGCAGCGCGCCCAGTAAATGGGCTTAAAAGCATTTGCGCTGGTATGGAAATGCATCTCCAATGGTGACAGGCTTTGTTTTATTCATGGACTTTTTGAAAAAAAAAAAAAAAAGGAAAAAGAAGAAAAAGGAAAAAGAAAAAAAAAAAGACCCCTGCTTCATTAGAAACCATAGCATAATATAAGAAATTATTATGTTCTTTGAAACAGGACCTGGTTTCCTTATCATGCTATGTTAAGGACAAGAAAGAAAGATGGGCCCAGCAATAGGTGGCTGTCTGACCTGCTCCAGAAAGGGCAGTTAATTCGGAGTTGATTCTTACTGAGATTTACTATCTTTTCTATTAGATTTGAAGTTTATTCCACATCCCTCCTCCACCCCAGAAAGAAATATCTTCATCTGTAAGGAAAAACTTCTTGTGGAATGATGAAAAAGTTAAATGAAAATATTAGTGGCAAGAAAGAAAGGGTAATAGTTGAGCTTAACTTATTTAGTGCAGCCAAACAGATGGGGAACATTTGTGTCTTAAAGCATTTGGGTCAAGAGAGAAGTAAATTGGATAGAAGTGTGCAATTTTGCAGGTGTTATAAAAATATAAACCAATGAGTTCGTACTCCATTCCCTAAAGGGAATGAGGAATGAAAATGAAGGTTTGCAAAGACACTTTGCTGGACACTCACATATTTTAATTTCAGGTGGCATTACTTTCCTCATTTTAAAACTGAAGAAAGCAAGCTCTAAGAGAGTTAATGGACTTACCCGGATCACTCTTTTTTTTTTCCATACTGCTGGAATTACCATCTCTGTCTGACTTCAACATCTAGTTTCTTTTTTTATGGGAAAACTTTACCCCAAAGTATTTAGGGATCCTGCTAGAAACTTTCCATCACTTTATCCACTTCTCATTTGAAAATAAGTCCTGGGATTCAGAATGATGAATATTTATGTAATATCATCTTCAAAATGTCATACAAATATACAACTATAGTAGTGGCTGGACAA
Source organism: Erinaceus europaeus (assembly GCF_950295315.1). Classification (NCBI taxonomy): domain Eukaryota; kingdom Metazoa; phylum Chordata; class Mammalia; order Eulipotyphla; family Erinaceidae; genus Erinaceus; species Erinaceus europaeus. The sequence continues at coordinate 127,843,589 of NC_080163.1, read as the reverse complement.
ATTCAGAATTCTACTGGTGTTTGCAAAGTAATGTTGATTGTGTTGTAGATTCCTTTAAAACTTCCCTAAATACGTTTTTGATTTCAAACACCCTGAGAATACTTCCTAAGTATTCACAACATCCCACAGTATGGGAAAATGAATGGTTTACAAAGATGAGTTGGTATGTGTAAATAAAGTTTTTTATTAGAATGCATTATGTAAAACCAGAGGTTGCTACTACTTAGGTGATTCCATTGTCTTTTATGAGTTATTTTTATGAGACCCTGAACTTCCCAGCATCAGGTTAAATAGATTTTAGTTACTGTATCCTTCCTCCAAGCCCAGTACCTGATTTTGACTGGAATAGAGTCCATCTGTTTGGAATATGTAGCTTGACAAGACCTTTTCTGCATTTTCTCAAGGAAACAAGTTCTGAGCAATATCTCTGGAGTATGCCTTTCTTGGACACAGGAAAATCATGACCACAATTTGGGCAGTTCATGAACTTCACATGAGTCTAGACTGAGAAAGAACTGTGAGGAGATCTCACCCATCCTTCTTATGATTACTGCCATCTAGAAGGTCAAAGCCAGGGATATGCCAGTCATCCTGCAATACACAGGACAGATCCCACCACAGAGAACTGGGTGGTTCCAGATCTCTGCAATACTGAGCTTGGGAAACACTGATCCAGAGTATCAATGTTTTGGGCACAGTACTGGGATTTAAATGTGTATAATTGTAACATTGTGGTGCTGCTTTGGACAAACACTTAACATGTTGACTGAGCTTTTGACTTCTCCAAATTGAAATTTTGAGAAATGACCTCCAATGACTAGCTTTCTTACTTATTGTCTGTCTGCCCGCCCTTAAAATACTACAATCTCCAGGGGTCGGGCGGTGGCACAGTGGATTAAGCGCATGTGGCACAAAGCGCAAGGACCAGCATAAGGATCCCGGTTGGAGGCCCTGGCTCCCCACCTGCAGGGGAGTCGTGTCACAGGCAGTGAAGCAGGTCTGCAGGTGTCTATCTTTCTCTCCCCCTTTCTGTCTTCCTCTCCTCTGTCCATTTCTCTCTGTCCTATCCAACAACGAACAACATCAACAATGGCAATAATAATAACCACAACGAGGCTACAACAACAAGGGCAACAAAAGGGGGAAAAATGGCCTCCAGGAGCTGTGGATTCATGGTGCAGGCACCGAGCCCAGCAATAACCCTGGAGGAAAAACAAACAAACAAAAAAAGACTACAGTCTCCATAGGAGCAGGTAGCATGCCTCTGCAGCCTTTCACTGTTTCCAGCACTCTTGTGACATGCAGCACATTACTGTGTATTAAGTAAAAGTTTTCAGAATGAATGACTACAAATGCATAAAATTAACTCTAACCCTCTATATTTATAGTATAAGGAGTAGCAGACGCATGACCTGGGATTTCAATGAAGGGGGCTCCTTCCTGCCAGGAGATGGAGGTGATGAAAGGGATAGAGTGAGTGGTGAATTCTAGAGTGACTTGATAAGAGAAAGGAAATTTGAATTGCAGATGTGAATCAATTATAGCTTAGACTTTGGGGTTATGGGAGGGTATAACATAGGAAAAACAGAAAGACAGAGGCAGAGATGGAAGTACAAAGATCACCATATGGAATTAAGCTTTAGGAGATCCATGAGTATCAGAACAATCAACAATGGAGTAAGTTGGAAGGTAAGTTGGAAGCTGAGTTAAAGTCAGTTGTGGATTTGTGAATGTCTAAGGGTGTTGGACCTTTCTTCCTCCCTCCCTCCCTAGGTTTTTCTTTCTTTATCTCTCTCTTTCTCTCTCTTTTCTTTTTTCTTCTTTTACTAAGTCTGGGTCTCACACATGACCAACTTTACTGCTCCCAGGTCAACTTTTCACTCTTGTAGAGTGAGACAGAGAGAGATAGAGATGATGCCATAAGGACTTCCTCTGATGCATTGGCACTCCCATGTGGTGCCAGAGCTCAAACCTGAACCTTGCTCATGGCAAGACAGGAGTCCTATCCAGTAAGGTATCTCTCAACTCCATGATGGTGAGTTTTGAACAGGAAGTAGACATGTTTAGAGCTGTGTTCCAAAGAGGTAAATAAGGTTCTGTGTATAAGATGGAGAGATGAATAAGAAGAGCAAGTCACGTGTCTAGAGAAAAGAGAAAACAGGTTTCTGGCTTATGTGACAATTCTCTTAGTTTTTTTTTTTTTTTTTTTTCCTCCTCCAGGGTTATTGCTGGGCTCGGTGCCTGCACCATGAATCCACCGCTCCTGGAGGCCATTTTTTTTCCCCCTTTAGTAGCTTCGTTGTGGTTATTATTATTACCCTTGTTGACGCAATTCGTTGTTGGATAGGACAGAGAGAAATGGAGAGAGGAGGGGAAGACAGAGAAGGGGAGAGAAAGATAGACACCTGCAGACCTGCTTCACCGCCTGTGAAGCGACTCCCCTGCAGGTGGGGAGCCGGGGGCTCGAACCGGGATCCTTACGCCGGTCCCTGCGCTTTGCGCCACATGCGCTTAATCCACTGCGCCACCGCCCGACCCCCAATTCTCTTAGTTTTAATGAATTGTTTAAAGTTAGATTTTATAAAATATAGCTATCCATCATATGTACTTAAAATGTCTGTTTCCACATAAATAATGCCTTTACATGCAAGTTTATACATATATACACATATACATGTTATATAGAATTGTTTATATCTTTTTAAATCCTTCTGCCAGTTTTCTTTGACACTTAACTGCTCCCCTGAACCATATGCTGTTATTTCCTTGTGTCCAGATATAGTAAGCATATATAACACAATATGTTTTCATGTTCTTTTACCCTCTCCTTCACAATACACACCTTGCTTTTTTTTCACTTGCAATGTATCTTAGAGACGGGTCAGAATTTGCAGATAAAGTATTTCTTTATTTGATAACTACTGCTGTGTATTCTACTGTGTGGATATGTCATTGTCCATGGAACCAACTCCCTTCTGATAAACATTTAAGCTGTTTCCAGTTTTTCACTGTTACAACTTATGCAGTAATGTGTAACTTTCAATATACAACATTTCCCACATGCATGAATCTGTTTGCAAGATTGAGTCCTAGAGGTAGTGATATATCACCCTTCTGCAGGTTCTTCAGGTTTATATTCTTCCCTCCTAGCAAGGTATGATGGTGAGAGAGTTACTTTTGACTAAATAGTGTGCATTCAAATAGAGAGATGGACTGAGCTAGAAGGTGGATGAGAGATTGCATGTGAGCATCCAAAAATGTACTTTGGAGGATATATTTTGACTGGAACACAGATATATGGATGCAAGCTAATGGAGATCAGATTCAGAACATTACATTAGTGTGACTTGCAATAGTTCAGGTGAAAATGTAGGCCATGCACTACAGAAGGAACACAAGAGATAGATGACACTGCAGAGACTCATCATTGATGAATGGTGCTGTATCACAGAGAGATACTGGAGATAATGTGGAACCTCCAATACCATAATCCAGCAGGGACCTTAGAGAAGGAAGATTTCTTAGGAAGAAGATACAGGCTTAGAGCTGATGAAGGTATTGCTACACATCAAAACTTTGAGCAGTAGCTCAGAATTCCTTGAGGAAATCCCTCTTTTTCCTGATCTCACCCAGAAATCACTCCTATCTCACCCAACTCATATAGACTTGAACAATCATCTAATTTTGCTAGCTCTAGATCGCCTTAAAGCAAAAAAAAAAAATTAAAAAAAAGATTTTAAAATGATTCCAATGCTTAAAATATGCATTTTTCTTACTTTCAGCAAGATTCTATAGTCATTGCTATTCTCCTGCTACAGATAACATAACCAAGACTTAGAGAGGTTAAACATTGGGTTGTTGGAAAAGCCATGACCTATTTTTTCCCTGATTTTTCTTATGCAAAAAAAGTCTCATGACTTCCCTGACAACCCAATAATTTAGTGAAGGTCACGTAGAGCCAAGACTGGTGTCCAAGGTAATGTCAAACTCCAAGTACTATAACTTACTGACTTCAGTAGCAAATACAGCAGGACAGAGCTATCTGTGTATTTATTCCACAAAGCTGACTACATTTGACTTCAGAATTCCATCTTTCATTTGTATCTAAAGTGTTGGGGTAAATTTGCCAACTTTTGGGAAGTGCATTTGGGAGTCAGTAGGATTTGATTTGAAGTTGAGGATAACAGATCCCAAGATGAAGGCTAGGTCTCCTTATGTATCTGAGTTCACAGTGGGACTGGAAAAAGCCATAGAGTATGAAAGTGGTCATTCAGATGCCATACCAGTGTGCTTGACTCTCGTGGTGTGCCTTGGCAGCCCACACAAAAGCATCATTGTTACCCAGCACACAGGGCACTGAGAAGTCACCCAACAGGGCTAGATGTCACTCCTCTGGGTTAGAAATGTTGTTTTCTATTCACTAGTAAACAATAGTCCAAGTTCATTGTCCTGACAAAGAACTCTGTTTCTTCCTTTGTGCTGAGAGCCTGCAAGTTAGGATCTTGATAGGAATGACTCTGGACAATGCTGATTGTAAAATGTTGCCGGGTGTATCGCAGCAGGAACTGTTCTGTTAACCTTCGAATGTATCAAGAAATGTCCAACAGAATTAAAGAGAGATGAGAAAAATCTCTCATGTAACATTAAATTTATTTTCAGTATGCTCACTGATGTTAAAAGATCATATAATGGAGATATACACACCTTGGTTTGTTGATTCTGTGAGTAGGTACATGCTTCATGCCTTAAGATAGAGAGACAAGGAATAGGGAAGCTTCCAATGGAAGAGATGGTGTATGGCACTTTGATGGTGGGAATTGTATGGAATTGTATCCTTCTTATCACACAGTCTTGTGGATCATTATTAAATAACTAATAATAAAAAAAAGAAGTTGAGAAATAAGAAAACACCCAGCAGACCCTGGACTGGGTTTGGTGTATTAGTAAAAGACTCTGGGTTGGTCCTGGAACATGATGGCAGAGGAGGACCTAGAGGAGGTTGAATTGTTATGTGGAAAACTGAGAAATGAGGTGCTGGGTGGTAGTGCAGTGCGTTAAGTGCACATGGCATGAAGCACAAGGACCAGCGTAAGAATCTTGGTTCCCCACTTGAGGGGTGAGGGAGGTCATTTCACAAGCGGTGAAGGTGAAGCAGTTGTCTATCTTTCCCCCCTCTGTCTTCCCGTCTTCTCTCAATTTCTCTCTGTCCTATCCAGCAACAATGGCAACAATAACAATAGCAATAATAATAACAACAACAACAACAATGGATAACAAAAGGGAAAAAAAGTGGCCTCCAGATGCAGTGGATTCGTAGTGCAGGCACCGAGTAGTATTCCATTGTGTACATATACCACAACTTACTCAGCCCCTCATTTGTTGTTGGGCACCTAAGTTGCTTACAGGATTTGGCTATTACAAATTGTACTGCTATGAACATAGCTATACACAAATATTATTGGATGGGTATGTTTGCTTCCTTAGGATATATCCTCAAGAGAAGAATTGCAGGGTCATAAGGTTGGTCCACTTTTAGCCTTCTGAGAGTTCTCCAGACTCCTCTCCACAGGGGTTGGAGCAATTGGCATTCCCACCAGCAGTGCAGGAGGGTTCCTTTGTTCCCACAACTTCTCCAGCATTTGTTGCTGCTGCCTATTCTGAAGTATGACGTTCTCACAGGAGTGAAGTGATATCTCATTGGTCTTTAAACAGGAGGTATTAATAAAGGTATTCTAGAGAAATGTCCAATTGATTTCTGAGTACATTGGGGTCAGACAGGACTGTAAAACACACAAATATATACCAGTGTTCTAGTAAAGTTTAGAATTTACTATAAGAATATGGATTCTGTCTTCATGGAGTTTATATATATGAATGACTCATGACTTAGGAAGCAAAAAACAAATTAACCCATGTAACATGGAAGAATGACCAATTTGACCATGATAAAATATCCTAGAATTGGTAATTTTCCAGGTTGGGCTTATTGTTTCTTCAGTGCAAACACTGTTGTCTTCACTTCATTGAGCTTTGATAAATCCTCATATTCCCTGGTGGTTCTCATGAATTCCTGTGTTCTCTGCACAGTGCTGAACTACTGATTCACTGCTAAGAAAGACCTGTGTGTAGTCTTTGAAACAGAAAAGGGGAAATGGCTTTGTGCCAACTCAATACTACCTCTGGGCTATAAGTGAAACTACTGAGATATGTATGATATCATATATAGAGCATTTCCATAATCTTCTTGGGTGAGATTATATCACAAACAACCTACAATAATCAGCAGGCTGATCTTTCAATTTCATTTCACTCCAAAAAACTGAGCTTCTGATGAGTGTTGGCTGGACTCCATTCTGCCCCACCCTTCCAGGTCTTCCTTCCCAGAAGGGATATCTTCTTAGTATAACAACAAGGAAGATGATTCATCAAGGCTTCTGCTGGTCACTCCCTTTCTCAAGGTCCATTTGTGAGAGAGAAACAAAATAGTAACAGCAAAGGAAGATACTATACTCCAAAGAGTCAGGGGTCTTTGAATGAAATCTCTGTTTGGCAAAGATATCAACCAGCTTGTACATGAGGAAAGAGATCTAGAATAGTAGTCTCGGATAAATTCCAGATTCTCCTCTCCCAACTTAGATGTTATGTCATGGAAAATAGATCTAAAAAATACTTTTATTCACAGAGTTGGGCGGTAGTGCAGCAGGTTAAGTACAGATGGCGCCAAGCGCAAGAACCTGCATAAGGATCCTGGTTTGAGCTCCCAACTCCCCACCTGCTGGGGAGTCGCTTCACAAGCAGTGAAGCAGGTGTGTAGGTGTCTGTCTTTCTCTCTCCCTCTCTGTCTTCCCCTCCTCTCTCCATTTCTCTCTATCCTATCCAACAACATCAACATCAATATAACAACAACAATAATAACTACAACAATAAAGCAACAAGAGCAGCAAAAGGGAATAAATACATAAATATAAAAATATTTTTATTCACTTTATGAAACCTTTATCTAAAATCTGTGTTTCCAGTTACGTTTAAAGTCAAGTGTGTGTGCCATTGTGTGTGTGTGTGTGTGTGTGTGTATGTGTATAGGTGCCCAGAAGACCATAAATAAGTTCTAGAGCAATGTTGTATTAAATGATAAATTCCTCATATATAAAGATACTCAGGGGGCCCAGGTGGTGGTGCACTTGTTTGAGCACCCTTATTACAATGTTCAAGGATCCAGGTTCAAGCCCCTGGTCCCCACCTGAAGGGGGGAAGCTTCATGAATGGGAAAGCAGGACTACAAGTGTCTCTTTCCCTCTCAATACTCCCTCCCTCTCAATTTCTGGCTGTCTCTTATCAGATAAATAAAGATATAAACAAAAAATTAAAATCATGCAGGAAGGATATATTGAGAATTTTTTTTCCTCTCATGGCCTCATCATCAGTGAATTGTCTCAGGGAATCTTAACTTTTCAAAAAAGGGGGGACAGGGATGGGGAGAACTTCAAACCTGATATTCCCTCCTGCTTCCCTGAGTAGCTCTTACATAAATATGCATAACCCACTTTCACATACCTGTGCAGCCTTGTCTTCAGAAAGTGATCATATTTACAGTTGTTGGTCATTATGCCAGGTCCCCTGCATTGCTTGATGCTGTGGTCTATTTACATAATCATTGTTTTGCCTGAGACCCGCCCTGCCTGCAGGGTATTGGCTTAATCCCCACTGGTTAGAACCTTCGAAACAGCTGCTATGGAAGCTTGCTACCTTCCTGCTCTTTTGTTCTCTCCACCCCCTCTCTTAGCCATTTCCTTTTCCGACCTGCCACTTCCATTTCAAAAGATATAAAGGCATTTTCTCTGATCAATACAGGCATTGCATTGCATTGCATTCCCGCTCAGCCACGAGTTCCAGAGTCTCTTGCTCCGGCGACACTAGCCTGGCATACAGTCTTTGCCAACACAGCTTTAGTTGGTTTTATAAATAACTTAAAAAAATTCTTTATTGAGGAATTATAAAAAATTTCTTTATTGAGGGATTAATGGTTTACATTGAACAGTAAATACAATAGTTTGTACATGTTTAACATTTCTCCATTTTCCACATAATAATACAACCCCCACTAGGTCCTCTGTCATCCTTCTTGGACCTGTACTCTCTCCCCACCCACCCCAGAGTTTATTATGTTGGTGCAATACACCAACTGCATCTCAGGTTCTAATTGTGTTTTCTCTTCTGATCTTGTTTTTAAACTTCTGCCTGAGAGTGAGATCATCCCATATTCATCCTTCTGTTTCTGACATATTTCACTTAACATGATTTCTTCACGCTCCATCCAAGATGGGCTAAAAATGGTGAAATCACCATTTTTAATAGCTGAGTAGTACTCCTTTATGTATATATACCACAACTTGATCAGCCACTCATCTCTTGTTAGACACCTGGGTTGCTCCCAGATTGTGGATATTACAAATTGTGCTGCTGAGAACATAGGTATACACAAATCTTTTTGGATGGGTGTGTTAGGTTCCTTAGGATATATCCCCAGGAGAGGAATTTCAGGGTAGGTCCATTTTAGCCTTCTAAGAGCTCTCCGGACTGTTCTCCACAGAGGTAGGAGCAATTGTTATTCCCACCAGCAATGCAGGAGGGTTTCTTTGGCCCCACAACTTCTCCAGCTTTTGTTGCTGCCACTTCTTCTGATGCATGACATTCTCACAGAAATGAAGTGGTATCTCCTGGTTGTCTTTATTTCCATTTCTCTGACAATAAAAGACTTGTAGCATTTTTTCATGTGTTTCTCAGCCTTTTAGATATCTTCTGTGATGAATATTATGTCCATACCCTCTCCCAATTTTTGGATGGGGTCATTTGTGTTCTTATTGTTGAGTTTGGCAAACGGTTTACATATTTGGTTATTAAACTTTTGTCAAATGTATGAAATATAAAGATCTTCTCCCATTGGTGAGGAGTCTCTTTGGGCATTGGTTTCTGTTGCTGTGCAGAAGCTTTTTAATTTGATGTAGTCTCAGAGGTTTATACTTGCCTTAGTCTTCTTTGTAATTGGATTCATTTCATTGAAGATGTCTTTAAAATTTATGTGGAAAACAGTTCTGCCAATATTTTCCTCTATGTATCTGATAGTTTCTGGTCTAACATCCAAGTCCTTGATCCACCTGGAATTTACTTTTGTATTTGGTGAAATATAGTGGTTCAGTTTCATTCTGCATGTGTCAACCTGTTTTTTCCAACAACAATTGTTAAAGAGACTCTGCTTTGCCCATTTAATAGTCTGGGCACCTTTGTCAAAGATTAGATGTCCATTGGTGTGGGGGCTTACTTCTGGGCTCTCAATTCTATTCCACTGGTCAGTGTGTCTATTCATGTTACCAAGCAGTTTTGATGACAATGGCCCAATAATACAATTTGAAATCTGCTAGTGTGATGCCTCCAGTTCTGTTCTTTCTTCTCAAGATTGTTTTGGCAATTCGGGGTCTTTTCTGATTCCAGATAAACATTTGTAGCATTTGGTCTCTTCTCCTAAAAAATGTGGTTGGGATATTGATGGGGATAGCATTAAAATTGTAGATGGCTCTGGGTAGTATATTCATTTTGATGATGTTAATTCTTCCAACCTATGAACATGGAATATCTTTCCACTTCTTTGTGTCTTTTTCAATTTCCTTGATTATTGACTCATAATTTTCAGAATACAAGTCTTTCACTTCTTTGGTTAGGTTTACTCCTAGATATATGATTGCTTTTGTTGCTATAGTAAAAGGAATTGATTTCTGGATTTCAACTTCCTCTAACTTAGTGTTTGCATAGAGGAATGCCACTGACTTTTGAATGTTAATTTTGTAGCCTGACACCTTACTGTATTGCCTGATGATATCCAAAAGCTTCTTGCTGAATTCCTTAGGTTTTTCTATGTATACTATCATGTCATCTGCAAAGAGGGAGAGGTTGACTTATTCTCTTCCTATCTGTATCCCTTTAATTCCTTGCTCCTGCCTGATTGCTATGGCAAGAACTTCCAACAATATGTTGAATAGCAATGGTGATGGTGAGCAGCCTGTCTAGTACCTGATCTGAGAGGAAATGTTTCCAGTTTTTTACTATTGAGTATGATGTTGGCTGTAGGTTTGCTATATATAGACTCCACTATCTTCAGAAATTTTCCATCTATTCCCATTTTTTGTAGTGTTTTGATCATAAAGGGATATTGTATTTTTTCAAAGGCTTTCTCTGCATCTGTTGATATGACCATATTTTTTTGTTCTTGCCCTCTTGAACCTTTATGTCTTTGATGTTTTCTAGACTCAAGAAGTTCTCAGCTACTATGTCCTGAAGTGCTTTCTTTCCCTTCTCTCTTTCTTCCTCTGGTAAGCCAATAATATATGTATTATTTCTCTTAAAGTTATCCCATAGGTCTCTGTTGTTGTTTTCAGTATTTCTTAATCTCTTTTTGAAATCTCTTACTTCTTCTTTAGTTGTCTCTAATCATCCTTGATCTTGCTAATTCTGTCTTCAGCCTCATTTATTCTATTCTTTCTCCCCTCTACTGTTTTTCTGGAGTTCATCTATTTTGTTACTGTGTTCTGATACTGTTTTAGCTTGTTCAGCTAGTTGTTTTCTTAGCACAGCTATTTCAGTTTTCAGATCTCTAATAACCTTGAGATAGTGTTTTCTTCCAGAGTCTCCTTTGTTGTTTATTTCTGATGACAATTTTTTCAAACTCTTTACTCACTCCTATGACTATTTCCTTACCAAGCATTTGGATGTTGACCTCACTATTTTATGGTTCAACCTTTGGGGGGCTTTTAGCTGGGCTCTTGTCCTGGTTCATTTCTCCAATATGTTTTCTTGTTGGTTTAACCATTCTATATAATATGTTATGAAGTCCCTCTCTCAGTACTTTTCAAATTACTAATCACTTTTGCCTAGATTGACTTGTGTCTAAGTAAAGTACTTAAAGAGTCCACAACTGAGGAAATAAACAGTTGTTTCAATATTATTTCAATCCATGAGTTGGAGCACAGAGGCTGTTAAAAGCCTCTTTTTGGGAGTCGGGCTATAGCGCAGCGGGTTAAGTGCAGGTGGCGCAAAGCACAAGGACCAGCATAAGGATCCCGGTTCAAACCCCAGCTCCCCCCCTGCAGGGGAGTCGCTTCACAGGCGGTGAAGCAGGTCTGCAGGTGTCTATCTTTCTCTCCTCCTCTCTGTCTTCCCCTCCTCTCTCCATTTCTCTCTGTCCTATCCAACAATGACAACAACAATAATAACTACAACAATAAAACAACAAGGGCAACAAAAGGGAATAAATAAATAAAATAAATATTTAAAAAAATTAAAAAAAGAAAAAAGCCTCTTTTGTTCTTTTTCTTCCCTGTAGGCTATGGGATCCTGAGGGTTTTTAAACTATAAGTTGGCTTCTTAGCTTAATCTTTCACACCTGACCAAGAGATAAAGCAGGGTGGAGATAGCACTGTGGTTATACAAAGAGACTCTCACACCCCAAGGATCCAAAGCTCCAATTCAGCTTCTCTGCCAAGTTGAGCAACACTGCTGGGCCCTATGAGTTTCTAAACAAATCCCGTTTATAATCTTAGGTTCTGAGGCAATTATTCACCATGTTCTCCTCATGAGAACAGTGTGGAAAGGCTCCTACTATACAGCCCCACTGCTAGGCTACCAAGGTGTAGCTGTTCTCCTGAGTTTCCTGGTCAGTTCTCTGTTCCCAGATGTCAGCACAGGGCCTCCCCACTGCTGCTTTAGCCTCTGAGGGCAGTAGCAATGGAGACTCACAGTTACATTTGGTGAGTCTTAGGGGAGTCCTCTCCTCCCTTCAGTCTTTTTGTTGGTATAGCAGACTGGAGGTGGTGCCTCAACTGGTAAAGTGCCGGACTGTTACCAACTGCTCAGTCTCTCCTTAGGCTCCTCCCTGTCCATGAGCCATATGTGTTTGCACTCACTGGTGGTTTGGTGGGTTCCTGAAGTCATTCTTGTCCTGCCTTGTTGCGGTCCCAGGTGGTCTCATTTGGTATTCCTAGTTCACAACTCACATTTTTACTAAACAAGGCAGCAAGGTGAAGTTTTAAAAGAATGCTTGGGTTTGGGGTTCGGTCAGATTGTGTTGATTTTGAGATTGCCAATTGGAGGCTCCTATTTGCAGTACTGTTCATGAGAGAGAATCTAACTTAATAAAGTTATAGTAGATGTTTAATCATTGGTATGTCATTATTTTAAAAATATAATATTTAGGGACCAAGTGTTGGCATACATGGAAGATGAACATGTTACCTTGCCCAGAGACCTAGCCAGGTTCAAGTCTCTGGTCCCCAATTGCAGGTGTGTGTGTGTGGGGGGGCAGAATGCCTTCACAAACAGTGAAGCTGTGCTATAGGTGTCTATCCCTATTTCCTTTACCCTCTCAATCTCTCTCTGTAGAAAGAGAGAAAAAAAATGAAAGAAAGAAAGAAAGAAACGAAGGAAAGATGGAAGGGAGGAAAGAAAGAGAGAAGAAAATGGCTTCCAGGAATAGTGGATTTTTCTTGCAGGCATCTAACCCCCACTACAATCCTGGTGACAATACAAATAAAAATTATTTTTAAAAATATGATATTTATTTGGGACAATTACTTGCTACATTCCACAAGATTTGGAGAGAGGGTAAGATCATCTCAGGAATGGTTAGGTTTGTTTTTTTATTTTATTAGTAGTACACTTTTCACTTATTCTTTGTAGTTTTGGTGTTTATTCTCTGTAGTTTTGGTGTTTCTTGGTCTCTGAAATATCCCTTTCTCTTTAAAAAAAAAAAAAAGTCCTGCAGGATTTGGCTAGGCTACTACTTATATTGTGCTAAAACATACACACATACACACACACACACACACACACACACACACATATACTTGGAAGGAGTATCTGGCACGCTTTTAAAAAGTTAAGCACACTTGAGCCTCTTTACTTCTAAATACAGTTTTGAGTAGGCTTGTTGTACTGATGTCAGTGGCTTTCCAAAAGAGAATGTCCCAATTACTTAGATGGCCAAAACAAACAGTTTTAATTCTTTATCACATAAATATGCTACAAACCATGATTTGAAAACAGATGGACAGGGGACTGGACCCATGGTAGGGTGTGTTGGCTGAACCCCAGTTTCTGTCTTCTTGGCCTTGCTTGAGTCAGTTCTATAACTTGGATCCTACAAGCCCTAGCAGGCACATGACTGCTGAGTTTTCCTCTTTTTTTTTTTAATTTAAATTTATTTATTGGGGGATTAATGTTTTACAGTCCACAGTAAATACAAAAGTTTATACATGCATAACATTTCCTAGTTTTCCACATAGCAATACAACCCCCATTAGGTCCTCTGCCATCATGTTTCAGGACCTGATCCCTCTCCCCTACCCACCCACCCCATTTTTTTACTTTGGTGCAATACACCAACTCCAGTGGATTTTCCTCTTGGCTGTACATGAAGCTTCAATAAAGAAATAACATCCATGTGAGTGACCTTCTTCTAGGTTATTTCTAGTTCTGTAGTCTTGCACCAAGTCCCTGCAAATGTAGCAGAGTACATGCATGGGTTTATTTTTTTTAAACAACTTTATTTATGTAATTAAGTGAGTGAAGTCATACATTTTATTGAACTAATGAAATGCATTTCATGAGTGGTACTGCCCTTCAGCTTCTGACCTTGTCCTTCAGATCAGCGCCCTTTGCTTTTATAGATGTTAAATGGTCTGTAAACCATTTCACAATTCTCCACCTTTCCAACTGCAGGTACCCCCCTCAAAATTAATAGAAGCCCCTAATACCTGTGTCTGGACTGAGTGCAAAGATTGTAGCTGACAGTGAACTGTTGACTCCAGCTATAATGGTGAGAGGAACAAGAAATCCTTAAAATGAAAGAGTGAATTTTCTAACCAAGGGACAAGGCAGGTGGTTCTCATTTTTATATATTTCAACTGCAGCTCTATACATATGCCTCTCTATCTCCTTCATTCTATTCTCTTCTTATTTTAATGAACTGTGAGGTGCAGTCCTTTGGTTGATTTGGCTTGTAAAATCTAAGTACTACTATATATTTCTAGTGTCCTTGCCTAGGGCCCATGCTAGGGAGTTGTATATTGTATCAGTAATTTTTAAAGCTGGTTCATGAAGTTTTCCTAACAGTAGCTGATCATACATCTTATTTAACTAGGCATATAGAATTGAGGTGAGACTTGGAGAGCAATGAAGTATCATTGGTCAATCCTCAGCAAAGATTTCTTTACAAAGCCTGGATGGCATAAATGTGCAAAACCATGGGGGATAGGTGTTGGATATTTGTCTGGGAAAAGAATTAACAGAAAACATGGTCAGTTCAGATGAGTCTTTAAGAAGAAGTTTAAGAGTAGATTAAGAGTCAGGGTCTAATCCTGGATGGCCTAAGCAAGCCCAGAGGAGAGTTGGTTTCCTGCTGACTCTACCAGGAAGAGAGGAAATGTATTCTTTCTGGAGCACAGACAGGCAGCCAGGGAGGCAGCATAGTGGTAGAGTATAGGCCCTGCAAGTGCAGGGGTCCTGAGCTTGACCCCTGCCACTACATATGTTAGAGTAATGCTCTGGTTCTCTCTCTCTCTCTCTCTCTCTCTCTCTCTCTCTCTCTCTATATATATATATATATATATATATATATATATATATATATATTCTAAAGTAATGCTCTGGTTTGTTCTCTCTCTCTCTCTCTCTCACACACACACATACACACACACTCACACACACTCACACACACTACATCTTAAATAAAGAGCATAGACTTCTCTGGGCAAGCATCATTTTGCTGTTCTCAGCAGAGGAGAAACTTTGAGATATCTTAGAGAGATTTTTTTTAGTCCTATTAAAATTAAACACCTAAAGCGTGTGGTAGACTATATAAATAAACACATCTAGCAATACTCATTTAGGTCACTATTGCCCTGCAAGGAGCAGACTTGGATGGACATTTCATGAAATCTTGGAGAAGTTAAACAACTTAGCTAAATTCACACAGTACTTAACTGGGCAGGGGAGGGAGACCAGACTCCAGTTATGTTTCTCTTCATTTGACACATGATGCCTTCATTGGTCTCCACCAGAGGAGCTTGAAAATTGAGAAGCAGCTGCAGTTCTCCTGGAAGTTATACTAGAGTCAATCACATCAAATGCCTGCCAAAAACTAGTTCAAAACTGATTGTGGATACATATAGCACATGTTTAAAACTTAGGATGACATGAATTTGACATAAAGATGTATTTTTCTTCCTCATAATGATTCAGTGAGGGGGCCTGGTTGTAGCACAGAGGGTTAAGTGCTCATGGCATGAAGCACAAGGACCAGTGTAAGGATCCTAGTTCAAGCCCCCAACTCACCACCTGCAGTGAAGCAGGTCTGCAGGTGTCTCTTTCTCTCGGCCTCTCTGTCTTCCCTTCCTCTCTCAATTTCTCTCTGTCCTATCCAACAACAACAACAGCAATGGCAATAATAACAACAACAATAAGGGCGACAAAATGAGAAAAAATAGACTCCAGGAGCAGTGGATTCATAGTGCAGGCACTGAGCCCCAGCAATAAGCCTGGAGGCAAAATAATAAATAAATAAATAAATAAATAAATAAATAAATAAATAAATAAATGAAAAATATTAAGTGAAAAGGGCACATATACAAGGTTAGAGAATAAACCACAACAAAAGAAAGAAAATATAAAGATGAAAAGAGAATTTCCTTCTTTTCTGTCCACCAAACTTCAGTCTCCAAAACAAATCCCTCCCAAATGGTCTCTGTTTGGCAGTGTACTGTTAGCCAGAAAAAAAATGAATACATTAATATTGATGTGTATGTGAGGCTGTTGAATTTACATGTGCAGTCTTAGTTTGTACAGATTGTCATATACCTTTCGTGCTCCCTTAATTTCATGCATTGTGTCTTTTAAACTTCTGAATAACTCCCTGATTCTTTTAAAAGGATGCTAGGTTTCCATCCTTTGTCAGTACCATCATTTATTTCTAGTGTGTCTAACATCCAACTATTATAAACTTCATGCTTCAGTAAGTATCCTCCAATACTTGCTGTGGCCTACGTTGGCGTGATCATCAGGCTACAGAGTAAACTCCTAGACATTCAGCTGCTAGATCTGTGAGACCAATCCGCTTAAAAATTTAGGTAGGTATTTAAAAAGTGATTTTCCTAAAAGTTTAGGTATCCTTACCAAATGTAGCTATCTACCCCCTACACACATGTCAACTTGAGTCATTGCCATTTTAGAAATCTATACCAACCAATCATGTTAGGGAGAAAACAAAACTACCATTTTAAATTTCACTTTTTAAGTATGGGTAAGGTTAAGTCAGATAGATTTTTAATTTTACTGGTCACTGCATTTTATTTTTAACTGCCTTTCCATATTCTTGGTCCATTTTTCCTATAGATTGTTCTGATCTTCTAGTGAACACACTATGTAAATAAGGTGGTAGGCTATCACCATCTGTTATGAATATCTTTTTCATTTGTTTCCTTCCAACTTTGTAATGTATTTTCCCATGCAGCAATTTTAATTTTATATATTCCAACAAGTTTGGGAGAAGGTGATTTAAGTCTTAGATTTTCTTTTTCTTTCTTCCTCTCTTCCTACTGTTTTTTCTTCCTTCCTTTCTTTCTTTTAGAGAGAGAGAGAGAGAGGCAGGCCATGGCACCAAAGCTTCCTTCAATGCAGCAGGGGTTAGGTTCCAATCTATGTTGTGTACATGACAAAACAACATACTCTCCAAGCAAACTATTTCCTCAGCCCAAGTCTTATATGTTTTTTAAAGCAAGTAAATGTCTGTAGTTGTAAATTGGTAAACTGTCATAGGCCAATTCCTACTCATATTTATGTGAAGTTGTCACAAAAAGGAAAACTAGTGGGAACACGGCTGGGGCTATGACCCACCTGTTTGAGTGCACACACTGCCCACACACAAGGATCCAGATTCAAGTCCCCAGTTGCCACCTGCAGGGAGGAAGCTTCAGGAACAGTGAAGCAGTGTTGCAAGTCTCTCTCTCCCCTTTCCTTCTCTCCCTCTCTCCCTCCCTCCTTACTGCCCACTCCTCTCTGTTTCTCTCTGCCCTATCAAATAAAAGAAAGGAGAGGAAAGGAAAAAGGAAAAAAAAAAAAAAGCCATTGGGAGTTGTTGATTCATCATAGGGCACCAAGCCTCAGTGATAACTCTGATGGCAAAAAAAAAAAAAAAAAAAAGAGTGAGGTCATAGGGGCAGTATTGGAGAGCAGACCTCCTGCCCCCTGATGGGTGGACAGCTCTTTCTAGCAATGCTACCTGAGGGAGATGACTCATGGTGACAGAGCCTCAGCATCTTGATTTATGGTGGGCAGAAAGATACTTTTCTTGGTATAACAAGCCCAGGGCCTGGACTGCCTGGAACTTCGTGGCATTTCCAGAACACATTTATAACCACCTCTGTAATATGCAATATGAAATTATGTAAACTGTTCAGACTGTAAGAGGTAGTAGCTAAGTCAACTAAATTAAACTAATCCTTTCTTCTCTTTAAAAAAAAATAGAAGAAACAGCTTAGAGGTGTAGGAACACCATCAAATCGAGTCCACTGTGAGATTTCATTAACACAAATGGCTAAGAGTTAGTTGCAATTCACCCTCTATTAGCCAACAACAGTTTCATGAATATGGACATTCTCTCTTCCTCCAGAAGGAAATGCCTAGAATTTCATGGATCTCCTTAGCTTGTACATGCAACATGGAATGTTTCCTTTCTTACCACATCCCATGATGTTAATTCCAGTGGCATTTTGTTTCCTAGATAACTCATACAAAAAAATCACCAGGTTTCCTTTCAGAACAAAATGAGACTATCAAGTTGAGCAGGAACTAAGGAACTTGAGAATCCTGGCAAGGCTTATCAGAAGAAAATTCACATGTCAGCCTTAAGTTCATATGAATTTTTTAAGTCAGTTTTATTGTAGCTGACAACTTCAGAAAGATATCGTAATTAAGCATTTGGAGATCAAAATCACTGTAAAATACTGCAGAATCTCAGGAAGTCTAGACAACTCTGAGGCTGGGACCTTGCTCATACTCTGAATGACACAGGGGCACCAACTTTCTCTGCAGGCAGCACTGTGAAATTTTAGAAGGTGTGTGTTTATCTGTTAGCTCTTTGTTTTTGAATATGCTCTGTTTTGCTCTCTTCTCTTCCCCTTGCCTCCTTTGCAACTTCTCCTCCTCTACTCCCTCCTCCTCTTGTACCCTTAATGATTTCCAGGTGTGCCTGTGGGTCAAGCTTCTGGCCCCCCCTCTTGTGGATGCTGGGTTTATGCCTCCACAAACACAAGACCAAAGTCGGGGAGTGGAGCACATGAGATCAGCACCAGTTTGGGAGGAGGGGGACACTTTAAAATTGTGAGGGTAGGGAGTCGGGCTGTAGCGCAGCAGGTTAAGCACAGGTGGCGCAAAGCACAAGGACCAGCATAAGGATCCTGGTTCGAACCCCGGCTCCCCACCTGCAGGGGAGTCGCTTCACAGGCGGTGAAGCAGGTCTACAGGTGTCTATCTTTCTCTTCTCCTCTCTGTCTTCCCCTCCTCTCTCCATTTCTCTCTGTCCTTTCCAACAATGACAACAACAATAATAACTACAACAATAAAACAAGGGCAACAAAAGGGAATAAATAAATAAAATAAATATTTTAAAAAATTGTGAGGGTAAAATTGATAAAAATAATTCTAGATGAAGACAGACTCATTTACCTTTCCAGAAAGGTAATGGTTTTATGCAAATGGTTGCCCCAGACCCTGTGGATTCTTATTAATATCTTTCAGCCTTGTGACTGAGAGCCCTAGGGCCCATGATCCATGACAGAGACCACAGCCAGAAATAATGCTCCCAGAGCACTGTGTGTGCCTTCCAAAGGACCTGGATTGCTTTTCTTGGATGCCCCACTTTCCAAAGGCCAGAAGTTGTTTCAGGGAATCATTAAAGCTTGGGAAGGGTTTCTTTCAGAGTGCAAGGTTCTGTCCTCAGAGAAAAATATGTAATTAGTCACAATCCTTCTGGCCTCAGGCCCTGTGTTAGCCAGGGGCTCTCATGGCAATTTACTAAGGGACCTTTTTATGCCTGGTCCAATCTTTCTCTTCATCAGTATAACATTCTCATTTGGACTGTATCACCTCCATTGGCAAGCTCTCCCAACACTTTCTGGACCTCCAACCTGTTAGAAGAGTTGCACTTTTGGGCCCAATACAATCTAACTGGAGGAGCAGTTGGTCTCCTTTGTGTTATCTACTGTCATAGAGCTCCATGTGGTAACTTGCTTACATATTAGGATTTAGACATCACTACTTACTGCTATGGCATCACTACTTACTGCTATGGCACACCTCATCCCCTGGATCTTCATTCATAGCAGAGGTCCAGGTACACAGTAGGTGCTCAAGCAAATGGAGCAGAGGAGTGAATGCATTATCCAGAGAAACAAGAACCAAGAGTTAACTAAGCCTGATGACAAGGATCATCTCCTCAAGCAAAACCCACAGGCAATGCATTCCCAGTCTAGTGCCCTCTAGTATTGATGACCCTTCTCTGCTTAATTATTACAGGAACTGCCAGGAACAAAGATAGGTGGTCTCCATTTCATATTCTCACACAGTACTGGCTCACCCACTGGTTTCCCAAGCCCCATTCACACTTCTTTCAAAAAGTCATAATAGTAACTCATGAAAATAGTCCCAAAATAATAATGATACTTGGGATTTATCTATCTGTGTGCCTCCTATGAGGGCAAATAAACCACTTTCCACAACGCAGAAAGGCAGAGCTTTGTGAGGCTGCTAGTCTAGTTAGAGCAGGTGTGATTTACTGTTAGAGTTCATCAATGAGAGCAAAGTAATGGCATTTTGTATGGGATCTTCTTTAATGATATTCTTCTGGTTTCTCTTAAATTGTCAAGTGAATTATTTTGACTTACTCTGCCTGCAATTAATTTGACATCTAGTGCCAGAGAGCCCTTATCTATTTTTAAGGGTAGTTGCCCCCCCAAAAAAAAAAACAGATTTATCCATCATTTTTACTGATATCCACACATGATTCTTTTAACTTTCTTATAATTTAGTTGTGGAAATCATGTGGAATGTTATTATTCTTCTTCACAATTTGTGAAGAATCATATACACAAAGCATTGTGATGGTTTTATGATTTTTTTTTTTTAGACTCTCCAACTCCAAATAGTTAAATGGGTTTATGGTATTTGCTTGTGAAAGATGACTTTCACTAGAATGATTTGCATCCATGGTAGAAGAGGCAAGGTAAAAAGAACAAACAGCTCTTGGCAAATGTCCCTGGGCATTTGCCCAAATGACTTTAGAAGCAGGGTCTAAAATTGATAGTGATTCTGTTTTATAGTATGCACCTAGACCTCTCTAAGTTAACTATTTAAGAGACATAGGGTTGCCACTCCCCAAGTAGGGACCTCCATTTCTGATCATTTTAGCTTTAACATTGATTTTAGTTCTGGCAGCTGAGTCTAATTCCAGCTGGGCTTGGCTGTGCCTTCAGCAGCATAGGGCCTAAGAAAGCAGTTTCAAATTTTTCACCCTCACAATGCCCCATGGTCTCAGCTGTATTGGAAACATTTAGTTCTTTACCTCCTTCCTTCCTTCCTTTCTTCCTTCCTCCCTTTCTTTCTTTCTTTCTCCTTCTCCCCTTCTTCTATTTTTATTTCACTCTTTCCCTCCTTTCTTCTCTTCTTTCATTCTTCCCTCATTCTCTTACTCCCATATTATTTCTGTCTTTTTTCTCACCCTTCCTTCCAACTGTGTTCCCTTTCCTTATCCCCTTCCTTCCTTCCTTCCTTCCTTCCTTCCTTCCTTCCTTCCTTCTTTCCTTCCTCCTTAGCTTCCTTTCCTTTCTCCTTCCTTCGTTTTCTCTCTCCTTTTTACTATAAAGAACTTTTTCTAGAGTGATACAAAACTGAAATAGTGCACCATTCCTGCTCAATCAACATTTTAACTCTGCAACTAAGCCCCACCCCGCAAAAAAGAATTTGCTGGTACCTCCCCAAAAATGTACACTAACTACTAAGAGTCCATCCCACAAAGTATTGACTGAGGATTTGTTGGGTCAGCTGAGTGCTTTGAAAAGGGACATGAGAGGATCAGGCGGTAGCGCAGCGGGTTAAGTACACGTGGCGCAAAGTACAAGGACCTGTGCAAGGATCTGGGTTTGAGCCCGTTTCCCCACCTGCAGGAGGGTCCCTTCACAAGAGGTGAAGCAGGTCTGCAGGTGTCTGTCTTTCTCTCCTCTCTGTCTTCCCCTCTTCTCTCCATTTCTCTTTGTCTTATACAACAAAAACATCAGTATCAACAACAATAATAACCATAACAACGATAAAACAACAAGGGCAACAAAAGGGAAGAAATAGCCTCCAGGAGCAGTGGATTCCTGATACAAGCATCCAGCTCCAGAGATAACCCTGGAGGCAAAAAAAAAAAAAAAAAGAAAAAGAAAAGAAAGAAAAAAGAAAAAGAAAAGGGACATGAGGAGCATGGTTGCTAGTACAAGAAAGAACATAGGTGAACCCCCAATCCCATCACCAGCTCTTGCAACCCCCCCCCCACTCTGATGATGGCCCAGTTTTAGTTACTTTCTTTTGTACCCTACAGCACTGGCACCTTGGTAGCACAATCCTTTTGGAGCTCAGCAGATATTCTCTCTCTCTCTCTCTCTCTCTCTCTCTCTCTCTCTCTCGGAAATCAGCAGAAAACAATGCACAGTCTTCTTGATTTCCCCTGAACTTTACAAATCTCTTCCCACCGTGACTGACTGCCATGGGGGAGTGCTCAGCAAGTGCCAGGCAGACAGCCACATTGTAATTAAGAAACCCCCCCCCAAATTCTTTAGGTCTGAATTTATGGCCAGTTGGCTTCAGAGAGCATCTCACTCACACAGAGTAGGACATTATCTTTTGTCTATTAAGCACTAGCTTTCAGGGTGAGTTGTGCAGAGACAACAACATGTGCTCTTTCATTACGCTGACTTTAGACTTCTGAATTGGGGGTGGGGGTGTGCTCTTGCTTTATCTTTCTGAACTCCAACAAACTCATTTCCAGTCATAGAGTCTTCTTGACTCTCTAGTGTTGCCCATTCCAGTTTCTGCAGCTTTGCTACACTTTTCCATTAGGGAGAAGGCTGATGCTTGGGATTTAGAGTTCACACGACTGGTCCTCAGACTATCACCACTAGGAAGTTCAAATTATTGAGCAAAATAGAAATCACACTTGCAGGTGACTTTGCTGAGAGGATTTTTATATAATATCATGAAACAGGGAGTAGGATATTATGTGATATCATGAAACTATTATGTGATATCATGAAACAAGGAGTAGGAATGGACTTGTAGTGATGGTAATAGCAGTTATCAGCAATGTCCTTTGACTCAGAAAGGATTTTTTACCAGAACTTTTGGAGCTTGAGAAAGTCAAGTGTCCCACATTGAAAAGAAAATAATTTCCCTGGAAAAATGTAGGGTGAATAAAACACATCACAAAACTCTTGGTCTCTATTTGGCTGGAAGGAAGTAGTATTCTTTAAATTGATTCTCAATGTTTCTTGGCTTGTGTGATAAGCCTGACTAGGAGAATAGGACATGACTACGTGATCTGATCCCAGCTGCTGAAGGAAGATAATCCAGAACAGACTTTGGATCACTTGGCATATTCTAAATATCTTATCTTGTCCTTTTCTTCCTCTGTTCTTTCCTCTTTTCCATCCCTTCCCTCTTTTCTTCCTCCTCCTCATTTGCCCACTCACCTGTAAGTACTTAGTTCTATGTCAGGCTATGCTGCCGAGCAGATGAGGAAAGCATGGAGGTGACACAGCTGTGCATGGACTGTCCATTCTAGTAAGACAGAGGGAACAGGATGCATATGATGATTTCAGGTAGTAATGGATGCCTTCATGCTAATGTCACAGGAAGTTGGGGAAGAGATGACATATGCAATGTGCTAGCAAGAGCAGATCATACCTATGCTCCTTGTTTCATGATATTACATAATAGCTTGCATTCAGCCCTGGTGGAGAGGATGGGGAAGTTTTTAATTCACAGAAATTAGCAAGTGCTACAAACCAAAGCTCTTTCCTCCCCACTGGAGCTAGTTATTTGACATTTACTGTCTTGAAGGAGATGGCTTTGGTCTCACTTCTTTTTTTAAAGTTTTACTTATTTATTGGTTAGAGACAGCCAGAAATTGAGAGGGAAGAGGGTGATAGGGAGAGAGACAGAGAGAGAGAGAGACCTACAGCACTGCTTCCCCACTCATGAAGCTTTCCCCCTAAAGGTGGGGGCTGGGGGCTCGAACCCATGTCCTTGTGCACTGTAATATGTGTGCTCAACCATGTGCACCACCACCTGGCCCTGATCTCACTTTTTATTAGAAAGAAATTTCATTTTGAGTTTAGCATGAAAATCAGAGGTTTGTTATTCTTTGCCCCTTCTTGGAATTAATTTTTCCCAAGACGTACTTTAAAATATATAATTTATTTATTTATTTTAGATAAATACAGAGAGAAACCAAGAAGGAAGGGGAGCACAGGGAGAGAGAGAGAAAGAGAGAGAGAGAGAGAGAGAGAGATATGACTGCATCACTCTTCACCACTTATGAAGCTTTCCCCTTGCAGATGGGGACTGGGGGCTTGAACTTGTGTCCTTGTACATGGTAATATATACATTTAACCAGGTGCACCACTATCTACTCCACCCCCAAGAGGTACTTTTAAGGGTAATATACCTAAAGGATGTACTTTGATAATTTTTTTAATGACTTACATATTTTAAGAGAGTCATTAGTCAAGCTGGCTATCAAAGTTGGACCTCACACATGCACTCTATCCAACAACTCCTGCACTCTATCCAGCAACCCATTTGCCTGACCTCAGTCAGTTACTTGACTTTTTATATTTTTATTCATTGTATTTTAGAGAGAGAAAGAGAGACACACACACAAAGAGAGATTATACTACAGAAAGCAAAACACAGAAACACTGCTCAGCTCTGGTTTATGGTGGTGCTGGGGATTGAACCTAGAACCTCTAAGCCTTAGGCATGAAAGACTTTTGCATAACTATTATGCTCTCACCCCAGCTCAAACATTTACCCCTATTAACATTTTGCAGATGACAGCAAAAGAAATAAGGGAGAGAGAAAATGCACAGATATTTAAGGGCCTGGTCCTTAAAAGTAAGTGCTACATCCCAGCTCGCTGCAGTATTTATGGTTTCTCTCAATATCAGTCCCATTTTCTTTATTTGATGCAGAACATCCTAGATGAAGCACTTCTCTGCACTTTGGGGGTAACTTCCCAAATCTGTCAGTATATATTACAAAAATTATTACCACCTCCTGCATTAAATGTATTTAAAATTATTTGTTCTATTAAAATATCAGTGTATTGCTTCAATTTTAATTGTGCTTGAGGATTAATCATTGTAACAGCTACAGGGAAGACTTTATGACTCACCTGAACAGTGTTGTAGTCTGTGACTTGGCTAAGTGGATACTTTGACTTTATTAGGTTTTATTAGCTACTGGGAGTCATTTGGGTGGTTTCTGTAGGAGTTTTATTCTTGACTTCAATGACAATTAACTCAGACCTATTAGAAAACTACTTTCTTGACGATAAAAATAATAAGATAACAAAAAGATTAGCTGTTATGTAGGAGGGCTTACTCTGTTCCATGCCTCAGGTGGTGCCTCATTTAAAGCTCATAGCAGCATGTGAGTGAGATGACATAGGTGCTGTACTCTCTTAATATTACACACAGCAAGCTGGGAACACGGAAAGGTAAAGTGACTGACCTAAGTCTACACAGCTTATGGTGATCTGAGATAGTAGCTGCGTCTCTACGTGCTGAAGTGATGTTCATGCTTCTAGATACTACCAAAATTTCTTCAAAGACACTCTTTTTTAAATTAATCAATTTATTATTTGATAGAACAGAAAGAAATTGAAGTAGGAAGAATAACTAGAGGAGCGAGAAAGAGACACACCTGTAACGCTAGTTCAACCTTCACTAGTGAAACTTCCTCCCTATGTGTGAGGACTGGAGCTTGAATCTGGGTCTTTGCACACTGTAACATGTGCAATCAACCAGGTATGCCAGTGCTCAGCCCCCAGAGGCTCTGCTTTTTATCTCAGGGACACCTGAATTTATGTCTAGAGAGGGAAAGATACAGAGCAAGGAGGAGATACCTGGAGCTTGCTCCATTGTTCACAGTAGGTGAACAGTAAGTGGCCAGGGACTTGAATCCAGGCCCTCAACCATGGTAATGTATGTACTCTACCTAGTATGTCATCACAAGGACTCTGAGAGTCTGTTTTTTAAGCATGAATGGGTGCTGGTCTTTATCAAATATTTTAACTCTGTCAATTTATATGATTCTATGAGTTTTGTTTTTAGCATGTTGAAATGGTGGGCTGACTGGTTTTTGACTGTCGAACCAGCCTTGCACACCTGGACCCAATCCCACTCATAGTATGAACATTTGTTTTATACATTGTTGGATTCCACTTGCTAATATTTTTTAATAGTCTACTGAGTTTTATTCATCTCAGTCAAGTTTTATCCATCTCAGTCAAGTGCCTCACATAGAGGGGAAACTTAGTAAATATTTGTTGGTAAAGTTCCATTTTTGTGGTTAGAAGGGTGTGAGAGTAGAACATAGCTCTCTGCCTATGAGTTGCTCTCAACTGGGTCTCCATCAGTCACTGCAGAGCTCAGCTTGAGTTGCATAAAAACTGGTGAGCATTTACTTTCACGTCTCATAAATAATCCTCCTGCCTGTATTTTAGTGTGTACTGCTTCAGCTGGCATTCAGCCATAGACTACATTGAGGCCCACAGCCAGTGGGACAGGGCAAAAGGCCAGACTCCCAGTCCTGGCCTCACATTGCTTAGTTTTCACCACTCAGCCCCTCTGGCATGGATGGCCCACTCCACTCCATCAGCCATCTTGTAAATCAGTGCTAGAGATCACACTCAGATCAAAAGATTTGGGGGAGGGGTGGCACACTTGGTTGAGTGCACATGTTACAATACACAAGGACCCCAGTTTGAGTCCCTGGTCCCCACCTGCAAGGGGAAAGCTTCATGAGTGGTGAAACAATGCTGCAGATATCTCTGTTTCTCTCCATCTCTAACATCCCTTCCCTCTCAATTTCTGGCTGTCTTTATCCAATAAATAAATGAAGATAATAATAATAATAATAATAAAAAGATTTGGAACTTCATCCATCTACCTACCCAGCTAGCTAATCACCCATCCACATCTCCCATAACTAGTGCCTTTTTGCCAGCTGCAACAATACCCAACCCCTTTCATCCATATCACTGGGAAAGACACTTTTGTCTCTTGATAAGCAGAAATATCACACCTGAAGGCAAAATGAGAGAGAGAGAGAGAGAGAAGAAAGGAAGAAAGAAAAAGGAAAAAAGGGGGTAGGTGGGTGGGTAGGGGTTGGGGAGAAGGGAGCATGGACTCATATATACTTGCTCTGGGAACTTAGGTAGGAGATATTTTGCTGGCTCAAAACTGTCCTCCCTGGTCAGGTCCTTTATTTTATGCCAACTGAGAGGACTCCCAGATGTGATTCACTGTTGATAACTTTTTTTTTCCATCAAGACAAATTCAACTCAGACTACCTAGAGTCAGATATTAAAAATGAAAATCCCTCTTGCTACTGGTGGATGAGAGCCTTTCTAAAATGTAGATTCATGGAGCTGCCAAAGAGTAGCTCTGAACTTTGTCTTTCAATGCCTTCATTTTTCCAGATGAGGAAATTCACACTAAATGTGGCCTGTTGGCTTATCTCTCTGACTCATGTATCAAGAATTTGGAGACAAAAACATATTGACAATTAATAACTATATTCCACAGAATAGGACAGGTGCAGATGTGCGAATTGCAAGTATTTGAGGTGATAACTACGCAGACACATGTCCTAGTGTAGCAATGGAAAAAAAAAAATCTCAAGGATTGTGCCCATGTTCTGCCTATAAGAGGGTCAGTCACTATTATTAAAATCTAGTTGAGTGCTTCCAGGTGGAAATTGGATCTGATTTTGCCAGAACTACTACTACTTCTTCTTCTTCTCCTCTTCCTCCTCCTTCTTTCCCCCAGAGAACCTTCTATTTATATCTTCAAAAATACAGAATCATCTAGTTTTTAAATGTTAACAATGGATTGATTGCATGAGCCAGTTTGACATGAGTTAAATAAAAACACCTACAGGCCAGAGTTAATCTGCAGGACATCAGTTTGCCAGTGCTGGTAAAATATTTAATTTTTTTTCCTCTGCCACCAAGGTCATAACTGGGGCTTAGTACCTGCATGACAAATCCACAGCTCCTGGCAGCCATTTTTCTTTTATTTGATAGGACAAAGAGAAATGAAGAGGGGAAGGGAAGATAAGAAAAGAAAAAGGAAGACAGCTATAGCACTACTTCACTGCTCATAAAGTTTTCCCTCACCACTCACCCCTGAGGTGGAGACCAGGAGCTTGAACTCAGGTCCTTGTGCATGGTAACATGTGCACTCAACCAGGTGCTCCATTGTTAAGTCCCTGTAGAAAGTGTTTTCACTCTTGCGTTCTAGCCCCTTACATTTATCCTGGGTTCAAAGCTTCATACATCCTCCAAGAATCATTTGCTCTTTTTTAAATTACTCACTTTACAAATATCAACTTGCTGGTGGTACACACAAAAGCAGAAATCTAAATTTTCCCAGAAAATGAATTGCCTACTAATGTATATATTATTTAACTGTTGAAGTGGCACTTCTGTAACCAGGAAGGTGACTCAGTGACAGTCCAGAGCTCACATGCATGAGGATCTGAGTGCTACCTCCAGTACCACATACTCCAGAATGAGGTTCTCGTTCTATCTCTCTCTATCTCTTTCTCTCCTCTCTCTCATAAATAAATACATTGTTAAACTAGCTTTTAAAAAAGCATTTGTTTAATTATGTATATAACAGAGACTGAAGCTCAACTCTAACATATGTCATTACTAGGTATTGAACCTAGGAACTCCTGAGTCCAAGCCCTGTGCTTTAATGCATTGAGCTATCTTCTTGTTCCACCTCCAACCCCTACCCCCACCCCCAAAGAAAAAGAACTTTTAAAAAAAGTGATGTTACTTCCTAAGTACACAACTCCTCTAATCATTTAAAGTATGGGACATTCTTCTTCTTCTTCTTCTTCTTCTTCTTCTTCTTCTTCTTATTCTTATTATTATTATTATTATTATTGTTTCCCTCCAGCCACTGGAGCTCAGTTCTGCACTACAATAAACCACTGCTCCCAGAGGCCTTTTTTTTTTCTTCTCATTTTATTCAATAGGACAGAGAGAAATTGAGAGGGGAGGAGATAGATATAGATAGAAAGACAGACAAACAGATAAAGATAGACACCTGCACACCTATTTGCCACTTGTGAAGTATCCTAGCTGTAGAGGCTTGAACCCAGGTCCTTGCTCATAGTACTATGTGTGCTTAACTGGGTGCACCACCACCTGGTCCCTTCTACCCTATATTAGTTTGCCTCTGTCTTCAGCTCCTGATGCTAGGGATTGAACTCTGGACCCCATGGTGAAGAGTCCAAGGCTTTATTCACTGCACCACCTCCCAGACTTTGATCAAAAGAACCTAAGCTTTTTTTTTTAACTCACATACTCATTATTACCCTGTCCCCCACCCCCACCAAAAGAGTAAAATACTGAGCTTATGTTTTCTAGAAAGTATGACAGGCAACCTCTTATTCAGCTACAATCTCCTGCTGGATATATCATTGGTTACACAGGCTGATGTGATTTCCAAAAATCTAACAAATGGACTTTTTTTTTTTTTTTGAAGCAGAAAATGAGCTAATTACACAGGTGTGTTCAACTTTTGCACACCAAGTAGGAGGGAGACAAGAAATGTATGACTTCTTGAGCAACATAAGATTAGTAGAGTTAGCAACCAGACAATTAACAAGTTAAAGGAAAGAGTGAGAATCACACACAGATGTTATTTTCCAGAAACACTGCTTACAAAGGTAATTGCTCACAAATTTTAGGGTTTCCAACAGGTATCACAGGGTTTCAAATTTAAGGTGTGTGGATGTGTTCAAAGTCTTAAGAATATCCAAGAGATGAGTGCATCATTATCTGAAATTGGAATTCGTGGACAAAGGAAGAGATCTCTTATGCCATCTCCTTTGTGGGCTCATAGGGGAATTTTTACTGAATACATAGATTTGCAAAATGTGAACTAGCATCAGAAGAGTGGAATTCTTAGGTAAATCTTGGGATACTCTGAGGAACTGACCCTCTTTTTCTAAAAAAAGTGATACCAGACACCTAGTAAAATAGCCCCAACATCTTTTGCATCATTTTATTTGTACTTACATTAACTTAAGAATGGTACTAATGAGAACTATGGAATTCTGGGCAAATATGCCTGGATGAGAAACTAGGCAAAATAGATCCAAAAGAAAAAAGTGATTGAGCAATAAATAACAACTACAAATCCCAAACCAGTTTGGCTAGATGAACCAAGAAGACACAGGACAATTATTCAAGAGGCTATCAAGATTTGCCCTTTGGCTCATTTTGTCAGCAGGGAAACTGATCTTTCTCTTAATTTATGACTTACTGCATCTATTTTCTGGGCTTAACTTTGAGCTCTTACACTTAGAATCAGTGGCCTTGGCCAGATCTCAGAAACCTGTTTCCTTATCTATAAAATGAGCCCAAATCTTCCACTTTATAAGAATGAATGAAAGAATCAACTTAGAGTCATCTCAAGTCAGTCATGTTTCTAAGATATCCAGTATGTAATAGAACCTTAGCAAATGGTTGGTTAATGATTTGGTGTGCAACAAACTGAGTATCAGGAGAGGTTTTTAAAATACAAAATTTATTATTATTATTAATTTATTTTTTTTTACTAGAGCACTGCTCAGCTGTGGTTTATGGTGGTGAGGGGGATTAAACCTGGGACTTTGGAGCCTCAGGCATGAGTCTCTTTGCATAACCATTATGCTTATCTACCCCCACCCTACAAATCTTAGTATTAAAGAATAAGACCCAGGGGCCAGGTGGTGACACACCTGGTTGAATGCATACATGACTATACGCAAGGACCCAAGTTTAAGCTTCTGGTCCCCACCTGCAGGAGGGAAACTTCACAAGTGATGAAACAGTGCTGCAGGTGTCTCTCTGTCTCTCTTCCTCTTAATCTTCCCCTCCCCGCTCAATTTCTCTCTGCCTCTATCCAAAATAAATAAAGGTGTTTAAAAAAAAAATCCACATATGAGGAGACAACTCTCATTGCAAAGATAGTTTGTGATGCTCTCAGACCCCAAGAAAGGAGCACATATGCCCTGGGGGACCATTTGCAGAGACTACAAAAGCGCTTGCTTCTGGGAGCAGGGGACAGGGTGAAGTTGGATGAGAGCCTTTACTGTGGTTCCCAACAGAAGCAACCGGTGAGACAGGGTGCAGGGTGAGCAAGTTTTGGACTGACTCATTTGAATAATAATCAGCAAGATCTAGACTATCCCTTTGTCATATGAAATCTGGCCTTGGGCAGGTAGACAGTGACCTGGAATGTGAAAACAGGTGATTGCAAGTAGAGGCTCTGCATAGTTGATCTGCCTTTGAAAATCACATGGGGGGAAGTCAGCTATCTCTAGAAATTGACTAATCCTGGGAGGGACAGTCCTTCCAGAGTCAGCAAGAGTTTGAACACCAAAGCATCATAGCAGAGGAACATACAAGTTTACTTCAAGAGAAAACCAAATAGGGAGAGGTGGCAAATGTCCTGTGTTTGATCCCTGGCCCCTGAGGTGCTGAAGCATAAGTCTTTCATTCATTAATATGTAAGCAAAAGTTTAAAACATATATATATATATATATATATATATATATATATATATCACATAATTTTGGATTTTATAGATGAGGAAAGTGGTTGTTGAATGAGAAGATCTATATAGACAGGAACCATCAAAAATATTTTCAGAATCCCTGGGGCCACAAAGTGCTACATGTAGAGAAAAAGACATAAGCATGGTTTGCAAATGTAGTTTTTTAGTTGAACAAAAACAGCACAGTATAAATAGAAAAGAGGCTAAAGGGCTGGATAGATAACATAATGGTTATGCAAAAGACTTTCATACCTGAGGATCTAGGGTCTCAGGTTCAATAATCTCCAGCAGCACTGTAAACCAGAACTGAGCAGTGCTCTGGTATCTCTGCTTTCCCCCCTCAATAACTCTCTCTCATTAAAATACAATAATTAAAAAAAAAGAAAGGAAGGAAGGAATGAAGGAAGGAAGGAAAGAAGGAAGAGCATATGTTCACATGTATCCATAAATTAGGGCAAAATATATACCTGAAAGCAAAAGTACACAATAGTCTGCAGTCAGTATACAGTTCATAATAAAAAGTCTACTTAAGTCTACTTAGACCTAGACAGCCTCCTCACCTGCTTCTATTACAGTTCTCTAGCTCACTCCAAAGATAACCTTATCAAAGCAAGGACTGCAAAAGCTCAATAAGGGCAAGAGACTGACACACTTTAACATTGACTCTTTAGTCACTATCAGGCCACCCCATCGGCTGGGGCCCTAGTTGGGGAGTCCTGAGACTCCCAAACAGACATGATGGGCCTAGACCTCAAATAAATCTCTCTCTCCATTGTTACTGGTCATCTCTATCAGGAACAACAAAACAGACCCCTTTGTGGGCCCCCATAGGATCTTGCTCTCAACTTAGATCAACAATAGTAGAGAATGTTCCATCCTCTGAAGGGAGGCTGGACAATATACTCTATGCTACACCTGAGGAAGATAGGTCCTGATATTGGGGCAGCTTGGAATGTTCCTACTCATGACCACAGAATGTGAGCTCAGATCTACAGGAATGAAGAGGTCACATAGGCTTCTAAGCTGAATATGGGCCCCCGGATCAGATCAAATTGATGGGGTTTACAGTCAATAATATTTATACACATTTCCCATATTTGGGAGCTACTCTCTTCCCTGATCCAGCTTTCTGGTCCTTTTTCCAGCCATGACATCATCTCCCCAGACAATAACTGGGATCCACCTACATATCAGTTTTCAGGCTCTGGAAAAAAAAATAGTATAAGTCCTAACTAAAATATGCCTATTAGCTATCTACAAAACAGAGACACTCCCCCCCCCCCAACTCTTCATCTGCACTACTCCAGCCTTTAGGTTCATTACTAGTCAACAATTTGTTTGGCTTTGTATGTTAACTCTGTTTTCAGCCACCAGACTCCAGTTGCTAGCATGGTGCCAACCAGACATCCCTGGATAGATGACCCCACCAATGTGTCCTGGAGCTCCAATTCCCTAGAACCCTACCGCACTAGGGAAAGGGAGAGGGAGGCTGGGAGTATGAATTGACCTGTCAACACCCATGTTCATCTGGGAAGCAACTGCAGCAGCAAGACCTTCTACCTTCTGCATCCCACAATGACCTTGGGTTCATACTCCCAGAGGGTTAAAGAATAGGAAAGCTATCGAGGGAGGGGATGGGATAGGGAGATCTGGTGGTAGGAAATGTGTGGAGTTGTACCCCTCTTGTCCTATGGTCTTGTCAGTGTTTCCTGTTTATAAATAAATAAGAAAGAAAGAAAGAAAGAAAAGAGAAAACTGAAGGTGAGAGAGAAACCAAGTCAGCCATCTTGTTCTTAAGGGTGCGAGAACTGGGTTGTTGCATTGGTTCCATCCC
The DNA here is from genome assembly GCF_950295315.1 of Erinaceus europaeus. NCBI lineage: Eukaryota > Metazoa > Chordata > Mammalia > Eulipotyphla > Erinaceidae > Erinaceus > Erinaceus europaeus. Next base: position 127,810,774 of record NC_080163.1, on the reverse strand, counting down.
TAATTGTGGCAACAGAAGCACTGACTTTAGGTGGAGTCACAGGATAGCCGGTGTCACCACTCGCCTGAGAATCCTCTAGTGGCTCTCAGGGCACTTGTCAAAAGTCCCTAAACTCCTGATTTATTTGTTTTTTATGACTATTTATTGGATAGAGACAGAAATTGAGAGGAGAGAGGGGAATAGAGGAAGAGAGACAGAGAGAGACCTGCAACACTGATCATGAAGCTTTCCCTCTGCCGGTGAGGACCAGGAGGTTTGAATCTGGGTGCTTGCACATTGTAATACGTGTGCTCAACCAGATGCACCACTGCCTGGTCCTTCTAGCTCCTTATTGAGGCTGGCACAGTTCTTCCTACGTTTGATGCATCCCCTCAGACTTCCTCCAACATTCCAAGTTCCCATCCTGGCTGTCTGTCTTCCTTGTATCTTGAACATAGAGGTTTTTATTTATTTTTTATTTTTATTTTTATTCTCTTTCCATACCCTCATCCAATGGCACCTCTGTTCCTATGCAATACCCCTCTTCTATCTGGCAAGACTTTTTAACCCACATTTTATAACCCACATTTCAGTTTAATTGTTACGTTTGAAGAGAAAATTTCTTTAACTGCCCAGCCTAGTCAATTCTAATTGTCTGCATGGTGTTTATCACTCTTGGTCAGGTTATTTTCTTGTTTATTTTATATGCTTCTTGCCAGTGTTTTTATACAATAATCTTGAGATTTGTTGTTGTTGTTTGCTTGCTTGCTTTTCACTTGGTTTGTGTAGATTGCTATGGAACAAGAGTCTAAATGAACACACAGCACTTATCAGGAACTCAGAATGTACTGAGTGAGTGAATTAACAACCAGAGTGTTTTCAAACACATCTTTCTTCACTCTGTCTCCAGCAGTTCAAGCACACTTTCCTAAGGAGGCTTTGGAAATTAAGGACGAAATAGTGCATGGATTCCAGCCCCAGTAGGCTTCCTGGGTTTGGTGTTTCTTTAATTTCATGTAAATTTCTCTAAGTAAATATTCCTTAAAAGTGAATAAAATTTTATTTCGCTTTAACAAGAGAATATAAAAGTTAAAAAGGTCACCGTAGTAATAGACTAATCTCAATTACCAGGGCAGCCGCCGAAACCCTCACTCCCACCTAATCTCATTCGGTGCCTCCGCAGCTCACCGTGTGATTTCCAACACAGCTAAATGAAATTATAAAGCAGTGTTAAATTTATTAATCATTTAATTAGCTAAATGTTCCTGCAAGTACTCGCGAGATGAATGGCATGTCATTTTCTAATGCAATTTGCCTCCCAGGCAGCCAGGGTCAGGGAGAGAAGCTCCTGGCATCTCAAATGAGCTTTTTATACTGCACCTTCTATTAAGAAACAGTGATGATACCAACGATGGCATCTGAGACTTGTACACTTGTATCTTTGGGTGCAGGGATTTAAAAAAAAAGTCTGTGTGTGTGTGTGTGTGTGTGTGTGTGTGTGTGTGTGTGTTGTGGTGGTGGGGGAACTCACTCTCCTTCTCACTCCAGATTGCAAAGAGGAGGGGCAGGTGCCTGCCAAGTCCCTCAGAGAGCGCCTCTCCCCATGTCTCCTTGCAGGGCAAATCTTTTCATATTTAACAAGCCACTGAGCAGAGCAGAGCAAAAGATAGCAGCGAGTATTAAACGCATGCTCAATCTAGTTTTATTTCTTTAGATTTACTCAGTCGAGAAGAATTTGTGGAGTGCGAATTCTCCTCATGCTAGGTGACTTTTTAATCCTTCTCATTGAGTCAGGATTTATTTCTCCCTTCCAGCCTCCTAGCTTCTGCCTGTCATCTTGAGGGTGGATGCTTGCTGCACTGGCTCTTTGAAGAGGGTCTTTCTGGGGAGGGGCATTTGAATTCCCCACATTGGGATACAAACCCAGGGAGCTTTGGGACTTGAAACCGTCTTTGACTCATAATTATTTCTGACTGCAAAACCCGTGGCAGGCGGCTGCCACCAGGTGCTTTATAAATCTTTTCCCATTTGCAAGGAGAGGACTGGCATCAAGAACATTGTCTAAATTCACCTGGCAAGGAGCTGGTGGAGTGGATGCTGTGAGCAGCTGAGAACATCCAAAAAAACATGAGTCTATTTGTTCAAGATGGAAGCTATCGGTTCTGAGCACCTCAGCAGGGGAAACGTTCTGAAGCCTGGCTGTTCCTGGCATGCACTGCCAGCAGGAGCAAATAGCAAAGCCAGCTATTCTGTAACAAGGAGGGTAGATAGGATAGAGCCCAGAGAGGAGTGGACTGAGGGCTGCTTTCTAGTCCCAGTTCCACCTGCTGTTAGCTGCAACCTTGGACAAAGGCAGGCTACTTCTGATCTCTTGATTTCACCATCTGTAAAGTACAAGCAGAGGAATACATAATACCAGCACTGATAGAGGCTTTGTCTTATCAGTTGACTTCTACATGGGCCTGAGCAAGTATTCCGTTGCAGCATTACTTTCTCTGAGTCTGAATAGTACTTTAGCTTCACTAGTATTGTTATGAGAGTAATAATAACATTAGCATAGAATAAAGAAAAATGTATATATATACTATAACTATATATTCATTTGTATACCTACACACATATATATGCACACAGATCTGTATACAATACATATGCATACAGAGGTTTGCGTGTGCCATCTATATGCCTAATTCCTGCCACCTAATCTAATTCAGCTTTGGTATCTGTCACTAGTGCTGCTATTGCTATTCTCTATATAGTTGCTATGGCTGTGTCAACATTACAGATAAAGAAAACTGCTTCGCTTCTCAAACTTGTGCATTGTTGAACAACTATCTGCTAACTATAGAGGAAGGCAATTCTGGATTGACTTCTAGAATGCGAGGGAAAGAAAAATACTAACATTGGTGGAAAGATGGCATGATGTTTAAGAATATTTGCTGCTCAGGATAAGCAAAACTCTAGCCCGCTGTCCTTTACTGGTGACTATCATTCAACTAGTTATGTAGTCAACTAAACCTCAGTTTCTTCCTAAAATGGAAATCATTACCATGTCTCCTCCTACTCCAGGTTGTTATAAGGTTTACAACCAAGCATAGCATAAACTTGACATAAAAGAGACTGCCTAGGAATGTTTGCTAAATATATACACAGAGACATAAAGGTCTTACATTTAGACTGTTCACTTGAACAAACAGGCAAACTTGAACCTCCTTCCTGGACTGTCTGACACTTGTCCTTTTAGCAGAGTGCTAGGTCTTTATCTTCCCTCTCAGGGCTCCACAAGGTTAACAGAATCCTAGAACTCTGAATTAACTTGTGCAAAGTGCCTCTTTAAGTTGGCAGTAGCCAGGGGCAGAGCCAGGACAGCTGTCTCTTGTCACTGTTCTTTCTCAGGGGCAACTTTAAATATTGTGTGATGACTAATTAGTCACTGGCTCCCCTTACCCCAGTGACACCCTTTAACCTGGAAACAAAGTTGTCTGTTTTGTATACAGTTTTCATGGGCTGAAAGGTATTTTTTGCACTTGATTATGGTTTGGTAAAAATCTTGTTGAGAACTCCCTTATTTACTTGATCAATAAAGCCCCACAAGGCTTCCAAGAAGAATTTTTCTTCCTGAAAGTGCAGTTTTCTGCCTTGTAATTTTTTGATCAACGCCTTGCAGATTAGAGTAATGTTCCTTTTCATTCCTGATTATCTCTGTCAAGTTGCAAGGCTTCTTTTGGAGCCCATAAATAAAACACCATTTCTTTTTTTGTCTTTTTTTCTGATTATTTTTTAAAATTTTATTAGTGATTTAATAATAATCAGCAAGATTGTGGGATGAGAGCAGTACAATTCCACACAATTCCCATCACCAGAGTTCCATATCCCTTCCCCTCCATTGGAAGTTTTCCTATTTTTATCCCTCTGGGAGTATGGACCAACGGTCATTATGGGGTGCAGAAGGTAGGAGGTCTGGCTTCTGTAATTGCTTCTCTGCTGGACATGGGCATTGACCAATCAATCCATACCCCCAGCCTGTCTCTCTATCTTTCTGTAGTCCATCAGGGCTCTAGGGAGGTGGGGTTCCAGAACATATTGGTGAGGTCGCCTGCCTGTGGAAGTCAGGTTGGCGTCATAGCAACATCTGTAATTTGGTGGCTAAAAAGCATTAAGATATAAAGCAGAGAAAAGTCTTTAATAATCAGGAACCTGGGGCCAGGTGGTGGTGCACCTGGTTGAGCGCACATATTATAGTGCACAAGGGCCTGGGTTCGAGCCCCCAGTCCCCACCTGCAGGAGTAAAGCTTTACAAGTGGTGAAGCAGGTTTGCTGGTGTCTTTCTGTCTCTCTCCTCTCTATCTCCCCTCCTCCTCTCATTTTATGGCTGTCTCTATCCAATAAATAAATACAGATTAAAAATAATAAAAAAAATAATCAGGAACCTAAAGGTAAGTTTTAGCAGATGAGATTTTGGGGTCTTCATGTTGGTAGAAACTAGGAAGTCTATTTTAGGTATATTCCAAGGGGACCATAACTTTACTAATTTTTGTCTGAGCCTAATAGCTAACATGCAGATGGGCTGAAAATATGATCTAGGAAGATGGTGTCAGAGTTGGGAATAGGTGCTGAAAGCTGCATCAGGGCAGAAAGTAGCTCCCAAACTGTAAACCCCATCAATTTGACCTAGGACCCATGTCTATCCATACTTAGCACAGGAACCTTAAGATATTCCAGTACCACTGGTGTCCTCATAATGGGCTACCTTAATGGCAAACAAGGAGGGATATGGGCAGTCCTAATTAATCACTGGCCAAGGAGGAATGAAGATACACTAGTGGGTTGCGGTCCTGAAATGGACCGCAACATTCACCTTGCACTTTTCCAGATCTGTATCCTCAGCTATCACAGTCTGTTGTTAAAATTTCAGACGGCTCTTGCTGGCCGGGCTAGCTTCACGGGCGGGTAACAGAGAAGCGGAGACAACGGCTGGGCAGGGAAGCTGTATTTCTTTATTCAGGAACAACGATTCATAAACTAAGACAAACTAATCACCAAACAGAACTCTGCTGTCTCTTTGCGGCGGCACAAGCACTCCCTCTTACTCTGTAACTTGGGAACTCTCCAACTCTGGAACTCTGGAACTCTCGTACTGGGGAACCCTCTGAAACTCTTCCACTGTGGAACTCTCTCTTACTCTGTAACTCTCAAACTCTCGAACTCCGGAACTCAGGAACCCTCCAACTCTGGCACTCTGAAACTCTTCAACTGTGGAACTCTCTCTTACTCTGTAACTCTGAAACTCTTGAACTCCGGAACTCAGGAACCCTCCAACTCTGGCACTCTCGAACTCAGGAACCCTCTCTCTGGTTCCTTGGGGCGGGGCCAAGCGGGCCCGCGAAATTAACTGGACTGATCCAATTCTCTTGGCGGGGGAGGGCTAGAACAAACCAATGTAAAGCATACAACAACAGTCTACATTAAAAGCTCCCATTTTAAAGGAAGCTGTAAATCAGTTGCACATGTGACTGTGCTAGGGGAGGTAGTCTGAGGTTCTTCCCTGACCTGTAAGTCAGGCCCCTTCAGAGAACTGAAGAGAAGGGAAAGGGGTTTCCCTTCCAGGCCCCTGTTTTTCTGTATTTCTTTTCAGTGGCTATCTTCCCAGCCTTGGGAAGAGAATATTTTCTTCAAGAAAAAGTGTTTATGGACAGATTTAGTTACTACTGACTGTTTAAAGAAAGCACCTTTCAGCAGCCACACATAAGTTTTCCTTTAGGCGTTGATCCAAACATGCTCACAGAATGAAACCTTTCTCCAAAAGCTGTGTTTGTTGACAAGCTTTGCAGTATGCATACATGAGATGAGTCCCTGTGTGTGTATTCACTTGGAGCTGTTTTATTTTCCACAAGAGACACCCATCTGTAAACCTGGGAAACAGAAATCCAGGGAGAGAGAAGAAAGGGGGTGGAGGGGAGAAAGTGAGAGTTAAGGAGGGAGAGAACAGAGAAAGAGAAAACAAACATAGCAGAGTGTTTAAGTAGCTTAGCACTGGAGTCTGCCTATATTCTGTTGTGCCATCTCCTGACTGGGTGGTCTTGACTGAAACCATTCTTTCTGAGCTTCAGTGCCTTAGTTTGCAAGGTAGGAATAATTATTAAGGTGCCTGGTTCATAGGGCTGCTTGGAACACTATGAAACATAAGCCTACAAAGAATTTGAGATGGAACCTAGCACACAATTACTAACTAGTAAACATTAATCATGTGATTAAAGAAAGAAAAAAGAAGCAGTAGAGAGAACAGCAGAAGGAAGTGAAAATGAGAGTTAAGGAAGAGTGTGGAGAGTGAAAAAATAAAGGAAAGGGGAAAAAAAGAGAATGGTTGGAGAGAAAAGAAAAAGAAGAACCAAGTCAGGTGTGTCCCTGGAGTTGGTTCTGCCTTTTCTTGCCTGGCCCATGCTTATCTCCTTCTAGGATGTTGAAGACTATATTTTACAGAGAAATGTGGAGAGGCCAAAGCCAAGCAGACTTCAGACATAGGCAAGACAAGCAAGCGTGATCACATTCACACATCCACTTTGCCATGTAAACCCTTTACCTTGGTACAACTTTATGGTCCAGAAACCAAACTACAAAAACTAGGATACTGTTGCTTATTTGATAGCAAAATATAAGTCAGTATGTTTATGTCTTTTTTAGTGTGTTTGGGAGCCACCACTATGAGCAGTGTCTGTCTGAACCTCCCATACCCCAGATGTGTTTTGTTTTGTTTTCTTTCCACCAGTATCTCTGGTTAACTAGTTAAAATGGGGAGCTGGGACATGATTGCTTTTAGATCATCACTTCCCCATTGAGTGAATTTTATAATAAGAAGCCATTTTTCCCCAGACAGGCTGCCCTTGTGCCCGCCTCTCTGACTTTGAGGTCCTCATTATTGTGGGTTTAAATGAAGGATGTTCATTCAGGCAGGGACTAGGGCGGGGGGGAAGGCCACCAGACATCAGAGCTGTTATCAGGCCCTTCTATCAGGCCAAGTGACAGGCGTCCAGAGTCAGAATGCAGAGCTCATGGTGGGGACCTCTGGCTGACACCAAAGGTGACTCCCCTCACTCTAACCTTGAAAGGGAAAGTTCCCACTTTATTAAAATGAATTTCAAAAGGGCCGCTCTGACAGCTGCATAATTAAATATTGGAGTGTCAGCGATAATTTATTCCACTCGCATGTGGTGGTCAAATCCTTTTCATGAGAGGGTCAGCCAACCTAGTGACAGAGGCAAGGAGACAAGAGATTCTGGACCCTTTGTCATTTCTGTCACCCCAGCCCTGAACGTGGAAACTCATCATACATACAAACACACATGCAGACACACACACACATACAGACACACACACACACACAGACACACACACACACATGAAACAAAAGGTGCTCTCCTTGGTATTTACTCAGCACAACCAGCTCGTTCAAATCTGGTGTGTGTTCATTATGAATAGTCAATGGAATATTGTTCAAGACTTGTGTGGGCAAATCTCTAGTCTCCATTTGAAGATCTCTGTGGGAGCATCTATCTCCCAGGCTCTAAGCAAAATGGATCTCTTCCTAAGCTGAACTTGCTGGAGAAGGTCACCTCAAATGTGAAAGTGGGCAGACCTCCATAGATACCAACTTTTGTACATGATTTCACATCTCAGTATGAGGGCAACTCTCAGGTGGACCAGTGTGGGGCCAACTTTATGTGCACATGTGTGCTCACATGTGTGTGTTCCTGTGTGAAATGTACCTGTTTCAAACAAGCATAGTAGAAAGAATATGGATTTGGGAGCCAGACAGGCAGGAGCTCCTTTCTGATTATTAACACAGCTAAAGTTCCCTCGGCAGCCAGTGGCACATTGCTCCATAAGTGCCTATAAAAAACATGGAAATCAGAGCCAAAGTGAATTCAGCATAGATTCTTCTTGGGTTGTTTATTCTCTCTGTTTATGTTGGTGTTTGGCTTTGTTTTCCTGTGACTGGGGAGCAGTTAGTTGTACGATGTTTCCCTTTTTGGTAGTTCAGCAATGATGAGTTAATGTTTTCTGGGGTTCATTGACTTGAAGGTTCTACCTATCAGTGTCTGCACGGAGACCCCATACCAGAAAGCAGTCCATCATTTTTTAGTTGACCCTGTTTACACAGTCAGGATAAAAAGCACAGGCCAAGCTCAGCTGATCCGTGTATTACTTTGTCAGAGGCAGGCTTGGCCACTCTGAGTCAGCCTGAACAAATTACATTGCTCACTCCGTCGTTGAGCCGGGAACAGGGTTATAACTCAGTCTAAGCACCGGTCCCCCTTCTATTACCTTCATAACCAAGGTCATACTAATCAACTCAATTACCAGTCCTCTTGGACATTTTCATAATGTTTTCTGCTAGTTGCTCTCCTGTGAAAATCTCTCAGTCTAAGCAAATTAATGCCATTTTTATAACTATCTCCGTTTCAGGTACAGTGATCTCCTTTGTAAAGACAGTATCCCCAGCAGCACAAACTATCTTTACCTCTTGGCAGAATGTCCGGACCAGTTGGGATATTGCTATAATCTATTCCTGACATGTTATTTTTTTCCTGCCCCTCCCAAGCTTTATGGGGCAAACAAGCTATCTTGTTTTGAGGAAAACATGAAATTTACTTTAGGGGCTTCTGAGAGCAGAGAGGAGCCTCCTCTCTATCCTGCTTACCCCACTCACAGTTTAGGAAGATGGGACACCTCATCCCTTGATTTCTGAGACTGAGGGTGGAAGGATAGAAAGATCCTACCTAAAAATGGTATTTTATATCCTGATCCCTTTGCAGTTGTATTTTCTTTTGCCTCCATAGCCACTGTCAACACCACTGTCCTCTCCTCCTCCCCCCATTCTCTTCCTCCTCCTTCTCCTCCCCCCATGCTCTTCCTCCTCCTCTCCCCCCATTCTCTTCCTCCTCCTCCTCTCCCCCCCCCCCCATGCTCTTCCTCCTCACTGCTGGTCAGTCTCCTTTTAATTCCTCCCTCCTGGCTGCAGAGTCCCTGTGGACCATTGTGGAGTATCCTGTTTTTCAAATGCTCTTTCAGTTTATCTAATTGGATTCCCACAGCAGATCTATGAGAGTTCCAAATCACTCTATTCAAGCAATAGCCCCTATTTTCAAAATTTCTTAACAGCACAATTGCTGGGTAACCAGTACCTGGAAGACATCAGGCAGACCTGTTTTCCGGGTCATGCTGGTTAACTACAATCCAAGTTTAGAAAGCAAGGCACTGGTTTTATTTAATACAGTGAGCTAACTGAGGCACATGAGGACTACTGTCTGTCAGCACCTCCCAACTGCCACTTCCAGTGAGTGCTGGAATGGTTAATTAAAGTGAAGTTCTGTAAGGCTGTATGTATTTAGATGGTGGTGGTGGTGGTGGTGTGTATGTTGGGGTGGGGGTGGGGGCTCTCACTGATAGGAGACCATGAGTCAAGATTAGGTGAATAAGTATCAATATCATGTATTAATTCTTTCATAGACTTGCTTCTTTGTCCCAAAGAGACAGAGAGCTGAGTATAAAGAATAAAATAAACTTCAGCTTCCCCTGAAATGCAAGAGGGACGTAGGAGATAGAGAGAAAATATGACACCTCAAATATTGTTTCAACTCTCATGACATTGCCCCTCCCTGCAGATAGAGACCAAGTACTTGAACCCAAGTCCTTGGGCATTGTAACATGTGTGCTTTACTGGATGAACCACTGCCGGTCCCAGGAGCTGGGGAGTGGTGTACCTGTTTAAGTATCAATGTTACCACTACCTGGCCCTTGACTAGTATTTATTTATTTATTTGTCTGTTTGTTTTAAGTTTTATTTATGAAATGGAAAAATTGACAAGAGTACAGGATAAGAGGGGTACATTTCCACACAGTGCTCACCCCGAGAGCTCCCTATCCAATCCCCTCCCTTGATAGCTTTCCTATTCTTAATCCGTCTGGGAGTATGGACCCAGGATCATTATGGGGTGCAGAAGGTGGAAAGTCTGGCTTCTGTAGCTGCTTCTCTGGTGAACATGGGCATTGTTTGTTTGTTTTTAATGTGGAGACAGGGAATGAACGAGAGCCTTGCACATGTGCAGTACCACCACTGTGTGACCTCCCCACTCTAACATTTTAATTCTTTATTTCCTAGACAAGAAAGAAAGGGAGAAAAGAAGAGGGGAAACAAGAGAGACAGAGAAAGGAGAAGCACCACAACACTGCTTCACCCTCCATGGAGCTCCCCCACCCCCATGTTGTTCATGGTGTTCACATGTGGTGCCAGGGCTCAAACCCAGGTGACTTCCCACCCCACCTCCCATTAGTTTTCAGTTGGAAGCAAACATGACAAAATGATAACAAGTCCACTTCTGTTTGGTGAATGTCAGTGTGGTGATCATATGTTATTGATAGTCCTTTTTCTACAGCTTTTGCATTTCTCCTCTATACATGTATTAGCAGCCGGCACATCTGTATTTGCCCATAGTTATGAATCAGTTAAGACATTTAGTCACAGGGCAGAGTAGAGGCAGCTGACATCTGTGTGTCCCTGCCAGTACTAGGACTCAGTATGTGCTTTGCTTCTTGTATCTCACAGAATTTTCCCCAGATTCCATCTCACAGACAGTCAATTTGACATCCAGAACACAGGCATTCATTAATAGTCCAGGGTCATACCAACCAAAATATGACAGAAACGGGATACCAGTTCAGGTCACAATAAGTTCAAAATCCCTCTTCCCCCCTTCTCTCTCTCCCTCCTTCTATACAGTCAAAATTTTTTGATACAATTTTGAGAACATATACATGGATCTGTGAGTTCAATCCCAGGCAACCCCTAAATAGATAATTAATTTAAAAAAAAAAAAAAACCTTCCTGGGGGCCAGGTGGTAGTGCAACAGGTTAAGCACACATAGTACAAAGCACAAGGATCCCGGTTCGAGCCCCTCCGGCTCCCCACCTGCAGGTCTGCAGATGTCTATCTTTCTCTCCCCCTCTGTCTTCCCCTCCTCACTCAATTTCGCTGTCCTATCCAACAACAATAACAACAAACAACGACAATGGGAAAAAAAATGGCCTTCAGGAGCAGTGGATTCATAGTGCAGGCACTAAGCCCCAGCAATTACCCTGGAGGCAAAAAAAAAAAAAAAAGAAAAGAAAACCCTTCCCCAAAGGAACAATCTGGATCCATTAAGTGACTGTTTTCCATTCTTCTTTTCCCACAAGTCTGTTTTTGGTTTCTATGAATTTACTTATTCTGGGCTATGTAAAAAATGATTGTGTAAAATCTAACCTCTGTGTCCGGTGTCTTTCATTTGCTTGATGTTCTTGTGGTTCATTTAAGTTGTAGTCCGTGTCAGTGTTTTGTTTCAATGGCTCAGTAGTATTCCTACTACACATAAACTACACTTAGTTTATGTGTTTATTCACCGATAGGCAAACAGGTTATATCTAGTGACTGTTTTTAGGGATGATTCTGCAATAAACAGGAATGTGCAAGATTCTGTGTGGACATATTGTCACTTGTCTCAGGGACACCTAAGCATGAGTGGGGTTGCTGGATTCTTCAGTAATTTCAAGTTTAACTGTTTGATGATGAGCTTCCAAAGTATTTTCCACAGCTGTTGACCCATTTAAAAAAAGACTGCTTTTAATACTTCTCCTGGGTCTTATAAGGCACTAGATTTTTCATTAAGTTCTTCCAGCAGAAAGAGTTAAGTCTTCTCAGGTAACTATAATCAACCCCCAGGGACTTACTCAGCTGGTAGCTGAAATAGCCAGGAGGCATCTAGTTCCTGTTATTTCAGTCTCTCTCCCACCTCCTTCCCACCCCTTCCAAGATCTACCTTACACAAAAATGGAGGATGGGTGGCCTAGAAAAGTGGAAGGAGCTAAGGCATAATAATTAGCCCTCCTATGAGTTCCAGCTACAGTTCCTGCACCTTCTCCTAGGGATACCTCTCCTGTCACTTGTGTTCAGTGCAGAGAAGAAAGGCCACCAGGCAAATGGTGAGGAAACTGAGTCCCAGTGAAGTCACTTGGGATGCCCAATAGCACAGAGCACCTTTGATTCTAAGCAGAGACAAAAACTGAGTCTCTCCATCCTGCCGCCAGTTGCTATGACCTCTGATTATATCACATTTTGGAAAAACTAAAAAAAAAAAATGCAAAACCCCTTTAAAAAGCGGAAAAAGCAGAAAGGACTTGGGTGGAAAAGTTCAGTGGCAGAGTTTAGAATCTGCATGCTGCAGTCCCAGGTTCAATCCCCAGTACCTCATATGCCAGAGCATCTCTCTCTCTCTCTCTGTCTGTCTCTATCTCTCTCACCTATCTCATAAAAAGATAAATCAAAGAATAAATCATTTTTAAAAGTGAAAGGATTTTTATTATATGGGCTCTTGTTTGGAAAGCTGTTCTAATATATATATATATATTTTTTTTTTTTTTTCCCCCAGAGCACTGCTCAGCTCTGGCTTATAGTGGTGCCAGCTGTTTTATATACATAATCCCATTTTGTCCTTTGCCTCATAAGTCTGAAAAGTCAGCAATGTTACCTATGTGGTAAAAATGAGAAAGCTGAGATTCAAAAACATCAAAGTCTTCCATTTTTGAAGAAGGCTCTTTTGGTTCTATATTTTCCAGACTCTAAGCTGCAACTTTGTAGGGTACCTCTGGGGAACAGGCCAGCCTAGCTCCCATGTCACCACCAGCCTGTTGGCCACCAGAGACAGGCGGAGAGCAGGGGACCTTGGGCCAGTGATGGAGGGGTGAGCTTGCTGAGTGGTCTTCCAGTGCACCCTGGCAGTGGACGGTACAACTTATCACCCAGGGCACCATGGCAGTGGACGAAACACTTTATTGTTTCAGTTACAAGTTTATAAAGGGGTAACTGTGCAGGGGAAGGCAGCCAAGCCAACCAATGAGACTGATATCTCCTAATAAGGAAAAAGAGAGCAAGGCAGGGGGAAGGTGTGACGGAGGATGCTGGAACAGGGAATAGAAACTTAAAGAAGGTGAAGCCTACTGGAGGGAGGATGGGTGAAGTGTTGCAGTGAGACTGATAGGCTGGTCGGAATTCCCTGCATACTCCGGCTCATCTTGGGGGTTGTCATCTGTCCATTTTCAACCTCACACAAGACCCACACAACTTATTTTCTTCATGTCCCATGTCAGAGACCTGGTCTGTACCAGAGAGCCCACAAAGACCAAGATGATAAGACTAAAACCAATTAATGCACACACTATCCAGATGCATGTGGCTGCCCATCACTTCTCCACCATGTTTGGAGGAACATGAAGAAAATAGCTTCCCTGTGGCCACAGAGGGTCTCTCCTAGCATCATTCTTGAGATTTTAAAAATTTATTATCTTTATTTATTGGATAGAGACAACCAGAAATCAAGAGGGTAAGGGGAGATAGAGAGGGAGAGACAGAGAGACACCTGCAGCACTGTTTTCATCACTCGCAAAGCTTTTCCTCTGCAGGTGGGGACCGGGGTTTGAACCGAGGCCCTTGCACACTATAACATGTGCGCTCAGCCAGGTGCACTAACCTGGGCCCAATATTTTTATTTGTAAATATTTATTTAGTTTCCCCTTTGTTGCCCTTGTAGTTTTATTGTTGTAGTTATTAATGTTGTCTTTGTTGGATAGGACAGAGAGAAATGGAGAGAGGAGGAGAAGACAGAGAGGGGTAGAGAAAGAGAGATACCTGCAGACCTGCTTCACTGCCTGTGCAGCAATTCCCCTGCAGGTGGGGAGCCGGGGGCTCGAACTGGGATCCTTATTCCAGTCCTTGCGCTTCACTCCACGTGTGCTTAACCCGCTGTGCTAACACCAGACTCCCTTTTTTTTTTTTTAAGTAGAACTTGTAGACCTTTGTATATGTCCAATCACCACTTCTTGGCTACCTTTTCGAAGGAAAATGTCATTTCCAATCCTGCCCATCCCAGAATCAAGGAAGGAAAGAATAACTTTACAGAAAGGACAGCACTAGATCTGATGAACAAGAAACACTGTAGTGAAGGTGGGCTGCTAAGCTAGACAGGGTGATTGGAAAAACCCAAACTATGAGTCAAAGTACTCGTCTTAAATCTAACTTTGCCATGGGCTTTTGTCCCCTTCTCTGAACTCCTTTCCTGAAATGTAAATTGCTGGGGGCGGGGGCTATGAAGGAGATTGCTCTTTGTTAGAATAGACCTGCTAGAGAACCTGAGCCCAGAAATGAAGAGGGGAAAAATGAAAAAAATGAAAGAAAAATAATCCACTCATGATGAATAGCCCACATAACTTAACATGGCCAAAAGAAAATATGCATCATAGAGTGTATGTTTCACATGTATGAGACCCTGGGTTTAATCCCTGAAACCAAAACCCGAATAAACAAAATCCAGCAAAATAAAAAACAAGTGGCTCAGCAGACTTGCTGTGGTGACCAGCAGTGGATGTTCTCTTGTAAGGGCTTTCATTCCTGAGGGCACTCTCAGTGTCCTAACTAAAATGAGATTTTAGATCAGTGCAGACTAGCTCAGACAAGGAGAGTCTCGTGCATTTTCTGCAGTCAAATGCTCTGCCCCTGAGCTATGCACCCTCTGTGCATTTTCTACCATCTCTGGGTGTCTAAAATGTGTCTCAATGATCTGATCTATCACAGTGTCCCAGAGGAAATAGTCCCTTCCTCGGCTTCCTGTGATTCTTCTTAGAAGCATCATTTCATTTAATCCTCCCCACAGTCCTGATGGTGCTGTCTTCATCACCTTTTCACAGTTTCAGAAATAGGGAGTCAGGGAGGTTAAGTGATTTGTCCAAGATCACCTAGCTAGCATGTAGCAAAGATGGAATTTGACCCAAAATTGACTCTATGTACTGTATTTTCTTGTAGGGAGCTATTATAATCAAGCTGATATGACAACTTAATTTTACCTTTGCATAAAAATGCCACCAGTTTTGTAAGCCAACAAGTTTTTTCATCCTCTAAATAGTAGCTGATGAATAAAATCAGATATGACCATGAATTACTTCCCTAGGAACAGATGGTTGCATGACTCTATTGTAGAAGAGATAATGTCTCAAGAAATAATAATAATGCAGGGGGTAGATAGCATAATGGCTATGCAAAGAGACTCATGCCTGAGGCTTCAAAGTTTCAGGTTCAGTACCCCCACACCACCATAAGCCAGAGCTGAACAGTACTCTGGTAAAAAATAAATAAATAAATAAATAAGTAATAAAACAATCAAAAGCAAAACTCACTTTTCACAAAGTTACTTCCCCTTTTATAACAAATGCCCTCCTTAAGATTTTTTGCAAGCTCATTTCATGATTTTTTATTTTCCCCTGTTTAAGTATCTTTCTGAATATAGAAACTAAATTTATATGGTTGTAATTTTCAAGGTCATCTTTTTTTTTCCCCCAAAATGTAAGCACAAGATGAGGCTGTTCCAAGAGTGGGGATGATAGCTCATGATTCTTTATTGACTTTGGCCAAATCATAGCAGATTCCTGTGGAATGAATGATGATAATTAGTGCTTTGCCTACACACTGTAAATAAATTGACTTATGTAAACATTTCCCCACACAAGCTCCCCAATTTAAGAAAAATGTGAGATGTTGGGAAAGGTTTCCAAGAATACGCCAAAGGATTAACTGGCCAGGAGAAATGAACTTGAAGAGGAAATGGAATATATTCAATTCTCCAATGATTATTTGCTGACCCATGCTAGGCAGGTAGAGAGTGAGATAGACAGAATTCATACCACAGATGCCTTTCAGATCACAGGCTAGCTTGGAAGACAGGACAGAGAATGATAACGCAGGGTATGTGGCCCCCAGAGAAGGCATAAAGTAAGTCAGGGATGCACATTGGCAGGCATTAATCCCATATGGAAGCATTTCCATGATGACTTTCAATTATAGGACCTACCTAATAAGATGATTATATACTTTCATAATAGTGGACTACTTGAGTTAGAGACTATTCTCCCACATGGAACAAATACAGTATTGCCTTTATTATCTCTCTGTATCTCTAGTGAGAGCAGTAGTTGGTACTTCATAACAAAACAAAACAAAAATCTTGTGTGACCCTTTCACATCATTTTTCTACACAGAATTTTAAAATCCCTTTTATCCTTTGGTTGCTTTTTGCTTGCATTTTTCCTGATTTTCCCTCTAAATAAAAACAATATTCGCCCCCCACACATACACTGCGAACCCCCCCACCCCATCCCCAGGTCCTGTGACAGCAGGTGATGCATTTAAAGGGAAATTTTCAAATGCTTTTCAAGTGCTTTTCCAAGTGAGGAAGACCATGAGCTCCCTCACCCAGCCACCCACCCACCCAAGCAAGGGTGGTTCTGCACTGGGCCATTTAATGTCATATGTTTTTGTTGTTGTTTTATCTTTTATTTTATTTATTTATTATTGGACAGAGACAGAGAGAAATTGAGAGGAGATGTGAAGGTAGAGAGGGAGAAAAACAGAGAGACACCTGCAGCCCTGCTTCACCCCTTGTGAACTTTTCCCCCTGCAGGTGGGGACCAGGGGCTTGAACCTGGTTCCTTGAGCACTGTAATGTGTGTGCTTAACCAGGTGCACCACTGTCTGGCCCCCATGTTGTTGTTTTATCAAGCAATTGTCTGATCTCTTCCCTCCTTCTACCTTGCAAACACTGCCCTGTGGACACCAGTAAGTTCTTAGCTCATATTGTTGTTGTTATTGTTTTATGATGTCTTGACAGCAAAACCAATCTTCAGAATCCTAAAAAAAAAAAAAAAAAAAAAAATTCCCGAAACCGTTTCGATCACAGAAGCTTTTACAGTCTGAAATCCCAGGAAGCTAATGAGTGCGTCCTTTTCAGATGGCTTCCTGCATTTTTATATACACATAAGCTGGGGTTTCAAATGCAGTTGGCAGTTTGCCACAAGTCAGCTGGGTCACCTCAGCTCTTAGGGACACGGAGCTTCTGCAGAGCTTGATGAAGGGAAGGGAGTGCCAGGACACTGCGCTAGCGCGTGACTGTGATCTGTCACCAGGTAGCAGGTGGAGACCTGGGAGGCACTCATGTGGGCTCCTACTGGCTGGTTACATACTCCAAGAACTTCTCCCCTTTCCCCCAGGATGCCCTTCTTTTGCTATTTCCTACTTGACGTTGAGCCTCCAGGGAGCAGGAACTGTGTGTATCCTGGTGACTTGCATGGTACTTGGCATATTGGAGGTGTGTGGCAAATGCAGCTGCCATGTGGCAGAAAGCGCAGACGTCAGAACTGGTCAAAGGTCAAGTGTCTTGGAGAACACAGCCCTCCTTAACCTGGGGCCGAGTTACATCTTGTGTTTCTGCTTATGGCCACAACTCTTGGAAGACAATAACCACACAATTTTATACACACAACCTCTCCCTTAGTGCCTGGCTCAGAAAAGGCCCTCAATAAATACTTACTCCTTGCCAAGTGTGTGTGTGAGGATTGTGTTTGGGATTGTGCCTCTAAGTTATGTTGTTTTAAGACAGAACATTTGAGACTTTAGGGCTGGGAAGGTAATTCTGTATTCGAGTATTGAGCTTACGTACCTGTACCTGAACCCCCAAAGAATCTAGCTTCCTTCTATCCAAGCACTGCCATGTACCAAAACTGAGTAGTGCTCTGGTTATTTTTTTCCTCTCTCATTCTGTCTCACATATAAAAAACAAATATTAAAGCAAATAAATAAACTGTTAGGGGAAAAAAGTCTGTGTGGGCCTTTTTATAGTAGTATATTTTTGCCTTCTCTAGGAGTTAAGCACCTTCACTGCCAAGGACAAAGATAGACTATGAAAGACAGTTGACCTCTCTGTTTCTCTCTGTGTGTGTGTGTGTGTGTGTGTGTGTGTGTGTGTGTGTGTGTGTGTGTGTGTGTGTGTGGTGCCATTATGGTTTATTATGCAATAGAATTATGCAACTATGGTTTAAATGCCCTGGTCAGGTCTTAACATTGTATTGGAAAGATAGTCAGGATCCCCACCCCCTGCGGTGGGGGTGGGATCTTTGCCAAATAAAATCCACATTTTATATATTTATTTTTAAAATTTTTTATTTTTTTATTAATAGTTTGTTACAAGACTGTAAGATTACAATGTATAGTTGTACACAAAGTCATTTTAATCACATTTGAAACACATGTGTGCTCCTGTCTCCAGGCTCATGTCCACATATACACACATACATCACTAAAGAATGAACTCTATGGGTTCATGTCATGTGCTCCCCTCCTAGGCTTCCTGAGAGACAAAGGGAGAGCGCGTTCCAGATGGAAGGAACTACCAAGGGACCATCATAGAAACACACAAATGCCTAGTGTGTTTGGGGCACAACTAGTGGCCTCCGGTTCAGATATTGGACTATAAGAATGGTTCTCATGGGTCTCTTCCATCCACCCTCACACATTGCCAAATAGTTAACATGGAGAGATTGGAATCTGTAGTCACAGGCAAATGGGTGAATAGGTCATCCCTGAACAGCACCTTTAGCTAGCTACCCTCAGTCCATCTTCAAAGCTACCAAAAATGATGCCACTCACAGACACACCAATAGGGTGACTGAGGAAAAGCAATTCCTACAAAACAAGGAAAGGTATCTTATTTCAAAGAAAACCACCCAGTGAAACCTTAGAATCAAGTTGAAGGTTTCATCATCTGGAAAACTATTTCATAAATCATAATAGTTGCATTTAAAGGAATATTAGACAGCCAATAAGTAAATGACAACTGAAGAAAAAATACTTATGATAGAAGGTTTAATGACAGTGGGGTTAAGAGAACTGTGTTCTCTACAAAAACAGTACTAAAATATGGGAGATGTAGATGCCTAAGTATTTTTCCTACTTTTCGAAGTATTCAGTACATTGCATTGCCTTTATAATTTGGAAAAAAATAATTTAAACATTTCACTGGTAGTATAACAGGACAATGTATAAATTGATTGTGTAAGCCTATTTTGGAGATAGGGAGCTGTGTCTCCAGACTATTTATTTGAACTTAGTCTTGTGAAGAAGTCTCAGTTCCCATGGCTTTATGGAGTGAAGTGTTAGGAAGGCAGATTAATCACAAAGTCAATACAGGTGTTGTGGTTTCTAGATAGAACAAGAATTATTCAGCTAGTGTTAACATCAGGATAAAATATCTCTGGGTTGTCAATGCCATGTGTTTCTTCTCTGTTGCCTCAGCTGTCAGGGAGTTATTGAAAAATTGTCTTTCTCCCCAAATACAGTAGCTAATGCCTTAGTCAGAAGGCTGTGACAAATCCTTCATGACTAAATGTGTGTTTGTGGGGACCACGTGGTGGCTGGCTCACCCAGGAGAATGCATATGTCACCATCCACAAAGACCTGGTTTAAGCCCCCAGTCTCCCTCCACTTGTAGGAGGGAAGTTTCTTTCTCTCCCTTTCTCGCTCTCACAAAAGGAGAGAAAAAAAAAAAAACTTCTGGTAATGGTGGATTTGTCATGCAGACAACAAGCCCCAGAGATAACCCTGGTGGAAATTTAAAAAAAAAATGTACTGATTTTTAATCACTTAGAATAAAACATGGGTGTGTTCTTTGGTGAAATGGAAAAAAAAAATTGCTACCACTGAAAGTTACAAGCTAATAAATTCATATGAAATAATTTTTAAAAAATCAAAAAGAGGAGGCTGAGTAAATTAACTGTCATTTAATGAGCCTTTCTTAGATGTCATTTCACACAAGTGCTTCTCACTTTGGGTGATTTATCCCATTTGCTATTAAGTGTACTCTCAAAGAATTACTGTTTGTGCCTATTACCTTTTTACCTCTCTGAGTCCCCCTCCTCCAAATGCTGCCACCACAATCAGTTGTGAACCTCATCTCCCCCATGTTTAGGATTTTGAGCTTCCTATCTAAAGGGTAACCTGAAACCAACACTCACTTTGTGGCTCTAATGTTTAATATGCCTCTCAATTATCTGAATACAAGGAAAACACAGAAATTTCTAGGGTGCCTTTTAGTGATCAAGGGTTGTAGGTAAGTTTGAAATTAAACTCTGTTGACTACTAGAACAAAGCCTAGTTCCTCTGAAGCCTAACAGTAGATGCTTTCACTTAGTGTGTCACGTCCAGGAAGTTCATGTATAGGTTTTAAACTTAGTTTGGATGAGCTTCACTTCTCTTGGAGACATTACCCAGAGTTGTGGTACTGTCACTCTGATCACCGTTGGCCTGAATCATGCAATGCCCTGCATCTATTCTTAGCTGGATGGACAGGATCAGGTTGATGGTTTGCTTGGCTTGGGTTTTCTCTTCACTCCTGGAAGCAAATGACTTGTGGACTTGTGTGGGTTGTGTCTGACCCAGTAGTGGCTCTTACCCAATGAGATTAAACTCAGGAGAGTTAGTAGGAGAGACAAACAGGTATGCCTGTTTATCATCCTAGTGCTGATATTCACCAGAAAATAATACTTCCATAAAGCTTTGCTTGTAAGTGTCCCAATCCTAGGGAGCCCCACACATAGGGTGCCAGTGTGCCCTTTCAGTTCTACCCCTTCCTCCCACACATCCTGCTCTCCCGCTTCCCTGATTACTCACCATCCCACTGACATGCCACATCCGTTCACACTTCTGAACTTTTGGTCATACTGGAACCTCTACTTGAGTTCCCTTGCTGCTTCCACCTTGTCCTGTCAAATTCCTTACACTTTCTGCTTTTGAGTTTCAGCTGTTCTGGTATTGACACTGTCCCAGGCCTTGCAGTGTAGCCATAGGTACCCCTGGCACCACAATGGCATCAGCCAGACTCCATAGGTGGTGATAAGGTGCTTTGCTCTCCTTCTGTCTCTCTTATTTCTCTGTCTAAAAAAATTATTTTTAAAACATTGGACTGGGGACAGGGGGGTAGGGTGGTGGTAGCTCAACGGATTAAGAGCACATGACACAAAGCGAAAGGACCAGTATAAGGATCCTGGTTTGAGCCCCCAGCTCCCTACCTGCTGGGGGGAGGGGTTCGTTCCACAAGCAGTGAAGCAGGTCTGCAGGTGTCTGTCTTTCTCTCCCCCTCTCTGTCTTCCCCTCCTCTCTCCATTTCTCTCTGTCCTATCCAACAACAACAGCAATGGCAACAACAACAACAACAAGTGCAACAACAAGGGCAACAAAATGGGAAAAATGGCCTCCAGAAGCAGTGGATTCATAGTGCAGACACTAAGCCCCAGCAATAACACTAGAGGCAAAAAAAAAAAAAAGGACTTGGTAGATAAGCATGCATGAAATCTTGGATATAATACCTGTAAATGCTTTAAAAAAAATAAAAAGAAACCCAATACCTCCTCTCTTTGGACCTACAAGACACATATTTTCTTCCCCCTCTCCTAAATCGCATATATGGTTGTTCCTGGGCAGTGGTAGCCATGTCCTACAAAATAATTTAGGAACCCCTCCCCACTTCGAAACCCCTTGCCGTCCATCCTGCAGCTAGCAGAGAGTATCTCCTACCAGTCTTGGTTCCTTTTCCTTGCCAGGAATTAGTCACAGGGCCATTTTTAAGTATAAGATACTCTGACAGGTATAATCTAGTGCTTTACCTGGGAACAAGTGTGGATGAATTACAGGTAGGAATCCAGCCATCTGTTTTTCAGAGCATTTTCAGAGGAAGGGAGCTTAGACTGTCTCCCCCACCACCACCCCTTAGAATCTCCAGTCTGGCATAAACTTTGGTCCCCCATATATACATGTAGAATGAAAAAAATAGGAGAATATTCACTTGATTTTCATTTGCTACCATATCCTTAAATTTCAAATCCAGTGACATACTTTTGCTTTTTTCTTTTTCTTGTTGTTATTATTGAAGTTGGGGGTGGGGTGGGGTGGGGTGGGAGGCTCTTCGTTTTATGACTGAATCCCAAAGTACCAGGGGCTGAAGAAGGTAAAAAGACATCTTTGGTTCTGCTTTTCTCAGAATGCAGAGCCGTGAAATCAGAGTATTGGTGTTGTGCTGTGAAAAGATCTCTGGTAAAGGGTTCTCTGATAATTCATCTTTATGTTTAAAGTACATCATTTCCCTTTCATTCCCCACTGGCATACTCCAGACCGACCGACTTTGACTCCCCTTCTTCTTAAATACCTCTCTCCCTCTCATCAGTTTCCACTCCTTCTGCTGAAAATGGAATACAATGAATAGATGTATAATAAAATCTTTTAATTGTCTTAGCATATGTTGCTTTTATTAGGTGGGCATAATTACATTCATGAGATCACCTACAAAGTCCTTTCCAATATAAAATTGAAATGACTTCACACTCTGTGCACAAGTCCTTCGGAGCCACTGTTTTCCCCTTCGCTGCCTCCTGTCCCCCTTTTGCTGTAAAGTTCACATTGAAGTGTGAAAAGAGAGACATGGCAACTGACACATGCTGGATCTTATCAGCCCCGAGTGCAGCTGTGGCCCCACTCAAGAGCAACTGTCATTTCTACACCATTTATTCCTCGCCTGGCCTCATTGCTTGCTTCCTTTCAGAGGAAATTTTCCCTGTTGAAGTACTGTACTTGTCATTTATTTCCTCCTTTTTCCCTCTACTCCCCCTCTGTGGATGGGTTGTGATACGCATTTATCCCAAAGGCAAGCCTTTTACACCCTTCCGCTAACCTAGTGGGGTCAGGCTCCTCTGAGCTGTTTCAGGCTTGTAAAAGTAACTCAACAAAGCTTTTATGGTGTCATTACTGCACTCTTAAATCCCTCCTTCCAGCTTCCAATCATTCGATTGCTGCTAATCAATTCACCAGCTCTTTTATTTGAAAGTGGGTGCTAGAGAGAGAAGGACAGAGTGAGCGCCTTTGGAAGACCACTGTTCATTTGGACTAGGGTTGATTTCAGTCTATTTAAAATGTGTCTCATCCTAAACACTAGAGTTTGAGTTATATGGTACCATCCCAGCTTTTGTTTTTATTTTAGAATTTTATTGTATTTTTATTTTATTTTATTTTAGGGTTGATCTTTCTGTGGAGGGCTATAAATACTTAGCTCTGCCAATGTTGCACAAAAAGAAAAGCCCTAATTAATATTTAAATAAATGTGTTTATTAAATAAACTGCTTTCCAATAAAACTTTATTTGTAAAGGCAAATGATAAGTCAGATTTCACTCATAGGTCATTGTTTACTAGCTACTGTTTTAGGTATTAAAACTTTCATCTGTTTAATCTTCCAGGTCCCTTCTTTCAAATGATCCCTAGTCCACTTGGAACTAACTTTCAGTGATACTTACCTAATATTTTGTTTGGGGTAGAACAATCTTATTACTAAGAAAATGTGATTTTATGGCTTCCCATTTTCAAGTCTATTTTTCCCTCTTTCTTTTGAATAGTAGAAAATTGATTTTGGGGATCTGGGTGGTGGCGTCCCTGGTTAAGTGCACATTACAATGTGCAAGGACCTGAGTTCAAGCCCCTGGTCTCCACATGCATGGAAAAGCTTCATGACTGGCAAAGCAATGTTGCAGGTCTCTTTCTCTCTCTGCCTCCCTTCTTCCCCTTTCCCTCTCAATCTCCCTCTGTCACTATCTAATAAATAATAAATTCAATAAAATAAATTTAAAAAAGAAAATTCTTTTTTTGATCTATATGTCTTCCATTGCCTCACTTACAAAGTAAGTTTGTTCGACCACGCAGAGTTGTTTAGAAACGTGAGTATGTTTCCTACTCATTGTACAGGGCCTTCTTGAGAAATGAACAATTATTACATCTCTGAGAAGTAAAGGTAGAGGCAAGAAGAATCATTTCTCTGCCCTAAATCTGTCACTGTTTGATCAATTTCCTGTGGGTCTAGTGACTGAGGGTAAAGGAACAGTATGGTGTGACTGCTGAGGATATGTGTGGGAAGCACCAGAAAGTCAAAACATCACTTAAGCCTCCCAAGTAAACTGTGAGGAACATCATTACATGTGCTAAGTTCCAAAAGTGCAAAGGTCAGTCCAGATGTCTGGATTGGTTTATCTAGGGATCAGGTGAGCAATGATTATGGCTTGGACCAGAGTGATGAATGACTGTGTACACCCATTATAGCAGTCATCCATTGACAAGTGTGATGAATAATTCTAGCTGCTCTCTTGTTAGTTCTTCCTGTGCATGTGCCTCAAACATCTTGCAGGTAACTAAATCAGAGCTTAAGCACACAGTACATGCAAAGTGATGCCACAACCTCAATTTGCACTAATTGTCTTTCATGCTTGTTTGATTTTGCCTAAGCCTAGCTATAATAAAGTTACTCAGAGAGACCTTTGAGTCTGGTGGAGAGGATTATCTCTGGTTACCAGGATAACTGTGTAGAACAAGTCATGCTTCCACTACATTTGAACCATCACCTCAAATCTACACCATCTGATCCTTCCCTGGGATGTGCAAGAGGCAGGTGTGGCCAGGTGCAGTGAATCCTGTGGATTTTGAATGAGAAGGGACAGAGGAATCCTAACCTCTGGCCCATCGATTTCCAGAGATGTTAATGGGGATATGTGTAAGCCATTTTTTAAAATGTTTATTTATTTATTCCCTTTTGTTGCCCTTGTTTTATTATTGTAGTTATTATTGTTGTTGTTATTAATGTCATTGTTGTAGGATAGGACAGAGAGAAATGGAGAAAGGAGGAGAAGACAGAGAGGGGGAGAGAGAGAGAGACGCCTACATACCTGCTTCACTGCCTGTGAAGCAACTCCTCTGCAGGTGGGGAGCCAGGGGCTCGAACCAGGATCCTTAACACCGGTCCTTGCACTTTGTGCCACGTGCACTTAACCCGCTATGCTACCACCCGACTCCTGTGTTAGCCATTTTTAAACCTTTCAGCAGTAAGTGACATAGAATTGAGTCAAAGAGCCTAAGCATCCTATTTGACTTACTGTGGTTGGATTGGAGTTGGAATTGCAATGGAAGGAGACAGTGACATACCTAAAGTCACTGAGGGAGAGAAGTATAGACTCTGCAGAAGAAGCGAGGTTTCCGAGCTTTTAGATTAGGTTCATTTTCTCTCCATTGCCTCAGGGAAGATGGATGCGATCTGATGATATTGTCACTGAGTTAGTTCCTTGTTGAAAGATAGGACACTCTTGTGCTATGTTAGAAGACTTGGGGTTGGGGGAGAGAGACAGGGGCAGACAGGGCATATTTCAAATTTTGATCCTCGGACAGATAAAATCTGATGCTGGAACCACCTGCCTTGAGAGCAAGAGGGGAGGAAGGGACAAGGAAGGAGAAGAGAGGAAAGAGAGAGTGATCAGTAATTTATAGGTTGACATTTTCCTTGGGCCCTCATAATACTTGTTTATTAGAGATAATTTGCTTAAGCATGCACAAGGTGGAAGGTCATGCAAGGCAGGTTTTTATTAGTTATGCACTGAATGGATCAATAGTAATTTGAATACTATAAATCTGTCCTGTTAACAGGTTTATTTCTTCATCAGATATTAATTCCAGAGGGTTTCACCTATTATAGAATTGACATAAACCATGCAGTGCAGATGTTGCTGCCTCTGTAATCAGATTCAGCTGAGTGTCTGCATGAGCCTTCACATGGGTCCCTGAGTTTGGGCAGCAGATAAGGGAGAGTGGGTGGGAACTGGCAACACCATTTCCTTACACAAGAAATACTAAGAATAATGGAGGCCATTCATTCATTCAATAGCTTAGTTTGTCTTTTTTTTTTTTTTTGCTTTTCTCACGTTTCTTACTGTTTTTTCTTTCCATCTTTCCTCCCTCCTTCCCTTCTTCATTCCTTTCTGTCCTTTGTTTGTGTGTATTTATTCATATATTGCCTCTCTACTTATTCAAATTTTACAAATATAGTGCAGATACCTAAGAAAAATTTGGAAGATCTAAAAACCCTGAATACAGTAACATCATGCGTACATTCTAGTACTAAGTAGTAGTCACTAGGATATAGGAGGAGATTTCTCTCTAGACTTACCATGCCCATCCCAGGCAGCCATATGCATTTCAATGTAGCTGAGATCATATTGTACACATGATTTTATTTTTTTTTTACATATGATGAATTTTTGCATTACTGAATTCACCATGCTCATTGAAATAAATTGAGCAATATGAAGATATGAGCAGGAAAAAAAAAACTGACAGTCTCTACTCTGCCCTATTCCTTTAGCTAAATGATTACTATGGGCCTTTGGTGCCCCTGCAAACATGCAGAGTCTATGCCTACTTGCAGGGGTGGAGTTTATGCAGCCTTTCAGCTCTGTTTGTATTGTTTTATTCAGATGTAATTCAGATGTCATGCATAGCATACGCTTTGATGTTGTAGGATAAGATACGGAAGTAGGATTTCAACTCAAAGTCCAAGGGACATAATTTGATGTTTTTATCTAACAAAGAGAAGCCTCCCCCCCCCCATTATTGAAAACCCCATGTAAGGTGTCTTTGAAGACCTGACTGCAAGTTACTCCCTCATAGAGTTGTAAGACAGTTTTCTTACTATTGTTTTTCATGACTGATAAGGTTCCTGGTGAGTGGTGAGAAGAACAAAGTGCTGCATGATTCTGGCCTCCTCTTGACTTGAGCCCAGGCCTAAAAGTGGGGCTGCTGGGTCAACGGCAGGAGAAGTGGGCCTTTTCATTGCACTGCCATGCAGGTTTCTACTGCCCCTCTCATCCACAGGCAGCTGCAGCACTTTACAAACCACAGCATAAACCTGAGGAATAATTCCCTCCCCCATTGGGACAGAGCATTGTTATTAATACAACTTTACAAACATCATTCTTTTGAAAGCTTTGCCTAACCCTGACCACAGCTCTTTAGAGAACCTTCTAACAATAACCGGGCAGCTTGTGGATTCTGCAGCAGACAGGTTGTCAGGAACCCATGGGCATCTCAGGGAAACCCTCCCCACTCTTCCCCACGCCCACCCTACCCAAAAGAGGAGCACTGCCCTTACCCAGCATCTGAAGACATCAGCACTGCACTTCTAGGAGATTAGGCAAACCTTTGTTCTTTCTCTGGTTTGTTTTTATTTTCAGATCACACGCAGTCCAGTTTGTTTTCCGACTGAGGCTACACAGTTATTTTGCAGTAGAGACTGACCTGCACTTTTAGGGTGCTCACTGCATTTCTGTCATTCTAGCCACAAAGACTAGCCAGTGTCCCCAACTTCCCCTTTTCCATACTTTATCCCTTGAACTCACCCTTAGGCTCAAATCTTTATCTTTTCCTAACCCTTTTTTATATGCTTGGTTTAATTAATTAATTAATTACTATCTTTGCTTTAGAACTTTTCTATAAGACCTCTGTGATAATTCAGAGAGTGTGAGCTGAAACTGAACCAAAGTGGCTCAAAGCAAGAGAGAAAGTAGCAGGACCTATCTGAATGGGCTTGTTTACTTTTGTGTGTAGGTGGTAGTAGTGGTGGGGTAGTTATGCTTTTCTAATGTGATGGCATGGTGCTTCAAAGCTAGGACTCTAGAGCAGGAAAGCCTACGTTCATGCCTCGGCACCTCCTCTTCCAAGCTTATGACCTTGGGCAAGTTATTAATCACATTATGCCCTTATTTTACTGTAAACAAGGGATAATTTTAGTTCTAACTGCATAGCTTTGTCATGAAGAGTCAGTGAGTCACTATTTCTGAGATATTTAGTGGTTGGCACTGAACAACCACTATATGTGTGTTTTATTGTGTGCTCTCTCTCTATAACCCAGCTAGGCAAATAGTCGTTTGACAAAGAGCTGGGCTGATATATGGGCAAACATTTAGGGCTAAGGGATTATGAAGGTGAGACACACAAAGGAGGTGAATCAGAATCAGCCATCTGAATCCTGAGTTTCAAGAGTTTTAGCATCCATCCCTCTACCATGTTGGGGAACTCTTCTTGATAGTCATTGGGGTGCTGCTGACATAGCTTCTGGTAGGAACCAAGCTGAGCACCACAATGTCATGTACAAGGCAGGAGTGGGGGAGGTATAACAGGAGCTTAAGATAGGCCCTGCCCACTGGAAGCAATGTTTTCATTCACTTCCTGTCCTTGGGAACCTACTAGGGGACCCAAAACTAAGGTCATCAGGCTAGGCATGGGTTATGCCTTCAAGGTTCTAATCTTTTTCCTCCCAGGAGAAAGAAATGAAAGAACAAGAGAAAAGATACATTTTTCAAGACACTGTTCTGACAAATGCCGGCCCATATGAAAATTCAGGCTTGCCCCAGGAGCAGACATAGAATGTCAAACTCAGAGAGATAAAATGTTTTATTTATTCTACCAGAAGATTTATATTTTAGTTTTCATATATGTCTGAAACTGGCAAGCATCTTATCACTGATGTAAGTATTTGCTGTGCAATTCCCCACCCTTCTGAATGCGTCAATGCTTAAAGGAAGCTAGTTGGTGCTGACAATGCTTTTTATAAGAAACATGTATGTGCTATTAATTTATTTGATGGTTATCATAACCCAGTGAGGTAGGTATTATTACAGTATCCACTCAACAGATTAGAGAAATAGAGGCACAGATAGTTAAAGAACCAATCTTGGGTTCCACAATGAGTTGGAGACAGAATTGGGATGTCATAGGTTTCCCGAAAAAACACAGGAAAGAAGTGGACCTGGGATTTCTAACCAGAGAGATTCCCCAGTCTATTCTTACCTTGACATCATACTGACTCCATCACACCTCCTTCCTCATTGCTGTGGCCTCTCTGCTGAGAATTTTGAGAACCACAATTCAGATAGTTCTGGAGCAGAACATACTTTGATGAAATTTCTATTCCTTCTACTCTTTATCTCCTTCATCTCTCATATTTGGATCTTCATGATATTTCTTTGCTCACCAAAGGAGACACACATGACATTGTCATAGGGACCCAGAAAATGAGGGGTAGGGGATGGCATCCACTGCAACATAACCCCTTCTTCTCTTCTTCTCAATGAACTAGTAGACTGAACATTCCTCAACAGTATTCACAGTTGAACTTGGAATTGAATGTACTCCAATGCAGTTAGTTTGTACAGTCTAATAGACAGAAGCATCAAAAAATAATTTTGACAAGCAACCGATTATTCAGCACCTAAATTATTTCCTTTAATTTAACCAGAGCACTGCTCAGCTATGGATTCATCTTGACAAACACATTTAACCCCTCACTCTTGTGGCAGGCAGTGGTAATATATGTAGGAGCAGAACTTGGGGTTGATGAAAAACAAATAGGCAGAATTGTGTGAGGATTATCTAACCTGGTGATTTCTATGCCCTGTATGTTCCCATGGTATTTGCCCCAGATTGACTAAAGGACACTAGTCAAGCTTTTGTCCACTGGGATTTTAGCTTCTGCCCCACTCTGCAAACTCCCTGATCTCTAGGCCAGCAGTGCCAGTCTGTCCCTGCCTCCCCCAGGATGCAGGCTGGCCCTTAGCCCTGGCTAAAACTCCAGGCACCTCTGATTCATATCTGCTCTTGAGAATGTTCTACCTTTCCCAGAAAAGCTTTCACAGCAGAGTGGGAGTCTAGAAAGTCAAATAACAAAGATAGGAGTTAGAAAAGGAGGTGTCAGTGGCAACTGGGTTGCTAATTCCTCCCGCTAACTTCATTTTGATTTCCCTATACTCTGGTCATGATACATCCAAATCCAGAGCAAGAGGAGGAAAAGCTCTCAATGAAAAAAGAACCCAAACACTGTTACAGTGTGGCTGATCCAGTGATTGACTATAGGAGCTTTCATTTAAACTTCACATTTAAAGAGTTATGAGGACAGAAGATCTGTGTCTAAAACAGACCATTAAATATTTATGCCCTTTATAAAAACCAGGAAACCAAAGATAATTTGATTAGCTATCACCTTACATTTCTGGAGATAAGAAACATCAGGGGTGAACTTCCACTGAATCACTGAACTGAGCTTAGCTGAGAGCAGGGAAGCACCTCTCTCTAGGAATTGGTGGTGGTGGTGGTGGTGGTGGTGGTGGTGGTGGTGGTGGTGGTAGGGGATAGGATCAATAATTATCCTTGATTCTGAATATTTGGACGTAGAATCGAATTTCCAAATACTGCCTCCTGTCGGCCAGCCCCTGAACCAGAGGGTTTCTCTCTCCAAATCCAAAGAAGAGGAAGTTTCAGTAGGAATCAGATCTCAGCCCTGTGCTATGCTTGGGTGGTGGGCATGTGGATTTTCCACTTCTACTGATGGATGGTTTGAAGGAAAAAAAAAAACTTACACTCTAAAGTGCATATGACTATGTTCTAACTGAAAAACATTTTCCCTTTTTGAGATTTTCTTTATACCTGCTGTTGACTAGTTAGAAAGTGTGACACCCTCCCTCCCCCATCAGTTTAGATCCATTTGTCTCTCAGGTAGCCTCAGGATGGATGGCAAGCTCTCTGCTCAGATCTGCTGTCAGATATCCATACATTTATCTTCCATGGTTTAGGGTGCTAAGATGTAAGAAGGGTCTTTTGTCACACACCTGCCGATGAACATTTGGCAGAGCCCATTCTGGAACCTCTCATAGATTTCCTTCTATCCTGTCTCTGGAGTGGGGAAGGTGGCAGGTGAGAGGAATCAGGAGAGAAGTGAGGGTGAAGATAAATGATAGATTGTCACATAGGGATCACAGTGGGGACTGTGTCAGGTACTTCCCAGCAGGAGGAGGGCTCATCTGTTTTCCAAGAAGTAACATAAAGAAGATAAATTTGGTGCTTAGACACCTGAGGTCTGACATTAGGAAAAACACTAGATGTTTAAATGAACTGCATCTTTCTCTCTCTCTCTCTCTCTCTCTCTCTCATGTGTGCTTCATGTGTGTGAAATTTGTGTATTTACCAGCATGGCTGCTAGTCATGATAAGGTTCACTCTGGTTGTTTTTTTTTTTTTTTTCTGTTGTTATTTTTTTATACATTATCCACACAGTCATACAATAAAATTTCTATGATTTTTAATTGAAGTAACATTGCATTCTAGTATCCTATGAGTTTCAGGTGTTCATCAAGATAAGTTAGTGTCTGGACACAGTCAAAATTCCCCATCAGGTGTTTTCTTTTTTTTTTTTTTATGACTCCTGGGTGTAAGCACCTTTCTCTCTCTCTTACCCTGTCCTCC
This sequence comes from Erinaceus europaeus, assembly GCF_950295315.1. NCBI lineage: Eukaryota > Metazoa > Chordata > Mammalia > Eulipotyphla > Erinaceidae > Erinaceus > Erinaceus europaeus. Next base: position 127,779,734 of record NC_080163.1, on the reverse strand, counting down.
CTCTCTCTCTCTCTCTCTCTCTCTCTCTCTCTCTTGTTCTCTCTCTCTCTCTCTTCCCCAGTTATCTCTCTCTCCCCACCCCCCCCCCTTTGGTCATCACCAGGACTTTACAGCTCCAGACTAACATTTTCACATAAAGACAAAGAGAGGGAAGGACAAACACAACATCACAGATGCTTCCCCAGTGCTGTGGGAGCTAGGACTCAAATTTGGGTTATGTGTATGGCAAATAAAACCCAGATGAGCCATCTCACTCATACTCATCTTCTTTTTTGAGTTCAGGGCTTTGCTGACCTAGATGGGCCTGATGAGCAGGGACTTGAACTGGATGGTGATGGTAGCAATGTTGGTAGAGTCATGCTACCTGAGACTCTCAAGAGGAAGCCTTCCTGTTTGGGGCAGCTCCTGGTGGCTCACTGGCCATTTTTTCCTGTCTCTGCATCACTAATTACTGTCTCCATTGCATGTGGCATTATCCCTCTAAAGGTCTTGACTTTTTCTTCTACAGACATCAGTCAGTTTGCATATGGGGCCCACACTACCATGTATGACCTCATTTTTAACCGATTGCATCTGTAATAATTCCCAGTGCTGCCACGATTAGTGATGATCAGTGATGGGGATACATTCTTAGAATGTGACCTTAGGTGACTTGACCATGAGGTGAACATTGAAGAATGCCGTACATAGACCCAGATGGAACAGCTTTGTACATGCATCTTAATGATGTTCCAGCAACAACAAGCTGCACACGTGTGGATGATCCAATGAGCTCTACCACCTGCCTAGGTGTGGAATGGCCATCATCTAGATCTGTGCAGTTAAATTCTCTGATGCTTACACAGTGAAGCAATTGCCTAGTGGCTTGTTCCTCAGAATGTAGTTCTGGCTTCCAGTAGCACAGGACTGCATGGGGACAACCACCATATATGTTGCCTTTCATTGACTAAAATGTCCTATATGGTACATGATGCTCACACAGTGAAGCAATTGCCTAGTGGCTTGTTCCTCAGAATGTAGTCCTGGCTTCCAGTAGCACAGGACTACATGGGGACAACCACCATATATGTTGCCTTTCATTGACTAAAATGTCCTATATGGTGCATGAGTACATTTCAAGATAAGGTGACATTCTGCAACTTGGGAGGTGAGGACTTTGTCATGGATTTTGGAGGCATAAGTCAACCTATATTACAAATAAGAATAGCCACACCATTAAGCCTTAGCAGAACAGCAGCTACTCGTGGGACATCTCCTGTACTTCAAGCAGTATAATAGCTTTTTCACAAATGGGAAAACTGGATGGAAATGAGAGGAACTTCAGCTATACTCTTCCAAGCCCCTTTCCTTTCAACCCACAGGCCAGCGTTTCTACAGTCTGATTTTTCTCTTCATGCTTACTGTGATTCTTTTGGGATGGTTAGAATATCACAGGCTTAGAGCTGAACTTCCTGGGCTTACAGATATGGAGGACAGTTATGAATGAACTCATTGGAGCAGTAAACTCTAGCTAAGCATCAGCCATGGATGCAGCTGAGGCACTATCAGCAGGTATACTATGTAGGTGAGCTATTTTCTGGCCCTACCACATAGAGTTTTGATGAAACTAAATTAGTTTATGTATAACAGTTTATTGTTGTTGGAAAAATATTGCATTACCTCCAGACACAGGGTTCACAGTTTTTTTTTTCTGAAACCTCAAGTGGACAGCATATTTAAAATGGATTTACTTCTTTTGTAGTTGTGACACAGAGGACAGTTATGAATGAAGCCACTGGAGCAGTGAGCTCTATCTAAGCATCAGCCATGGATGCAGCTGGATATAATTGATAACGCTCCTTCTTATCTCTACTTACCCATTCACTCTTCCAAGCAGAGAGACAAGCTGTGCTCTGCCCACAAAGATTCTTTTTCCCACTTCCTGTGTTGCTTTGCTTTTCCCTCCTGGAAATTGCTAGTTGTTGACACTGCCAAAGTGGAGTTGCCTTTTGCCTCATCTTCTTCCTGTAATGTTTCTCAGATGAAACCCTCAGGTCCTGAGCTCCCTGAAGAAGGGACACAAAAAAAAGGGAGGAGAGGTTCTCCTTTGATATAAATGGAAACACCCAATTTTGCCTTCGGAACCCAAGAGGAAATGTCAAGGGGTGAGGGGCAGGTGTTGAGGCTGGCCTCAAGTTTGTGGTTTCAGACACGACTCCTTGTCTTGAGTGCCATGGCAAAGGCACATTTCCCTTGAAAATGTTTGCTTTCTTTTTTTAGCAACTGGCTAAATTCTCCTAATACTATGGGCTTCTTTTCAAAGGGTTCCAAAACTCTTAGCTAGCTCAGACTATTTGGATGGGTACTGAGCTAAGCATACTTTGTCAAGAAATTCCAAACTACTAGTTTCAGTGCCTTGGAGAACCATTTCCCTTTCGTTTTGCCTATTTTCCATATGTATACAATCAAATTTTCAGCTAAATGTTTATAGGGCAATTCAGGCCTTCTAAGCCAGCTGTTGTAAGACAGGATCCATTGAACTCTTGATTGCATGTGTTGGATTGGGTCTTCCAAGCCTCTGAATATGAAGACCTGATGTTTAAGCCCTTCATGCAAATTGCCACCTTTATTTCTAAATTCCTCTCCCAATCCATATGACTCTTAGAGACCCCTGTGGGGATCAGTATTTGCTTCCCAGGGCCAGGCTCAGCCCTCCCACCTTTAGTTTCTGTGATTCCTTTGCTTTCCCAAGCACTGAAGCCAAGGTAAGCTGGAGACATTAGTATTCACACTTGTGCGCAAACAGCCAAGCTAACACACACCAGAGGGAAAATATTATTTCTCATAACTGCTCAATAATTATAGTCTTTATTGCATTCAAATCTATATTGTGACACATAGTGGAAAGCTTTTGGCATCTCCATAGAAGAGCTGACAGAGACTGGGAGATGGAAAAGTAGAGGAAAATATATATGTATATACATATGCAGAGTGAGAAATGTTTTTCAGTATAAACACAGGGCTATGGGACAGGGGCTTCAGGCTCCCTGTTGTCAATGTGGCTTATAATCTTCCAAAATAGCATGAACTTTCTGAAAAACTGACCAAGCATATTGAAAAGGCATCTATTAGGAAAGGCTATTTCTTCAGAAATAATTATTCAAAAAGAAGGAGGAGAAGAAGGAGGAGGAGAAGGAGAAGGAGAAGGAGAAGGAGAAGGAGAAGGAGAAGGAGAAGGAGAAGGAGAAGGAGAAGAAGAAGAAGAAGAAGAAGAAGAAGAAGAAGAAGAAGAAGAAGAAAGAAGAAATAACTATTCATAGTAATTCCTGTTTCAAGCTGGGGGAACATTTTGCCTTTCTTTTTTGGACAACAGATATTAACAAGAAGAGATGAAGGGCAGGTGGCGCAAAGCACAAGGACCGGCGTAAGGATCCCGGTTCGAACCCCAGCTCCCCACCTGCAGGGGAGTCGCTTCACAGGCGGTGAAGCAGGTCTGCAGGTGTCTTTCTCTCCTCCTCTCTGTCTTCCCCTCCCTCTCTCCATTTCTCTCTGTCCTATCCAACAACAACAACAATAATAACTACAACAATAAAACAACAAGGGCAACAAAAGGGAATAAATAAATAAAATAAATATAAAAAAAATTTTAAAAAAAGAAGAGATGAAGGACAGAAGCACAGGCAAGAGAGAGATTTTAGTTCTGCAGTTCTGGTTTTTAGGCACAGAAAAGGAATTGTTTTGGAAGCTGGAGGTGGTCATTAGGCATCTTGCAGTTGATAAAACCTGAGCATGTTTTTCGTGGTAATGTAACTCTTGTAAAGCTTCCAAGGGAGTTGCACATGCTAGTTTTAGGAAACAGATCTGGAGAGGGTGGGAAAGAAGGATAAGACTGTGTTCATTTATTCATTTGGAAACATTGGAATGCTTCATTATTTTATCTTCCCATGAAGATGATTTCATAACACTTTTTTTTTATGGAGAAAAGTCACAAGAATTAATGTGGAACCATTAGGCATGGATTCCTGCCTGAGGTCTAGATATGAATTCCAATAACCACCGGGCTTCCTGGCCTCTCTGTGTGTTTTCAGGCCTTTTGTGGGGACTTAGCAGCACATTTCTTGGTTTAACTGATGTGAAAACGCAGACAGACATCAAATCCATGCATGTAACTGTTTGCTAATAAAGCTTTATTGACAAAAACAGTCTGCAGAATTTGGTCTGAGGGACCTAGTTTGCACTTCTTGTCTACCTAATACCAACAACTTTCTAATTGAAGTAATACTGACTAGTGTATCTTCTCAGTGACTTTTTCAAGTTCTCAAAGCTATAGGGTCGAGATATTATAAATATATAACTTGCAAAGCCTACAGTATTTATTATTTCCTTTTATAAAGAAATTATGAGGAGCATTAACCAGAGATTAAGTAGTTGATGCTACATAAAGTTTTATGTAAAAACAGGGGCTGGAGGAGTCAGGCGGAAGCACAGTGGGTTAAGCACATGTGGTGCAAAGTGCAAGACCTGGCATAGGGACCTGGTTCAAGCCCTCAGCTCCCCACCTGCAGTGGAGTTGCTTCACAAGCGGGAAAGCAGGTCTGCAGGTGTCTTTCTCTCCCGCTCTCTCCATTTTTCTCTGTCCTATCCAACACAAGGACATCAGTAACAACAATAGTAACTACAATAATAAAACAACAAGGGCAACAAAAGGGAATAAATAAAATGTTTTAAAAAATTTAAAAAAAAAAACGGGCTGGAGATATAGCATAATGACTCATGTCTGAGGCTCCAAGTTCAATTCTCACCACCAGAAGCCAGAGGTGAGCAGTGCTCTTGTAAAAAATGCAATAATAATAATAATAATGTTTTTTTCCAATTTGTTTGTTTTCCTACCAGGGTTGTTGCTAGGGCTTGGTGTCTGCATGATGAATCCACTGTTCCTGGTGGCTTTTTTCTTCTTTTTTCCTTTTATTTAATAGGATAGAGAGAAATTGAGAGGGAAGGGGGAGATATAGAGGAAGAGAAAAAGATAGACACCTGTAGAACTACTTTACCATTCATAAAACTTACCCCCTGCCAGTGGGAATAGGGGCTTCAACCTAGCTCCTTGCACATGATAATCAAGTTCATCACCACACAGCCCCCCTAAAATAATTTTCATTGTTTTTGTGAAAGACACACAGAGAGAACCAGAGCACCACTCTGACACATGCCATGCTGGGCATAAAACTCAGGACTTCATACTTGCAAGTGTGGTGCTCTGCCTGTGGCATATCCTATAGGGTTTTTGAAGGATGGCCAGGTATCTCCTTTGTGTACATGTTCAAACAAGATGGTGTACCAAAGGTGATGTATTTAATGCTTGAAAATAAGTAAAGCATCTCTTGTTAGTGAGAGATGGTCATTGAGATTGAAATTGAAAATCTGGACATAGTTGCCTGTTAGTCTTTGATTTCCTGTGGATAATTAAAAGTGTATTTCTTTAAAAGTGGCTATATTTTAACAACAAAAAAGCCTGACTTTATTTTTTATTAGTGATTTAATATTGATTTACAAAATTACAAGATAACAAGAATACAACTCCACACCTTTCCCACCACCAGAGTTCTGGATCCCCAATCCCTCCATTGTGAGGTCAACTATTATTTCTACAACTATCTGTATATATATGTTTTTCCCCTTTTGGGGGGGGGGATGGGAGTCCCATCTTCTCTTCCTTTCCAAATTGCACATATTCCTGTTATTACATCCAAATATCCCTCCCTCTTTCCTCCTCTCTGGTTCCTGATAGAGTTGGAGTTCAGAGTGCTCTGGTCATTTTCTCCCTATCACTTCTCCCCCACTGAAAGTATGGATCAAAATTGTTTGGGGAGGTGCAGAAGGCAGGAGTTCTGGATTCTGGAATTGCTTTTCACTGGACATGGCCACTGGTAGGTCAATTTTTACCCCCATCCTGTTTCTATCTTGCCCTAGTAGGGCAAGGCTTTTAAGCAGTGAGGTTCAAAGACACAATGGAGAGGTCATCTGGCCAGGGAAGTCAGGTGCAACTTGGTGGCTGAAAGGTGGCAAAATACAAAGTGGGGCAAAATGATCAATGAACAGGAAATAAAAAGTAGGAGTAGAGCAGATGAGAATAGGCGTCTTAGGGTAGAAAGAAGGTAGGAATTCCATTCTAGGCATATTCTTAGAGGCCCACAGCTACTGTAGCTTTTTGAAAAGCCCTTCTTTCCAGCTACTTTGTAAAAATTCCATTTTCACTTCTAGAGAAACACAGGTCTACTAGAATCTGACTTTTGTTCATTCACTAAGAATCATATAAGACTTAATTTGGAGTGAGATTTTATCCAATCCTATGTGAACAACAGAAACAACTGACAAAAATCACCAACTGGGCCATGTTACAAATTAATTCCACCAACCTTGGACCTGTCAGAATGTGGGATCACCCCCAAAGTAATGGGGCTAGAGATGATGTTGGGTGATCCACAAAATAAATCTCCTGTTTAAAATTTAAAATCACAGAGCCCAGTGGATGCATGTTTGTGAGTCTCAATGGAGAAACTCCATGGCTGCAGTAAGTAGTTTAAACAAAATCAGTGGAAAACAGGGAGTTTAAAGGAGCAAGGGATCAGGTTTTCTCGGCTGGCCACATATCAGGTGATTTAAGCTAAAAATGGCTTAAAATACCGCAATCACTTGAAGCGCCTTACATAAACTGACCAAGAATCTGGGGCATTCAAGCTAGAGACAATTTTCTTCTCCTGGAGATATGGGATGGGGAATTAGTCATAGGGTATTTCCAGATAATGTAGTTAACACCTCGTGTAATATTAGGTGAGCTCCCAGGACTGAAATGGCTCCTGCAGTTCTAATAAGGAACGTGAGTATTTTTAAAGTCTGGGTAACCACTGATGAGTCATTTCTACACTATGTCTCCTTTTGGTGTGAAGTGGGCCATAAAGTGCCCCCAAACAGCTGTTTGGTTATCTGCCCCCCATTTTTTTCTCATTCACTTACTTGTTCTTATTAAACTTTTAATATTACATTATTATTATGCCACCAGAGTTATTCCTGATGTCCCTGTGTAAAATGTGCCCTCTACCAGGAAAGCTAACTCCTAACATTCATTCACTCATTTATTCATCACAAATACAGAGAGATGTGTGTTACGATATCTTATTTTTATTTATATATTTAATCTTTTTTGTTTATAAAATGAAGATATTGACAAGACCATAGGATAATAGGGGTACAGTTCCACACAATTCCTACCACCAAAACTTCCTATCCTACCCCTACCCGCTTGAAAGCTTCCCTATTCTTTAACCCTCTGGGAGTATGGACCCAGGGTCATTATGGGATGCAGAAGGTGGAAGATCTGGCTTCTGTAATTACTTCCCCACTGAACATGGGTGTTGACAGATAGATCCATACTCCCAGCCTATCTCTCTCTTTCCCTAGTGGGGCAGGGCTCTGGGAAGGTGGGGCTCCAGGACACATTGGTGAGGTTGTCTGTCCAGAGAAGTCAGGTTGGCATCATGGTAGCATCTGGAACCTGGTGGCTGAAGAAGAGTTAAGATATAAAGCCAAACAAACTGTTGATTAATCATGAACTTAAAGGCAAGAATATTACAGAAGATTTTGGGGGTGCTCCATTTTGGAAAAAGCTAGTAGGTCTATTTTAGGTATATTGCAAAGAACCCATGACTTTACTAGTATTTGCCTGATATCTTATTTTTAAGGAGGCTACTGCCTGTCAACTTATTTGGCCTCAGCTATATAGGGATTTAACTACTGAACAAGAGAGGTGGGGTCATACCCGACAAGGTCTTTCCTAATTAAGGGAAAGTTTGTCTTGGAAAGATTGCTCTTGTTGGAGCAAATTGATTCAGAATCGCCACTGGAGCTTCTCACTGTGGCTCTGTGTTTGTTAGGGACTCTTCCTCTCTTGCATTTGTCTTTCACCTGTTTTTTTTTCTTATTTTTATTTCCAGTGAGGTGCCCTTTTGCTCATTCTCACTAAAACAGAGAAAAGATAATGAGAACTGCATGAACTTTGGGAGTCATCTCTCTTCACATTCCAGTCCCTTGTCTGTCACTTACTGGCTGTGAGGCTTTAGAACAGTTACTTAACCTTTCTGAGCTACAATTTCCTCCAGTGGTCTCAGTGAAGACCAGCCACTGCTGCCACCCAGTGATTGTGAAGACAGTGAACAAAAGAAGCAACCCCACCTCCACTTTTCCTCCTTGATTCCAAGATCTTGCTGCTTGCTACTTTGCATTGACTCTTGTTTACCTGTGGGGTCCTGTGTAGTTAAAATAATAGCAGTTCCCCATGGAGAAGTTGAAGAAAGTCACAGTTAAGATCTTTGAGCTGGGTCCAGGGCAGGGGAGACCCCAGGAGCTGTGGCGCCTTTCCCCCATGCTAACAGATCCCCACCTTATCTTCTGCTGTCTCCTTCCTAAAACCTGTATCAAGAAGAAGCCTGAGAGACTAGGGAGATAGTACACTAAACTTTCATGTCTGAGGTCCCAGATGTCCCAGGTTCAACTCCTGGCACTACTATATACTGGAGAATAGTAGTGTTCTGGTGTCTCTCTGCCTATGTATCTCTTATGAAAAATAAACCAAAGAGGGAGGAGGGAGAAAAGAGGCTTAAAGAGCAAAAGCTGTACTGTGAAACAATGCTACTAAGCCTTCTGTTCTGAGAAGGCCCCATCTTCTCTTTCAGGGGGCCTTTCATATTTTCAGGGGTCTCAAATTGTGAAAGTCTGTGTTCCCCAAACACATTCCATGTAACAGTAACAATCTGAGCAGTCGCCCAGTGAGGCCCCATTGGTTTGGAAGAAAACCACTAGAGGAAAGTCAAGTGCAGATACCCAGGTTGCAAAGCTCTGCCCACCCTGTCCCCTAAGGGATGGAGTAAAAGGGGGTTCAGTAACTGAACAAGATCCTAATTTACCTTATAAACATGGTGGCCTGGCCTCACTTCTGCACTTACGCTACCTCCCGTCCCTGTGGACACAGTAGTAGCCAATCCTTTTCCCCAAGTAGTCCTCTGTCCCAGACACTAGTCTCCTCCAGGCATGCCCTCTGCTCAGACAAAGGTGGTTCCTCCTCCACCTCCTCCTTCTTTTGCTCATTTTGCATTCCAGGGTTATCGCTGGGGTCGGTGTTGGCACTACAAATCCACTGTTCTCTGTGGCCATTTTTTTTTCTTAAAATATTTATTATTTGATAGGAGAGAGAAATTGAGAGGGGAGGTAGAGATAGAGAGGGAAAGAAAAACACCTGCAGATCTGCTTCACTGATCATGAAGTGTCCCCACTGCAAGTAGGGAATGGGATCTCAAACCCAGATCCTTCTGCATAGTACTATGTGTGCTTAACCGAGTGCAACACCACCCACCCCAAGGCGGGTGATTCTTTATCACCAGTTTTTCAAGGCAGAGCGTGAAGGGAGGCATCAAAATGCCAAAGCCTTTCAGGAGATGGATTCTCTACTCCATCTGGAGCTGACCACCACCAGCCCGTCAGTGAGAGAAAGGCAGGGCTCCAGAAAGCAGCCCCTGCTTCTACTTGACCTGTGCTCCCAAATGACCCCAAAGACTAAAGTTAACACTGTAGCTGGAGCCTCACAGAAATCTTCACTCAGAAAGCATGTTCAGGGACCAGAGGCAGCTCGCCAGCACCTCCAGGACATCCACACTAGCCACCTTGCTTCCCGTGCCAGCAGGACCTTTGGAGTTACAGAACTTGAGTTCATGCCCCAGCTCTGCACTTACCCATCTTGAAGAAGTGACTCACTCTCCCAACCCCTTCAAGTCTCAGATAGCAAATCCACTTCACAGAGTTGTTGAGGGAACTAAACATGTCTATGTATACACACATGTGCTAAAGTGTTAAGAGCACATGGGCTTAGACCAGCATCTGGGGTTTAATAAATATAATACGGGGGCTGAGTGGTGGCAAACCCAGTTGAGTGCATATGTTACAATTCTCAATCCCTGGATTCAAGCCCCCAGACCCCACCTGCAGTGGGGGAAGAGTGGTGAAGCAGTGCTGCAAGTGTCTCTCTCTCTCTCCTTCTCTATCTCCCTCCTCCCCCTCAATTTCTGTATGTGCTATCCAATAGAAAGAAGATAGAAAAAAAAGAAAGAAATGGCCTCCAGGAGCAGTAGATTCACCATGTAGAAACCAAGCCCCAACAATAACCTTGGCATCAATAAAATATATTAATAAAATAAAACAAACATGATATGAATGTAGTTCTAACATGAGTCACAACTTATAGCAAAGTGTGTCAGAACCACACTGACAATAATCTGGAGAGGAAATAATTTGATCAGTCATTTTGTTCATGCAGCAGCTGAGTTTGGTTGATGTACTTTTTCCTTTGCCCTATGGATGGAATCTTGTCAGGCCTCCAGTCTTCTCTTTAAAAATACTCACTAAGCATCTACGATCTGCCTGGCACTGGGTGTGTGTGTGTTGTGTGGTGTTGGAGGGGATATACAATGGTCCTAGTCCAGAGACATGCCTCCAGACAGAGAGTGGGTTTGGGGATGTGTGGGAAGGTAAAGAGAGGCTGCTGACCTAGACTCACAGAGGAGATGACCTCTGAACAGCGTCACTGGGGGGTCAGGAGGGAAACACTTTTGTGAAGAGTTCTCCTGCCCCTTGAGAAATCACATGTACTCTTCTCAATCCACAGGAGCTCCCTTCTTCCCCGTCTCACCCTATGCCACCTCCTTTCAGTTCCTGCATTCGAGTGTATAAGTTGCTGGTTTGGGGGTGCCTTCCTCTTCTTTGGGCCCCCCTCTGCTGAGTCAGGAGTCACCACTTCTCCATTCACTTCCCAGCTTCCAGAAACTGTGCTGATGTTTCTCGATCCCCTTCTTCCTCCCCTACCCCCAATTGTTAGATTCCTAATAGGGTTTCTGGAGCAGGTAAAGAAAACTAAGCCTGAATCAAATCTACTGTGTGTAACCAGACTGCCCCCACCGAGTCTACACTTTTTCCACCATGCTCTACTCCCTCTCTGAGATGAGAAAGGAGAAGCAGGCAGAGAGCAGCAGGGCCCTAGGTATCCCTGCCCCTGTTTCTACAATCACCTTTACCTTACAAAGGCAATTTGATTACTTTCTCTGTCATCTGTCTGTGTGTATCTTTCTTTTCTTTTTTAAAAAATATTTTTTAAAATATTTACTTATTAATTTTCTTTTTGTTGCCCTTTTTGTTTTTATTGTGTTGATGTCGTCATTGTTGGATAAGACAGAGAAAAATGGAAAGAGGAGAGGAAGACAGAGAGGGGAAGAAAAAGATAGACACCTGCAAATTTGTTTCACCACCTGTAAAGTGACTCTCTTGCAGGTGGGGAGCCGGGGCTCGAACTGGGGTCCGTACGCCGGTCCTTGCGCCCACTGTGCTACTGCCCTATTCCCTTCTCTTCTCTTCTCTTCTCTTCTCTTCTCTTCTCTTCTCTTCTCTTCTCTTCTCTTCTCTTCTCTTCTCTCCTCTCCTCTCCTCTCCTCTCCTCTCCTCTCCTTTCCTCTTCCTCTTCTCTCTCTCTCTCTCTCTCTCTCTCTCCCCCACCACTCTCTTTCTGTCAGTGCCAGTGCCACTGGGGCTTCACTGATGTGAACCAACTGTTTCAGATAGAGAGAGACAGAGACAGAGGGACAGAGTGAGATTAGGACATTTTCCCACAGTGCAGTGGAGACAGGACTGAAACCTTGGCCACATGCAAGACAAAGCAGGCCCACTATCCAGGTGAACCCTCTTGCTGGCTCACATTCACTCTTTACTTTAGAAATAGTCACTAAGCACCTATTATTGCCTGTGGTGTCTCGTGTCAGTTCCTTGGTAGTATAGTGTGCACAGATTCCATTGTAGAAATCACTGTCCCTCAAATATGCCAATGAGAACCCCAAACCAAAGTGGCATAGGGCAACTCTCACCACACTCCCTGCCCCCAAAGTTTGTTGTAGGTGGGTGTCCTGGGAGGCTGTCTACAATAGAGATTAGCAGGCAGAATTTTTGGAAATTCAAAATGAGGGGGCAGTGGAGGTGGCCAGCAGGAGGCAAAGGGAAGAGCTGAGATGGTGTGCAGAGACTGTGAACATTCTAGCCAGTATTCAGGAGCCTGAGGTTGGGGTAAGCTGGCAGAGCTGTCCTGGATTAGCATAGCACACAGTGTGGCCAGGAAGCATTGTGTGGGCTGACTCTTGGATAGGGCTGAGCAAGCTACAGTCCAGGCCTGGGGAGAAGAGGGGAGATGAGAAGCTCCAGTGCAGAATAGGGGTGTGAGCTGTACACTGCAGTGACCACTGTGGGGGGCATGAGCTTGCTCTGTAGCCATGCCACTGTAACTGTTGTGTAAGTGGAGTATAATAATGTGGGTGGGGGTGATGGCACAAAGGCAGCTGAGAAAGCAAGTTAGCCTGTCTGGTAAGGGAACCGGTATTGAAAGAGGACAGTGGTGACACCTGTGCCTGGGGAAGCAGTCTGGGGGACTACAGAAGGAAGCCCAAGCAAAATCAGTCAGAGGGATGACTCTGACATGTGCAGAAGTATCACAAAGCTCTGCTGAGAAGGGAAAGAAAAGTTCACTCTTCTCCTTCTTTGGTTTCTGCCTCTTCTCTGGCACTGCTGCTCCCCAGGGAGGGTCGGGCTAACCCAGGTGGCAGGGACAGTGGTGCTGAAAATGTGCTCACTGAATGCTGGCATAATAGGTCACTCTTCATGCGATGTGTGGGCAGGTGTGTATCTGTATGTTCATTTGAGGAAGTACCAAAACCAAAGGCAGCCTCAAGGTTTGGCAATTTTGAGAAAGCTACTTAAGCGCAGTGTGAGCAACACTGTCCTCTCCAGGCACCAGCTCTTCCCTGGTGGTGAACAAACCTACCTGAGGAACCTGCTTTCAGCCACCAAGTTGTATATGCTACCATGAGACCAACCTGACTTCCCTGGGAAGATGACCTCATCAGTGTGTCCTGGAACCCCATCTCCCCAGAGCCCTAATCCACCAGGGAAAAGTAGAAACAAGCTGGGGGTATGGATCAACCAGTCAATGCCCATATCCACCAGAAAAGCAATTACAGAAGCCAGACCTCCCATTTTTTGCACCCCATAAAGATCTTTGGTCCATACTCCCAGAGGGTTAAAGAATAGGGAACCCTCCAATAGAGGAGATGGGATATGGAACTCTGGAATTGTATGGTATTATACCCCTCTTATATCACAATCTTGTTGATCATTATTAAATCACTAATAATTTATTTTTAAACAGCATGACCCCTGATGACATCTCAGAAGCCTCTAGATACCCAAGGGTCATTACTGTTCAGCTGGTTTGTGAGGCTAGGCAAAAAGAATAAAATCTAAATCCACTATGTACTGAACTCCCATTAATATTAAGGGAAATTTTCCAGCCAGGGAGATGGTTTAGTGATAGAGCACAGGACATGTATGTATCAGTCTCAAGTTTGATCTTTGATTACTGGCAGTATTCCAAAGTGATACTCTGCTTTGATTGTGGTCTCTCCCTCTCCCTCTCCCTCTCCCTCTCCCCCCATCTCTCTCTATCTCTCTGAAACAAAGGAGACTGACTCCTTAGTGTAGTGGCTCTGCAGAAAAGCCTTCATGCCTGAGGCACCAGAGGTTCAGGTTCAAACCCAGGCCCACCAGAAACCAGAGTGTCCCTAAGGTGTAAAGAAAATAAAGAGAAAAAGGGGCAGGGTTGGGCAGTAGCACAGTGGGTTAAGTGCACATGGCACAAAGTACACAGAATGGTGTAAGGATCCTGATTCAAGACCCCAGTTCCCCACCTGCAGAGGGTTTGTTTCACAAATGGTGAAGCAAGTTTTCAGGTGTCTATCTTTCTCTCCCTCTCTCTGTCTTCCCCTCTTTTCTCAGTTTCTCTTTGTCCTATCTAATAACAAAGACAGTAATGACAACAATAACAACAATGATGACAAATAACAATGGCAAAAAATAGCCTCCAGGATCAGTGGATTCATAGCGTAGCCACTGAGCCCCAGTGATAACCCTAGAGACAAAAGGAAAGAAAGAAAGAAAGAAAGAAAGAAAGAAAGAAAGAAAGAAAGAAAGAAAGAAAGAAACAAAGAAACAAAGAAAGAAAGATAGAAACATTTAGGGGCTGAGTGATAGCACACCCAGTTAAGTATGAAGCAACAAAGATCTGGGTTTGAGCCCCCAGTTCCCCATAAAAAACATGTCTGCAGGTGTCTATCTTTCCATCTCCCTTTCTATCTCCCCCTCCTCTCTCAATTTCTCTCTCTCCTATGCAAAAAGGAAATAAAGAAAGAGAGAGAGAGAGACACAAAGGAAGAAAGGGAAAATGGAAAAATAGCCACGAGGAATTGTGGATTCATAGTGCTGGCACTGAGCCCCAGTGACAACCCTGGAGGCAAGAGAGAAAGAGGCTAAGAGAGGGGGGGGGAAGCAGAGTATGATACCATAGTAGTGTGGTAGGGATCTGGGCTCAAACATGAGTCATCTATGTGACAGAGCAGGCACCCTCCCACATGAGCTATCTTGCTGACCCAAATAAATAAATTTTAAAGTAATACTTGGAAAATAAAGTTCCAATTCCATAAGTGACATGTCTTCTCTCCTCCCTGCTTCCCTTATTACCAAGTCTCCATCCCCATTTTCTTTAGCTTGTTATCCTCATCCAGTGGGTTCTGCTTTCTTTATCCCTCAGTGGAAAGCTTTCAGAGACAGTGGGTCCATGGGGTTAGGCAAATGCTATTTGTTATAAAATATGAATCACAGTTGTTGTGGAAAGAATCTGAGGCAAGAAATGTGTTGTCTTCAGTGATGCTGGACCTCTAGAGAGGACAGTGGGGGCAGAATGATAAGTCTGAATCGGGCAGGCCTCAAAAATCAAGGTTTTCAAAAGAGAGATCCCAAACCAGGTTTGGCTCCTGCCACTGCATTCTAGAGCTCTGTGAAGCCTTGAACAGGTTCCAAGTTCTTGGACTGTAGTCTCCCAATCACTGCAATAGGATTTGTTATCTGCCTTGCAGAGTTGTTGCAAAAGTAAATGAGACAGTGTTGCAAAGTTCCTGGAATGAAGTGTGGGCCTCAGAACTCTCCAGCTCTGTCTTTGCGACTGTGATTATCTTGGGGCCAGGGGAGAATCCACCTTTGGGGACCAACTTGAATGCTATTTAAGTCACAAGTCACTCACGTGCCCATGTGCCCCGAACTGACTTGGATTTATATTTTCCCAAGACTCTTGACAAGTCCAGTCATTTTATGACTTTGAAGTTCTGACTTGTTTTGTCGTGACTCATGATCTTTCTCAAACAATTCTTGGAGCTCTAATTAATGGAGTGTGAGGGTAGGGTCTCCAGAAATCTTCAAGAGCTGGTTATGTGCTTCTTCTCTTCCCAGTTCTGAATCACGCTGAGCGATCAGCACTGGGGGAGTCACCAGACACTACAATTTGGGTCCCCCACCCCCTGCCATGTTCCAGTGAGCTGTTAAACATTTATCAACACACCACTGTTTCCAATCTTGGATTGTGTCATTTCAGCAAAGCGACTTCTCATGGAAAAGTCCATTGTAATTAACTTATATACTGCTCACCTCTATAAAAGGGCTGGTGTGGTAGTAATCTGGGATTCTGATTACAATAAAAAAGGTAATTCTGTAAATCTGTAGCTTGACAAGTCATTTCTCTGGTCTCAGTATTTCCTAGTCATTATGGTGGGGCAGGAGCGCCCAGGACAAATATAAGGAGCAGCACAATGGTGGGGAGCAGTTGATGCAGTGCCCGGGGACACAGGGCGGCTCTGAGTCTGACATCCTAGGCTCTCAATTAGCAGGAAGTAACAATTCGCAGCCTCAGAGGGATTGAGAGCTATTTGGGGGCAATGGTAGATCTGTCCTTATATTTATAGTGGTTTAAGCCAAATGATTCCTTGCCAAAATCTACAGGACAAGAAGCAGCCTGAGAGAACAGTCAGTATTAAAACAAGTGAGGGGCAGCCTTGGAGGTGGAACAGCAGGAGAGCTAGAAGCTGTGGGCATGAGGTCCAGAGTTTGATCCCTGCATTGAGTATGCAAGAGTGATACTCTTGTGTCTTTTTTTAAATCTGTACTTATTTATTAGATAGAGGCAGCCAGAAATTGAGAAGAAAGGGGGTGATAGAGAAGGAGACACCTGCAAACACTGCTTCACCACTTGTGAAGCTTTCCCCCTGCAGGTAGGGACCAGGGGCTCAAACACAAGTCCTTGTGCATTGTAACATGTGTGCTCAACCAGGTGCATCACCACCTACCCCTGTCTTGTGTCTTCTGTCTCTAATAAATAAATCGTAAATTAAATAAAAAACATAAGGGTGGGGGTAGATAGCATAATGGTTATGAAACTCTCATGCCTGAGGCTCCAAAGTCCCAGGTTCAATCCCCCGTACCACCGTAAACCAGAGCTGAGCAGTGCTCTGGTCAATAGTAATAATAATAATAATTAATAATAATAATAATAATAATAATAAACCACTGCTCCCAGCAGCCATTTTTCCATGTATATATGGAAGGACCTAAATCATGTGAATCACTACTAAATCACTAATAAAAATAAAAAAGAAAAGATGCTGAAAAATTAAGGAGGAACTGTGGAGGTTGTGTGTGTGAGGCCCTGGATTCAATCCCCAGTACCATGTGAGAGCATCAAAGAAAACTCCATAGAGCATGGAGCTGTGCTTTGATGTCTCTCCCTCTCTCTCTTCTACATGCCCATCCCTTACCCCATAAAATATTGGGTTGTTGAAAAAGTCATAACACATTTTTGAATAGAAAAATAGATCGTGGCTTCTCTAGTACCTGATATATGGAATTAAAAGGGCTGGTAGGATAGCTCACTGGATAGTGCATTTGCTTTCCCATTCATACAGTGTTTGACCTCATCCCCACTCCCTGCATTGGGGAAATCTTCAGTTCTGTAGTGTCCTTCCCTCTCTCCCTTTTCCTATCTCTTCTCTGCTTTCCTGTCTGAACAAGTCAACTCAGAGTGGCAAAGCCCCAGCAGTGATCTTAAGAAAAAAAAAAGAAAGATATCAAATTAAAAAATTGGGTCAGGGAGATACCTCAGTAATAATGTACAGGTCTTGTATGTACGAAATCTCCACACCACGTTAGTAAAGAACAGCAACAAAAAATGGATAGCAGCTGGCTGGTGGAACACCTGATTAAGCACATATATTATCATGCACAAGGACCAGGGTTCAAGTTCCTTCCAAGTGGTGAAGCGAGTACTGTAGGTGTTGCTTTGTCTCTCTCTCTCTCTCTCTCTCCCTCTCTATCTCTGCCTCCCTGTTGTTTTCGCCGGGCTATGTTGTTTTTGCCGGGCTGGCTTCACGGGCGGGTAACAGACGACCAGAAACTCATGGTTGAGCTGTAGGCAGTATCTCTTTATTCATGTAGGACGCAGCACAATCTAAGACAAGCTAAGTTAAACTCAAAGTACAGTACTGTAAAACTCACAATGCTGTCTTTATATATACTTGCCAAGTAAGGTGGAAACAGGATGTGACATAGAGAGGGTGGAGAGAAAAGTGACTGGTGAAAATCAGAGTGTGACAAAGAGGGGGCAGATTAGGCGAGAATCCTATCACTGAACCACAAATGCCCTGGAGGGAGGGTGGAACTTGTTAACAGTGGTTATATAAATAGAATGAAGTGGTTATGTAAATAGAATAGTGTTAAGCAGGGGGGATTTAAACCAAATGAAACAGAAGGGGTCTCATGCATACCAACACCTCCCCTCTCAGTTTCTCTTTGTCCTATCAAATAAAGAGAAAAAAACAAAGATCCACTCTCACGTGGGGGTAGATAGCATAATGGTTCTGCAAAGAGACTCTCATGCCTGAGGCTTCAGTGTCTCAGGTTCATTGCCCTGCACCACCATAAGTCAGGGCTGAGCAATGCTCTAGTAAAAGAAAAAAAAAAAGATTCACTCTTATTATAATAAAATAAAATAAAAATAAAAATCTTGACCTATGCATATTCAATACTCTGGATTCACTCAGCCTACAAACTAATGCCATTATTGAGATGGGAGTCTAGAGTTCTAATGACTGGGTTCATTTCCTGTCTTCACTTGTTCTTTGACTTTTGCTTTTTGGATACTTTGGGTTCCCTTTTGGGTTTAGGAGCCGGTGGTTGCAAAATACCTCAGAAAGGACCTGGTCCCATGGAGCCTCTCTGCCTCCCATAATACAGAACAGCAGGCAGCGCACAGACCCCATAGTAGGGATGAATTGTTACCTTGGCCTTTTCCTTGCTTGAGCTATGGTGTGTCCCTATTAAAAAAAATTAAAAACTGCTATGATAGCTCCACAAGGCTTTTGCAAGAATTCAGTCTATATTCTAGGGCTTGGCACCTAGAAACTATAAGATAATGGTGTCAGGGCCCTTCTAAGAGATTCATACCAGAAGCAGACTACCTTGGATAGCCTTCTTTAAGGAACCCAGAAGACACGGGGCAGAATTTCACCCACTATCACAGTTCTAGGGCCAGAAACCCAGCTGCTTGTCTCTCTGCTGACACCTTGCTAGGTAGCTGCTCACAAATTTGTATGTCTGCCTTTTTACAAGCCAGGTGATTGTGAGGGGATGAATGCTATCAGGGGTGGCAGCCAGAAGGGGGATAAAAAGCAGAGTAAGGTGTTCCTCAGTGTACCCTGTTGTTGTGAGTTCAGCATTTTTTTGAATCGCCAGGGCAGGAGGATTCCAAGTGTGTTTGGCTTGATAAGTGCCCACTTGGTGGAGGCTGCCAGGCAGCCACCCCCACCCAGTTAACCTGAGCTCTGCCAACCTCCAAACCCTGCTTGCTCATGGCAGAAGTATACCACTAGGGATGGCTGAGCGTAGGCACACCGGTTAAGTGCACATAATATTAAGTGCAAGAATCAGGGTTTGGGCCCCTGACTCCCCACCTGCAGGGGGGAAGCTTCACAAGTGGTGAAACAGATGTGCAGATGTCTGTCTTTCTCTTTCCCTCTCTATCTTTCCCTCCTCTTTAAATTTCTCTCTGTCCTATCCAGTAAAATGGGGGGGGGGGAGGAATGACCATCAGGAGCAGTGGATTCATAGTGCCAGCACTGAGCCCCTCAACAATAACCCTGAACACTAAATAAATAAATAAATAAATAAATAAATAAATAAATAAAATAAAACAAATTCCACTGGGTATGGGTGGTGGAACTCAGCCATTCTGGGGGATTGTTCTTAAACCCTTTAGGCAAAAATGACAAACCAACACCCCTGGAACTGAACATATCAGGTCAGAAGTTGAGGATAACCTAGAAATGGAGCCAAGGGGAGGAGGAGGTTTTGAGGAAAGGGACGTGATTAGACCAGAAGGTGGCCTCGCAGATGGATCCAGTCACCCAGGAAAGAACCCCTGGGACTGGTTTGCACATTTATCTCCTATTCCAGATGCCACAGAGTGAGTGGTGTGGGGGAGCAGAGGGAGCACTCACTCTGGAAAAAATTACAGGTTGACAGGAAGACACGGGGTTTGGGTTGTAGCTTGTGACCCTTCCCTGGAGTGTGACCATAACATAAACTGTACCCCTGTTAACCTCCAGCTTGTGCTCCACTATCAGACTTGCCTGGGGAGATGGTAGTAAGGGTCAGAAGTAGGGGTAGAACCTGGGCACATAATCAGACATCACCATGGTCATTGTCATTCTGTGATTTGTTTTTGATGGTGTCACAACTGGAACCTGACTGACCAACCCTCCCTAAATGCAGCCAGTGAACCTCACAGTCTCCCTAGCTGTGGAAAACTCAGAGTGTGTTGGAAAGGTGGGGAGGGGGATGACTAATGTGCTAGGAAGTGAGTGCTGTGGCTGGAAAATGAGTGCTGTGACTAGAAAGTGCATGCTGTGATAGGACTTTCACTGGACTGGCCCATTCAACCAAAAGACCAGATGCATTGCAGATGCAAAGCAGGAGGGTCTTCAGGCCAAAAGGTGGTGCACAGAAGGTGCTCTCCCAGGTTGGAAAAGAAAGGTAGGTGTCAGGGGAACATTAATTCCCCAATAAAGAAATTAATTATTTAAAAAAAAAAAGAAAAGAAAGGTAGGTAGGTGTGGGGAGGGGAGGGGAAACACCAGGAGGAGAATTTGGGACCAAAGGAGCTGGGGCTCAGTGACATCACCAAATTTCTAAGTGGGAAAGTCAGGATTCAAATTCAATCCTTTCTGACATCAGTTTCTGGCTATTCCTATTATCCTGTACTGCTACCCAGTTTGCAAAAACACCAAGATGTTTTTCTTCTTTTCACTCCTTCTCATGAACTCCCTCCAGGAGAGAAGAGAGGATATTGATTCGTATTTGATAGGGGTTAGGAAGGTTCTCTCCCTTCCCAAGGTGAAGGGGGAAGACTTTTTAAATGGAAAAATGGAAAGCTGCAGGGAGAAAGGGCTGGTTCTTCTGACTTTGCAGGAGAAGCAACTGGATTTGTGCATGATGCCACACCTGGCTGTTTTCTGAAGACTTAACTTTGCAGCATTCTTCAAGGGCTCTAGAGAGTTCCTTGTGCCATCAAATTAAGTTTGAAAACTTCAATAAAAAAAAAGTCCCGAAGGAAACTGTCAATTAATGCATTTACACCGAAGCATCATACTCAGGGAAAAGAAACATCTTCAAACGCAAACGCTGTTTTCCAACCATTAAAAAGTTTGCGTGTGGTTCAGTTTCCATAGATACCTGAGGTAATAGTCTTTCCCTCATTGAAGACTGAGTGTCGCTCGACTTCTTTTATTTTTTGTTACCTTAGCCTTTCATACTTTTTCCCTCCGTCTCCATTTATGAAAACAAAAGATAACTAAATTGAAACCTGGCAATGAGATTTGTCTGAGGAAGACAGCTTGATTTATAAGCTCAAGGGACTTCATTTTTATTCACCTCCTTATTATTTCGTGACTTCTACAAATAGTGTTGCTACCTGCAGAGAGGAGATGGGGAATTTTAAATTGATCAAATAATCTCCCCAGTCCATTAAACATGTGAACATACTCAAACAAGAAATGCTAATGGTCTGTTGAAGAGCAATTGAATGTTGACAGGGCATAAAGCAGGGGTTGGCTACATGAATCCTGTATGCCCACTTCTGTCCACTACCTGTTTTTTGTCAGTAAAGTTTTATTGAAGCACAGCCATGCTCATTTGTGTATACAGGGTCTGTGGCTGCTTTCACAACCCTGATGGCAGAGTTCAGTAATACTGGTGGCAACTGGCCTATAGAGTCTACAATGTTTGTTCTCTGACTCTTTGCAGAAAAGTTTAATGACTCTTGGTATATTGAAAAGAGGTGAAGTTCTTGAGGCATTTACTGATTTTGTGACATTTGCTCTTGTGGTGATTTAGTTTCTGCATCTTTGAGACTTTCATAGAATTTTGGAATATAAAACATTGTTCTTAACACAGTAGGATAATAAATATGACTTATTTGTATTTCAGAGGTTCTTTTTTTTTGCTAGAGACACTGTCAAAAGTTCTGTCAAAAATCCAAGGAGGGTGTGTAAACCCAAGTGAAACTCCCAGCCCTTTTCCTGGTTTGAGTGTCCTTCCTGGGTGAAGAGAGAACCTGAGTAGGGGACTTTGCCCAGAAGTGAGAAGACGAACAAAAGAAGACACAACGTTTTAGGAATGAATCTTTAATTTCTATTCAGCTTTAAAGAGTTTGAGAGAGGTGTTATCCCCCCATTTTAACAAACCAGTTCAAGTACATGCCTTCAGATTATAAAAGTACCTGAAATTGCCTAGAATATCGCATGCATTGCTTGTTGGTATTTACATATATTTACATAGAGAAACAAGAGCAAGATCTACAGTTATTTACAATCTACATAGAAGAAGAGAAAGGTGGCCTAATTGTATTTCCTAAAATATAGTAGATGAGTAGGCAGCACATGCATATTTAGATAATATTTGCATGATAGAATGTAATTTTTTTTTTAAAAAAAAGACATACCTTTGTAACTTTCTAGGCTAAGGTGTTGCATAATCAAGGTAATTTTTGTTTTGTTTTGTTTTGTCTCTAGTCTATTTGCATCAGATGCTTTGAAACGTTCACCGACACTGAGGCAGAATTATTTACCCTGGCAATTAAAGCAAAAGCACACATGATCATTCCCTACTAACTAGCAACAAGCTGCTGGTGAATGCAATATCTATTGTTTCTCATTACCCATCAACCACTGTGACAAGATCTCTCTGTGTCAAGGCAGTGCCTAAGCTATCACCATTAATTATGAAAGTAATATAAATGAGACATTCTCCACAGTATGTTCTAAATGAAATATTAAAAAGGCCAACATCTTTGAGCCTGAAAAATGATCTGTTTGAGTAAGCTCTCGATAAAAATGCACAAACCTAACACAGACATGCTTGACTTGAAATTACTAGGCTGGACATAGGGGCCTGCCTTTGAATTCTTGCAGTGTCCATCCTCTTAACTGGCTTCTGCAAGGTAGAGTGAAGAACTCACCTAGCAACTTCATGTAGCCCCATTGGAAGACCCTATGTGTTATCTCTGCCCCCACCAAGCCCCTGTGCCTTTTCAAGTCCTATGTTGTGGATTACATATGTGACATGTGTATAAATAAATAGACTATCTTAAAATTTAAGCAAACAGCTTGTTTGGGGATTTTCCTGAAACCCTACCTGCTCACAAAACAGTCATTCACAGTTTTCTAAAAGAGCTAACTTGGAAGCAGGCTATTTTGGTAGAGTGATTCTGTGCAGAAGGAGAAACGGAAATGACATGTCTCATCTGTACCATGAAGATGTCTCTTGCACCACTGTTTTGGAACTAAGCCCATTAATTCTGCCTGCAATAACTTCAAATATACAAGGCAAATACAGAGGCATACATTTATATACAGTATACAGAGCTAGCTAGAACAGAGGTTAAAGAAGTAGAATAAATATGTAAAATGTCTCAAATCAACACAAGCTAAATATCTTATTTTATCTGGTGGAAACACTCAGGGGTCCCTCAGCATTAGCATCAAGGTGGCCCAACTGGAAAATGTCAGTAAAGGGTATCACACTTGTCTCATATGGAAGGATGATCCTTGTTTGTCAAATATTTCTATGACTCTTCCAAACTAGGCATGGGAAGAGCCATGCTGTTTTTTCATTCCCACAAGAAAGGTTCCCATTTGAAAGGAGTCTGTACACATGGTCATTGAAAGAAGCTTTGGCAAGAAGTAGTCAGTGAATTATTTCATGGATACAAGACTTAGTCACCAATGAAGGTTTTCTGTTATTTTTGATGAGAGCATCACTTGTCCTAGTCAGTTCAAGAGTATCTTTAGCAGACATAATTTGCAGATAGACTAAGTATGAAAAACATTGCCCACCTGGCTTTCACAGAACCATTATTTCTCTTTCCCTCCTCAAGAGCAGCTTCCACCCCACCAAAAATAAGTATAGAGTTTCACAAGATCAGCAGGTGAAATAATTCTGAGTATTTTGCCTCCACTCTTTTAAGATCAGGCATAAATCTAGCATGGAATCCTTGGAACTTGTATGGTGAGGATTGTTGAATATGAGGGAGCCTTTGAAAAAACAGGCTACATTTATTTCAAGGAAAATTTCAGAACAGTTCATGGCACTGAAGACACAGATTCTGAAAGCTAGTAAGGCCACTCTGCCCTTAAATCCTGTTGATAGTCGAAGTGAAAACTCTTCCTGCCTGGCCTTCCCAGAGAAGCATGACTTTGGACTACTTTGGAAGACTAAGGTTGGCTTCTGATTCCTCCCCAAAACTTAAGGCTACATAAGACATACATTTTTTTTTTTTTTTTTTGGTCAGAAAAAGTCTCCTTTCTAGCTTTTCACTCAGAATTTTCTGGTCTCTAGTCTTATTCCTGAAAATATTCTCAGAGGAAAAAGAGCAACATTCCAAGTCCATTCTGCTGTGTTCTCTTAAAAACTCCATAATGATCCAGCTAGAAATTCATGTCTCTTGGCAAAGAGAATGATGTAGTCTTTGTAGTCTGACTTGGGTTTGAGGCCATAGCATTTGGAGTTCCTAAACTACAAATAAGAAAAAATCCATGTCACCTAGTAAATTCTCTCCATGTGGAGGCCTGGGGAGAACATGGCTATTACTTGGAAGCTACTTCACATTCAGTTCTCCCCAACCCCAGCAACATTTGACTCAGATGACCTTTGCAATGTGGGTGGTTGCCTGTGCTTAGAATGACTACACTTACAGTGTTGGAGTGGCATATCCTACTGTTTAGCTCTTGCTCAAAACAACTGCTAGGAAACCCTCCTCACAGACTGTGCCCTGTGTCACTTGGGGAATGATGCTTCCTCATCTGTCAAGGAGAGGACATAAACAGAAAAGGATCATCTGAGGCTTTCCCTGTTTATGAACATTTGAAAGAATGGAAGGAAGGAAGGAAGGAAGGAAGGAAGGAAGGAAGGAAGGAAGGAAGGAAGGAAGGATGGATGAAGGAAGGAATGAAGGAAGGAAAGGAGGAAGGACGGAAGGAAGAAAAATACACCTGTTCCTGGTGGTAAGAAGTCATACTTCTAATACATGCTCCAAGTCAGCTGTGCTAGAGTAGGTAAAGTTGGCAAACTCTATTCTGAGGCCAAACATCTGAAGGTGATCTAAAGTGATGTTTTGTTTACTCTCTGAGGCTTTTACCACCACCACCACCACCCCTTTACTGGTCTTAGTTGTTTTTTTTTTAATTTGAGAAATTGAGCATATTTCCCTTTTAAAAGAAATGTGAAGAACAGTGGTTTGATAGTAAGCAAATCTCCTAAAAGCTAGACAGAAAGCTGTATTTTCATAACTACAGGAAATATTTGCATGTATCTCAGCTTATACTGCTTAATGTTTATGTAGGGCTCCATTATTAAAAATTTGTAGGGCAGAAAAATATGCAAACAGACTCTCATGCTTGAGGCCCCAAGATCCCAGTTTCAGTCCCTACACTACTTAACTCAGTCAGAGCTGAGAAGTGCTCTGGGAAAAAGATAGAAAGAAATGCTTGTTTTCAGGAGTCGGGCAGTAGCATAGCAGGTTCAGTGCAGGTGGCTCAAAGTGCAAGGACTGGCATAAGGATCCGGGTTCAAGCCCCTGGCTCCCCACCTGCCAGGGAGTCGTTTCATAAATAGCAAAGCAGGTCTGCAGGTGTCTATCTTTCTCTCCCCCCTCTGTCTTCCCCTCCTCTCTCCATTTCTCTATCCAACAACAATGACATCAATAACAACAATAGTAACTACAACAGTAAAACAAGAACAATAAAATGGAAATAAATAAATATTAAAAAATATATTTTTAAAAAAGAAATGCTTGTTTTATTCCAGGGGCTGGGTGGGAATGCACCTAGTGCTTAAGCTCACGTTACAATGGACAGGACCCAGGTTTGAGCCCCTGGACCCACCTGCAAGGGGGAAAGTTTTGTGAGTAATTGAAACAGTGCTGCAGGTATCTCTCTGTCTCTCTCCCCATCTCCCCTTTCCCTCTCAATTTCTGACTGTCTCTATCCAACAAATAAAAGTAATTAGAAAAGAAAAAAATAATTGGATAGGGATTAAATTTGGGCAAGAGCATCAGAATTGCCCCTCTGTGTCAGATGCTATCTCTTGCTATCTCCTAAGTGGCCTCACTCAGATTATATGCATGGAAATTTAGAAGGTGGAGACTATCTGGCTTTTCACTGGTTTTGATGTTGTTCAGAGCAAGCTTTGAAAAAAAAAAAAAGCCTATGATCCCAGAGCAGGTTCCTCAGCTAGGCAAATCTGGCACATGAAGGTGTCATTTAGAATGGGGCAACCTTCTCAATTAGGATCATTGGCTATTGGATCCTCTAAAATGGTGCTGAGTCTTCATGTTTGTTAATCCAAATGGATATAATTTCAATTTAGTTCACTGACTAAATCAACAATGGGAAAATCTCCTCTTAACATGTCTCAGGTGAACACATTTTATTTTAGGATATGCCACGACAGCCCAGTGTGGCCAGAAGAAGGCAAAGACACCCTCCTAAGGAAGCTTCAGCCACCTGGCAGATATGCAATGTGAAACAGCAGGGCAGTGTGCAAATATATGTGCCCTGTGTTGGGGAAGGTTTTATGCTACAGCTGCTATGTATTCTGGGCTGTGTCAATGTCTGTGGTTTGCTGCATGCTGTTGGATAAATTGCTTTTGAACTTTGAAACAAATGTGTCATAATCCCTGGCTCAGAGAAATAAGCATGGATAAGAATATCATGCATGCAAAGCTCTGTGCCTAGTACAGAACTTTGCATGATATGCTTATTTGAGGAAGCATAAACTCTCAATAAGTGCTACTCATTGTTACCACCTGAATAGCCCCAGTTACAACTCAGTAGGAAAGCATGGCAATTTGGGGGACAGAGTCCTTTTGAGTTGAGCCCTTCACTTTCTTCAACTGTCTCCCATCCAGCTAGTGGAAGTTGGTATGTCATTTTATGAGCATGTTTATCCCATGACCTTAAATTCCATGACACTTGTGTTACAGTGAAGAAGGAGGGTTATCATTAGATATAGTCACTATATTGGGGGAGCCCCCCTGAACCATACTCTATAAGCTGCCTTTATTTATGAATTAATGGATACACAGCACAACTGTTTGCATCAAAGATTGCTTTCAGACTGTAAGGAGCATATAACCCTTGGGAACAGTTTGTGTGTGTTTGTCTTTCAGTTCAGAGACTTAAATCCTAATTGTTTCTGAAAAATAGAAATGAACCAAATACTTCTGAAGCCACATGTTGCACTTTTCTGGAAGCCTGACCATAGCTTTCTTTAAGGTATGTTATTGGAGGCAATCACTTCCTCGGTCCAGGGCACACATGCTCAGTCTCTCATCTTCCTTGAGGTTCTGAGACAAATTCTCCTGCTGGACCCACTGAGTCACTTCCTAGGCAGCTAGTTTTGCATTTGGGAAGAGTTTCACTTCATTTAACAGATCCCAGAGTGTTGTGACACAGCCCATGAATAGGACTTTGGGACTTGATTAGCATAAGGCTGAGGCTGAACTGTGAGGATGTAATTAGCATAAGGCTGATGTCAGGCTGATGGACTTAACTTAAACCAAATCATTTAACTTCCAGTCTGCCAGAAGTCCGGCCATTTTTTTCTGGCTTCTTCTATTCCTGTGTTCAGCTCTCCCTGCTCCCTGTTTTCCTAAATGCTCGCATCCCCACCATGGCCCCGCTCTTGCTAGGACTTGTGCAGATGAAGCTGAACTTTGGTAATTAACTTATCTCATAGGCATGGCCTATTACCCCTATCAATTATTACCTAACTTGCTAAAAAATACCATTCCCTACTGCTGTACTGCCATGTAATAAACAATTGTTTTGAATCTGATCTGTGCTGCCCCTCTAATTATTATTTTTTTTTAATTATGATACCAGAGGAGTAATCAGGAAAGCTTTGAGGGTCGAGAGAGGTCCCAATCTTTTTCTTCCTTCCTCATCTACTCATTTCAGATCACCACTTTACCCTGGGAGTTCTGATCAGTAACCAGTAACTACTTCCAAAAGGGCTGACCTTGGGGTTCCAAGCCCAGTCTAGGTGCTGCATCTAGATGGTGTGTTTCCCTTACACACAGCCCAACTTTTTGCAAAAATCAAAGGACTAGACATTTTCTGTACACTGTCTCCATTTCAATATGTCTGCAACAGAGGCAATCTTAGAATGTCCATTACTCTCCAAATCACTGAATATATATATATATATATATATATATATATATATATATATATATATATATATATTCCCTGTAGCAAGTCTACTTTTTTACATGTTTCATAGTTAATTCTACTTGAAGACAGGAAGCTATACTTTCATTTTAATAAGCATGCATTTAAAAAAAACCCTGAAAACTAAGCATTAATTGTGTAACATGTGTCCTTATAAAGACATGACTTATATCAGAGTACTAACCAATGCATTACAAATATCAATATGTGGGTGGATTTTGTCTGTACCATATATTGTTTAGCAGAATTCTCTGTCCTTTTCCTTTAAAGAGTCAATGTTCATTTGTATTCTGTGCTGATGGCTACAAAATGATGGCTAATAGTTATCAAGTAAAGGTTGATAAAAAGCAGCTACTTAACATTTTCAAAACACAAAGGTTTTTGTTTTGGAAGGATGGATAATTTAGATCTCAGGGCCCCAACTATAAATAAACAGTGACTGCTTTCTCAATCCCACCTTTGTATAGTTGAAGATCACACTGCAAATCTGACAAATGGTTTCCAAAAGAGAATGATGAACCCTTATCACCATGATACTCTTAACTTAATCCCAAACAAGAATCTTGGGTAATTTTACATACACCAGAAAGATGGATGGCACAGTTCTCCTCCAGCAGCTCGCAAATGTTTGACTAGATGGGAAATGGCATAGCGGTGTGATTGAAGATTCTACTGGGCTGCCCAGAAATTCTCAGGCTGTGTCATCCACACCCTACGTCATGACTGTCATTGCTCCAAGAGGGATACAGGGTCCCCCAGCTCTCATGACTGTGACTAGCTCCTGCTCACAGCCTACAAGTTTCTGATAAATTGCTCTTAAAAAATCATTTCAGGGAGCCCACAGCTCTAGCCAATGTTTCTGCGTAGAGGCATTGCTATTATTTTATCACGATGAATCAGTAAGCAGTGGTGACAAGCGGTGAGACGTTGCTTCAGATATTCTGTAAGGGAGTTGTTAACACAGTTTCCTTTACACGGCTCTTTCATCTTTTCTGAATTAGGTACTGATCCCCCTCCCTGCACTAACCCCCTAACCCCCCCCCCCAAAGTGGCATGCAAGTCATTTGACGGTGATTAAAGTGCTCTTTTTGCATTTCTTTTTCATCAGTTTAAAACGGCTCCTCTTGTATCAGCTGTGCAGGCTTATTTACTAATGAGATTTCCCCCAACGTGGCTCAGTCTCCTTCTGATGACAGGGGTGCCAGATAGCTGATGAGACCAAAATGAGAACTTGTTATTAAACTGTTGTCACATTTGCTCAGATAGAGATGTCACTCAGAGAGTGCCACTGAAATGGAAAGAATATTCTCCCAGAAGCCAAAAGGGTAGAGGGCTTGGGACCAAAAGACACTGTCACTATTTAAATGTCCAGCAAGAGAGGACAGTGACTCCAGTACACCAGCAGGCCAGAGTTTGAGCTGAAGAAAGAAGCTTTGTTTTGGATCTCCAGAGAAGAGAAGGTGGTCTGTGCTTTCAGGTACCCCTACAGGGCTATGTTCTCTAAAGCCAGCACCTTTAGAAAGTAAGGGCATTTTGTAAATCGCTGCAAGACTAGTGGCAAAGGAATCAAAGCCAGTTTTTGGTACAAGGTTGGAATTTTCTAACATGCACAGTTTCAAATGCAGGTTTACATGAAATAAGGTTGTTGGCAATAGCTTGCAGATTCCAGGGAAATAAAAAGGCCTGCTCGCCCCCCACCCTAACCTTAATCCCCCCTGCCCCAGCTTCTTTATCACTTCCAATCTGAATGCAACATTGCTTTGCAAAATATACCAGCCCAACAATGCAAGAGTACAAAATGATATCATTTTAGAAAGTCATTGTGGCAAAATGGAACATTGGCTTTAGAAGAATTCCACGTTTTGCTTTCCCAAGTGTCCTACTTTGATCTTTTCTCAGGATTGGTGGAACTGAAAGGCCTGTGTGTTGTGCTGTGTGAATGGTGGTGTTATGATCACCTGAGTGCTGAAGGGAGATTGGATTTGGTGATAAACCAGCCACTCTGGTAGCATTCAGGAACTGGTAACAAATCACCTGACTGCTCTCTGGTTGCTGGTGGTTGCTGGCAGCTGCAAAGTTCCATGGAAATCAAAGCCAGATATCAAGAAAAATATGCAAAACACCTTCTCTACCAGAATTCTAAAGAATCGAGGCCAAGATGACATTGGGCTGGAGTTAGCAGGCTGAAATTCTCCATTGGTTTATTTGTCTGTAGAGGCACTTTCCTTCCCATTTTGCCTATGTGGGAGGCAGAGGAGTCAGAGAAGCCATTCCAGGTTCAGCACTATAATGTGTCCGGTGTAAGGGTTATAAGGAATAGAAAGGAAACTTGAATGGCATAAACTTAGTTCCTTCACTTGAGCCACACAAATCATTCTGAAAAGAAGCAGCTAAATCCAAGAGAGCCACTGGCTATCTGGGGAATGGGTTCCAGGAGGGGCTTGGGAAAGTGACAACCTGACAACTAGCTAGTGCAGCCATGTTGGGTGTTTGATTCTGGACTAAGGAGACAGGTCCCTTACTGTGCTGAAACCAACAGTTATCAGAACTTGAGTTTGTGGGAGTCGGGCGGTAGCGCAACGGGTTAAGCGCAGGTGGCGCAAAGTGCAAGGACCGGTGTAAGGATCCCGGTTCGAGCCCTGCAGGGGAGTCGCTTCACAGGCGGTGAAGCAGGTCTGCAGGTGTCTGTCTTTCTCTCCCCTCCTCTGTCTTCCCCTCCTCCCTCCATTTCTCTCTGTCCTATCTAACAACAACGACATCAATAACAACAACAACTACAACAATAAAGCAACAAGGGCACCAAAAAGGGAATAAATAAGTGTAAAAAAAAAAAAAAAGAACTTGAGTTTGCCTGCCCCACCTCTTCACCACTCCACAGCCCTCCCTGAAATCAGGTCACGTTTGTTTTCAGACTGATTCAAATGTGACCACAGATGCTGATACTGAATTCTCATGCCCACCCCCACCCCTCATTCAAATCAACAACCCCCAAGGCTGTTTTATAGCAATTTTAGTTTTTACTAAAATTGCAATGCCTTAAGAGAGTGATTCGTAGAATGACCTTGGCTTCTCATGGTTTGGGAGTGTAAAGCAGCACTTGGAGGGGAGGAGGAGTGATCTCCATAAAGCAGATAGCCCAGACACAATTCAGGCCCATAGGAACAGAAACACAGAGAGCTTTAGTTGGGATGGAAATATACCCACTCTCCATCCCCTTAATTTTTACTAATGTGACTTAATCCCCAGGTACCCTTTTCTACCCTCTTTTAAAATCCCACCCCTCCACACCATTAGTTGATAATTAGTTGATGCACTAAGGTCCTGATGCCTATAAATAACCATAAGATGCCAGATAAACTGTATTGGTTTTAAATTAGAGTCATGTTACCATGTCTCCCTATGAACGCCAGCCTATTATTTTTAATTATGGCTTGCAAAGCAAAGTGATTTGTTGTCCTCCTTACAGCATCCCTGACAGGATCCTGTCAGCCTAGATGATATGGTGTCCCATTGGCACAAACCCTCTTCCCTGGCCACAGCACCAACTGTTACTCACAAGGCGCTGGGAGGTGATCAATTGCCCTTTTTTACTACTTGCGGATTTAAAGTAGGCTGGGAGCAAAAACACCCCTGTAGCCACTGTCCCACTGCAATTCTGAGACTTACATTACATTCTGAGAAGGGTTTTCACAGGATTAAGAAAGGTGTCACATGTCTGCAAGGGTCATGTGTGGCAGAAGGCTATACATGTGCATACGTGCCTGTATTAAAAGCATTCCTACTTAACATTGCACTCCTTCGCCATAGCACAGCGTGGGCAAAGAATGAAGTCAAGGTCCACCACCAGACCCAACTGGGTTTTCCTACCTGGTGGGCCATGAAATAAGTGGTTAGATTACTTCTGACAGAAAGCTCTAGAAACATCAAACTGCATTTTGCATGGAGGAGTCAAAGGGGTGGATTTGTTTCTGCATGTTCGAAAGAGTACTATCCTTTTCTTTTTCCTGAGAAGAGATGTGTGGTGTCATTGATATGTGTGTTTCTGAAGCCTTTTCCTCTGTGGGATGTAAAGAAGTCTCACCAGCTTCACGAGCCCGGTAGAGGGACTCATTTTTTCCTGGGCACTCACATCCTCCCTTTCACAGTCATATGCTGTTGAGTTCCACAGTCCCCTACGTCATGCTGAGGTCCAGTTGTAACTCAGCCTGTTACAGGGAAAAGTTTGCCAATTCCCAGGCAGGCAGAATAAAGTCACTGCATTGTCCTTTTTCTTTAAAAAAAAAAAACACACAAATATGTGGATTTATTTTATTAATTTTTGTCTGTCTCCTTTGATTCCAGCAACAAGGAGCTGCCACCACCGTCTACTGTGCTGCAGCGCCTGAGCTCGAGGGCCTAGGAGGGATGTATTTCAACAACTGCTGTCGCTGCACGCCATCTTCAGAAGCTCAGAATGAGGAGACGGCCCGGGCCCTGTGGGCACTCAGCGAAAGGCTGGTCCAGGAGGGGCTAGGCAACCAGGCCAGCTAAGGAGGAGTCTCCCAGGGTGGACACAGCCCCGCCCTGTGCCCCCTGTGTGTGCACAAATAGCTCCAGTACTCCATTCCTTCCAACTTAGGGTCCAGGGGTTTCCACATTCTTCCAACACTGATCCACCAGGGCAAAATAAATGAGTAATGGTTTAATCTGTGCAAAGTGCTAAGTATCATTGGGAAGTAGGGAATTCAGAAATAAAGAGGGTAATGTCACTTTTCTGGGGCTGGGTTAAGCTTGGGTCCCTTTGGTTGTGGGTGCTTGAACATTTCGGGTTGATCTAGGGGTTCCTTGTCTCACTATAAAAGCACGGGCAATTCTCTCCCACTGTTCCAAACAGATAGTGTCCCCTGTCCCACCCAACCACCACCAATAACAAGCCACTCACTCCTATTTAAGGAAGACAAAGTGAGTGATTCTCCTTCTCTAGTGTGCTGATCCAGGAGACCATTGTTTTCTCATTCTATCCAAGTCTTTAAGTTAAGGGAAGTCAGTGGCCCCTGGGGATGGGAACCCTCTGGGTTCTGCTCCAGCTAGCCCAGGTGGAGACAACACTTATGTGGGTGCAAAACTGCTGCTCCATCAACTCCCTTGCCAAAGCTTTACCAAAAAAAGAAAAAAAAAATCCTTTCACCACTACAACCAATTTTGCAGATCATTCCCTAGAAACCTTAACACGCAGGAAATGAAAGCATTGCATTCCCCCAGTATAATTGGGGTCTTTGGGGAAGGGGACAGGGAATAGAAAGTTGTTCATTCTTCATTCTGAGTTCAGGTTCAAGAAGCAGTCCAGCATGGAGGTCCACTTTAGCATTCTCTTGCCTTGAACTTCTTCTTGTCCTCCCATCCTATGCTTAATAAAAGAACATGCTTGATATTATCACCTGAAGGTTGTATTGTTTCTTTAATTTTCCGTCTTTGTGTCATTGTTTGCTTTTTTTTGTTTGTTTGTTTTTGTTTTTTTAGAAAAGAAATATATGGGGAAAAATAAAGCGCTTCTTGTAGATGCCAGAAAAACACCAGTCTTGTTTCTTCTCTGAGTTTGCTTTGTTTTTGTGCTTTGTGGCTGGCTGAGGGCCAAGTTGTCTCACGTGATTAGCATGCCGGCATCATGGTTTCTGTTAGAAAAAGAAAGAGACAAAAAAGGTGACTATTGTTTAACTTGACCTGAAAAGGTGTTGTTTTTTTTTTTAATTACTTTAGTAGGTTATATATGTCTTAAACAGTTTATCTCCCCTGTAAATAGCAAGACCTTAGTGATTAAAGAATATCTCTGTTTATTGAAAGAGTATTAGTTTGGAGGCCATTTGCCTGTTATTTCTTTTTACCTATACCCTAGTTTCCAGATCGTCCCAGTGGAGATGAAAGACAATCCATTCTGGCAGAATGGAGAGAATGGTTTTTCAGAAATAGCAGGAAGACTGGGTAGGGTGAATATTGTTTCTCCCCTCTTTATGATGGCAGCTTCAGGTCAGATCATAAATCTCTGGCCTCTGACTTTGAGATACAGCCCTGCAAACACCATTGCTTTCCAGATGCCTAAGACCTGGCCCCATCTCACATCTGATTGTGTTTTCCCTCCCAAAAGCCTTCTGATCATAGCTCATTTAAAACTATGGGCTGGATTATTTCCTCTTTCTGGTCCAAATTCACCATTTTGGGTTTTTTTTGTTTTGTTTTGTTTTGTTTTGTTTTTTGAGGTTATACTGCTTGCAGTAACTCTGCCATTGGACACATGGCTCACTCTGGCCAATCTGAAGCTCTTATGCAGTAGGAATTGCACTTCCTGTAACTCCTTGGAAGCCTGCAACCTCCACCATGTGAATGAGCCTGACTAACCTGGACGATGAGAGATGCCCAGACTAACATCAGGGTAACTATTAGATGTGAACATGAGACTACCTCAGACTCCTCTGCTCTGAATCCACACAGATGAGAAGACTCCCTAGTCAACCCACAGAACTGCAAAGAATAAAAGCTTGTTATATTATACCACAAAGTGTAATCAGGATTACTTGTTACACAACAAATACTAACTGACATCATTTCTCTACTCAGAGTGATGTCCTTATTATTGGGGCTCGGTGCCAGCACAACAAATCCACTGCTCTTGGTGGCCATTTTTTCCATTTTATAGGATAGGACAGAGAGAAATTGAGAGTGGAATAGAGAGGGAGAAAGAAAGATGCCCGCAGACCTGCTTTGCCACTTGTGAATGACTCCCCTGCAGGTGGGTGCTCAAACCTGAATCCTTGCACAAGTTCTTATGCTTAGTACCTTGTGCTCTTAACCAGGTGTGCCCTGCCTGGCCTCCCTTAGACAGCTCTCTAACCTCATGTTCTGGCACTTTCTCTTCACCTACTATGTGTAACTTTTCTAGCCTTCTTATGTGCATTCTGGTCTTTGCCCAGATGTGACCTCTTCCTAATGAGGTGCCATTTCTGCCCTTGTGGGGCACCCCTTTCCTCCCCTTTATCCTTTACTATGCTCTGTAACACTTAACTACAATCGGACATGTGTCTATTTACTATTGTTTCTCTTCACCCTCTCCATGAACTTTGTTTTTTGCCCACATCTGTGACCACATTAGAATTATCAACAGCCCCATACTGTGCTAAGCATGCTACAACTTTATGTCTAATTTCTAATGTGACCACAACTCTCCCAGGCCACCAGGCCCTTGCAGTTTTAAATTAATAAACCGAAGCCAGAAGGTTTCATAATTTGCCATTGCGCACACAGCTCATAAATGACTGAACTGAGCTCCACCCCCAGGTCTATTTGACTGCAAAATTATGCAGCTTTCAGCCACCACTACTGCCATTAATTAAACAGGTCCTTTCTCATAGAATTCCACCCTCTTTTATTTATTTATTTATTAATGAAAGACTTAGAACATCACTGCAACATGTGCAATGCTGGGGATCAAAATCAGAACCTCAGTAATGCATGTCCTGATCCCTATTATTAAGTTATACACCAGGCCACCGGGTTCACCATCCTAAGGTCACAGGCCGAGTAGAGAAGTGACTTTATGAAATAGACTCTAGCTAGGTGAATGAAGAAGGTAGAAGTTTAGCCAGTACAAAGAAAGATTAGTAATACCATCAGCCAAGGTGATGTCCAAAATATTAAGGATAACCATATGAGAGTCTGCCAGACAACACTTTGCACTGTAAAGTTTCTGTCCTACTAGGTATGTAAGATGCTGTCTAGAAGATCCTAACAAAGGAAATGAGTATTCCTCTCAACCAGGAAGCTTCCCAAGTCAGAGAGACCATGTCTTCAATAGATTTATATTTAGTGCCACATTATGAAAATCCAAGGTTTAAGATAATCCCCTCCCCCCCACACACAGTTATTCCTACAAAAGATACGTATTTTCTGTAATGGAGTCTTTATAGTGCACAAAGTGCTAATTGCCTTAATTACAAATTCACTGAGTGACTTGAAAAAACAGTGAGGTCCCAGAGCAATTACCGGGCCTCCTATTGCCCAGTGTGCCCTGAATCCACTCAACCACTCTTAGTGTCTGCCAGCAGTTCCTCTTGCCAGACACATGCACTGACTTCCTTGGCTAATTTCCTGGGGAATTTCAAGGTAGGTAAGCACTCAAGTGGTATAAAGCTTCACTTTATTTGAGCTTATTTTAAGCCCAAGGCAATCATTCAACATCTGATAGTAGTGATACCTGATGTTTCACAATACATTTGCAGGGAAAGTGATAGACAGGTAAATAAAGATATATATTGTGTATGTAATAAATATTTTAATTATATAATAATGAGCCAACTTAACCATCATCACTGTTGCTAATTGTATGCAATGTTTATTTTGTTTAATTACTGCTATAGGCAAATCCCACTCATCTTCTTATTTTATGTGTTGTTGATGAAACTGAGGTTTATGGAAAATAACCTATCCAGCTGTTACTATAGCTAGTACATAGCAACATCAGGGCTTGCAGCCAGATCCATCATCTTCAAATTCATGTACCTTCCACTACATACTGCTATTAAATGATTTTTAATGTTTTTTTACTATATAATTTTTATTTATAAAATGCAAATATTAACAAGACCATAGGGTAAGAGGGGTACATTTCTACACAATTCCTACTACCAGATCTCTGTATCCAATCCCCTCCCCTAATAGCTTTCCTATTTTTTACCCCTCTGTGAGTATGGACCCAGGTCATTATGGGATGCAGAAGGTAGAATGTCTGGCTTCTGTAATTGTTTCCCTGCTGAACATGGGCATTGGTAAGTTGATCCATACTCCCAGCCTATCTCTCTCTTTCCCTAGTGGGGCAGGGATCTGAGGAGGTGAGACTCCAGGACACATTGGTAGGGTTAAATGAATTCTTATACATACATTCACAGAGATAGAACTGGAGTCCAGGCGGTGGCACACCTGGTTAAATGCACACATTACAGTGCACAAGGGCCCAGGCTCAAGGGCTTGGTTCCCACCTGCAGGAGGAAAGCTTCACGAGTGATGAAGTAGGGCTGTAGATCTCTCACTGTCTGTCTGTCTGTCTGTCTGTCTGTCTGTCTGTCTTTCTGTCTCCTCCTTCCCCCTCATTTTCTATCCAATAGTAAATACATAAAATTTTTTCAAAATTGTAACTTTTGGGTTCAAGGCAATTATATGACTTTTCTATATGCCATCATATGTATATGGAAAGATTACAACCAACAGAGCATCCATGTTTCTGTTTTATTTTTTAAATGTTCTCACCAATGTTGGGTATTACCATTAAATTTATTTTTTTATGAGAGAACAGAGCTCTGGAGGTTGAGCTTAAGACCTTTTGCAAGCAAAGCCTGTGTGCTACTGTTATAATGTCTCCTCAACCCTATTTTTAAAATAACTACCACCCATTTAACAGTGCTAAGTATGCAGTGCTAAGTATTGCTAAGTATGTAGACTTATCTGTATCCATACATTAGCTTTACTAACTGAGTGAATTATTTTCAATGGAAGATTAGTGGGCTTCCTATCCAAGCTGTGGAGCTGGTTCCTCTTCTGATGCGTACAGATCATTTTTGCACATGCCATTTATCTAGCAATATTGGCTTCAGCCCCAATAGGCCTTTTGTCCTGTTCTACTTGTAAATAGGCCTGTCTAGCCTTGTTTCAGTGTGTTGAGCTCTGTGAACAGACTCACGGTCCAGAGATTTCCATCACTGTACCAAAGCCTTAGTCTCTTCCCAGAATTAATGAAGCAACTTCTCTACCATCATTTCCTTCCAAGTTGTTCTCTTTCCCTAAATTTCTTTCCTTTTATCTTACTTTCCTTCTCTTTCTTTCTTTCATTCTTCCTTCCTTCCTTTTTTTTGACTCCAGTCACTAGGGCTTGGTGCCAAAACTATGAATTCACTGCTCCTGGTGGTCATTTTTTCTCTTTAAAATATTTATTTATTTTTCCATCATTTCTTATCACATAGAACATAGAGAAATTGAGAAAGGAGAGGAGAGGAGAGGAGAGGAGAGGAGGGAGGGAGAGAGAGAGAGAGAGAGAGAGAGAGAGAGAGAGAGAGGTGCCTACAGACCTGCTTCACCACTCCTGAAGTGTTCCCACTGCAGGTGAGGATTCAGGGCTTGAACCGGGGTCCTTGTGCATGGTGATATGTGTGCTTAAATGGCTGTGCCACCACCTAGCCCCCTCCCTAAATTTCTTTAAGCCTCCAAAGTAGCCCATTTTCATGGCTGATTAAGGGAGGGGTCTCTGAAACATATAAATAAGAAAGAAGGAATTGAAGTATCCCCAGTAATGATTTAAACTGTGGCTTGTGGTTTTGCTCTTTAAAATGGGGTGATAGGTAGTTTTGTTTTGAACTTCAGTGAAAGAGGCCTGGTTCCTTTCATTAAGGTCAGCACTGGGCCAGAATGCCCATGCTTCTAAAAACAACTACTTATGGTCAGCAGTCCCATTTTTAGAAGTTTCATTAAAAAAAGTAAAAGCATGGAAAACAGCAATGCCGATTCTGTTTTAACTCTTTGTATCTTCCAATGTATTCAAACTACTCTGGTGTAATTCATTTTAGAATAATAGAATATCCAGAATAAAGAGTCCATGAACATGTAAAATGAAAACAAGAGTAAGTAAACTGGGACTATATCAAACTAAAATGCTTCTATGCATTGAAAACAAACTACCAATGTATAACCAGGATAACTGGGAGAACATATTCACAAATCATACATCAGACAAGTGATTGATATTAAACATCTATAGAGGACTGGTACAACTCAACAAAAATAAAAAATCAGTAGCCCAATAAACAAATAGGCCAAATAAATGAACAGACAGTTCTCTAAAGAACAGATCACATGGCACATAGACATATAAAAAAAATGCTCATTAGAGAAATACAAATCAAAACTGCATTGAGATTCCATCTCACACCTGTGAGAATGGCTTACATCAACAAAACAGGAAATGACAGGTGTTGGTGAGGTTGTGGAGGAAAAGAGACTTTGTGTACTGCTGGTGGAAATGCAAACTAGTGCAACCCCTTGGAAGATAGTATGGGGGAGGCCTTAGATAGTTCCCAACTTTTTTTTTTCCTCCAGGGTTACTGCTGGGGTGCCTGCACCATGAATCGACCGCTCCTGGAGGCCATTTTTCCCCCTTTTTGTTGCCCTAGTTGTTGCAGCCTCGTTGCGGTTATTATTGCCATTGTTGACGTTGCTTTGTTGTTGGATAGGACAGAGAGAAATGGAGAGAGGAGGGGAAGACAGAGAGAGAGGGGAGAGAAAGATAGACACCTGCAGACCTGCTTCACCACCCGTGAAGCGACTCCCCTGCAGGTGGGGAGTCGGGGGCTCGAACCGGGATCCTTACGCCGGTCCCTGCGCTTTGCGCCACGTGCGCTTAACCCACTGCGACACCGCCTGACTCCCAATAG
Organism: Erinaceus europaeus; assembly: GCF_950295315.1. NCBI lineage: Eukaryota > Metazoa > Chordata > Mammalia > Eulipotyphla > Erinaceidae > Erinaceus > Erinaceus europaeus. Next base: position 127,740,505 of record NC_080163.1, on the reverse strand, counting down.
TTCCCAACTTTTGGGAACTCCTACCATGGGTTCTTTCTTTCCTTCTTTTATTTTTTATTGTCACTAGAGTTATCTCTGGGGCTTGGTGCTAACACTATAAATGCAATGTTCCTGGTGGCCATCCTTTCCTTTAAAATTTTTATGCTTTTTAAATTTTATAGATCAGACAGAGAGAAGTTTAGAGCGAAGAAGGAGGAGATAGAGAAGGAGAGACAAAGACTAGTGAAGCATCTCCCCTGCAGGTGAGGAGTGGGAGTTCAAATCCAAGTTCTTGTGCTTGGTAATATGTGTGTTTAACCGGGTGTGCCACTGCCTGGCTGCCCAGCCACGGGTTACTTCTAATTTGGACTGTTAAAACAAGGATTTTTACCCATACAATTACTTTTTTCTATCAGTATGCCTCCCCAATATACATTCAAAGAGTTGGATTTATTAAGTCCAAAATTATTTTTAGTTATTACTGTATATTAGCAAAAGTATTGGAAATTACAACCAGTAGAACATCCTTCCTCAACTCCTTCTCTCCATTCATCTCTCTCACTCTTTCTTTCTTCCTTCCTTTCTTTCTCTCTCTCTCTCTTTCTTTCTTTCTTTCTTTCTTTCTTTCTATCTTTCTTTCTTTCTTTCTTTCCAGCAGAGCACTGCTCATCTCTGGCTTATGGTGGTTCGAGGAATTGAACCTTGAACTTTGTCACCTCAGGTATAACAATCTCTTTTTTTTAAATTTTCTCTTTTGTTGTCCTTGTTGTTTAATCATTGTTGTGGTTATTATTATTGTTGTTATTGGTGTCATTGTTGGATAGGACAGAGAGAAATGGAGAGAGGAGGGGAAGACAGAGGGGGGAGAGAAAGACAGACACTTGCAGACCTGCTTCATTGCCTGTGAAGTGACTCCCCTGCAGGTGGGAAGTTAGGGCCTCGAACCAGGATTCTTACACAGGTACTTGCACTTCCTGCCATGTGCACTTAACCCACTATGCTATCACCCAGTCCCCACAATCTCTTTACTTAACCATTATGTTATTTCCCTTGTGCCCTCTTTTTAAAGTCATCATCAATGGTAGATATTGCTTCAAATTATGTGTGTGTGTGTGTGTGTGTGTGTGTGTGTGTGTGTGTGTGATTTACAAGATTATAAAAGTTCTGTGCCCCGGGGCCAGGTGGTGGCGCACCTGGTTGAGCGCATATATTACAGTGCATAAGGACCCAGGTTCAAGCCCCTGTTCCCCACCTGCAGGGGGAAAGCTTTGCAAGTGGTGAAGCAGGGCTGCAGGTGTCTCCCTCTCTCCCTCTCTATCTCCCTCTACCCTCTTGATTTCTGACTATCTATCCAGTAAATAAAGATAATAAATTTTTTTTAAAAAAAAGTTCTGTGCTCCAACTTGTTTCTAATTGTAACCACCATAGTTCTCCCAAGGTCACAGACCTATGTTGAATATATATGTATATATGTGTGTATATATATATATATTTTATACATACACACATATATACATATATATATACTTTTTTTTTCTTTTTTCAAGTTCACAAATTTCAATTCTCTGTATTACACATGAGTGAAATCATCCCATAGTTGTCCTTCATGTCATCCTTACTTCACTAAGCATAATCACTGCTGGGTCCATCTATTTAGTACCAAAAAATACATTATAGTCTTTTTAACTGCTGAGTAGTACTCCATTGATATATATCCCATGACCACAACAACTTCTTCTTCTCCTCCCCCTCTACCTTTCTTTTTAATTTATAAAATTTAAATTATTGATTTTATTCCATTGTTGATCTTTTCCTTCCTTCTAACTAAGTATTTCTCATAGAGTTCTTCACCCCCCAATATATTAAACTTTAAAAAATTATTTTATTTTTTGATTGGATAGAGATAGCCAGAAATTGAGAGGGAAAAAGGATGACAAGGAAAAAGATAAAGAGAAACCTGCAACACTGCTTCACCACTCAGGAAGCTTTCCCCCTGCAGGTGGAAACTGGGGACTCGAACCTGGGTCCTTACACATTGTGACATGTTTGTTCAACCAGGTACGCTACCACCCGGCCCCTATTTTAAACTTTTAATCAGGAAAATAAAAAGATACACACCAGAAAAGTGCATGGGGTGATTTGGGAAAAAATTGCTTACCCCATAAAAAAGCCAATTCTCTCTCTCTCTCTCTCTCTCTCTCTCTCTCTCTCCCTCCCTCCCTCCCTCCAGGGTTATCACTGGGGCTCGGTGCCTGCACCACAATCCACTGCTCCTGAAGGCTATTTTTTTCCCTTTTGTTGCCCTTGTTGTTCTATCATTGTTGTGGTTATTATTGTTGTTGTTATTGAGGTCATTGTTGTTGGATAAGACAGAGAGAAATGGAGAGAGGAGGGAAAGACAGAGAGGGTGAGAGAAAGACAGACACCTGCAGACCTGCTTCACCACCTGTGAAGTGATTCCCCTGCAGGTGGGCAGCCAGGGGCTTGAACTGGGACCTCTACACCCCACTTTTATTCACATCTAAGGGCCTGACTTCACTTTCTTTCTAAGCCACACCTACAGTTATTGAAACTTCCTAATGTCCTTCCCTTTTCTTCTCAGATAAGGGACACAGTGCCTAATTCCTTTTTTTTTTTTTTCACCAGGGTTATGGGGGGGGCGGGTAATGGTGGCACTATGAATCCACTACTGCTGGCAGCATTTTTTTCCTTTTTTTTTATTAGATAGAACAGAGGAAATTGAGGAAAATGAGATGGAGAGAGGAAGAAAGGCAGACACCTGCAGACCTGCTTCTCTTGAAGTGGACCTCCTGCAGGTACGGAGCAGGGGCTTGAACCTGGGTCCTTGAGGTTGGTATTAAGTGCGTTTAACCAGGTGCACCACAGCCCACCGCACCCCTGATTTCCTCAAGTGTTCTCCAGATTATCTTCCTTCTCAGTGATGGGACAAAAACAAAGATTCCTGGTCACAAAAAATTCCAAGTTCTAATGGAATTGGGGTTCAGAGCCCTCTGGTCCTCTTGCCCTATCATTTACCCTTTTGGGAGTATGAACCAAAATTCTTTGTGAGGTACAGAAGGTAGGAGTTCTGTCTTCTGTAATTGCTTATCTACTTGACATGGACATTGACAGGTTGATCCACACCCCTAGCCTGTCTCTATCTTTCCCTAGTGGGACAGAGCTCTGGAGACTGTCACTTTAAAACTTACTTTAATATCACACTGTCACAATGTATAACTATATAAAATAACTCCAAACAGCCAGTCTCCTTATTTAAAACATATAAGCATTTTGTCTTTCATTTTCCTATTGGACTACATTCATGATTTTAATTAGAGTAGAAATTCCCAGTGAGTCTACATTTGGTTGGGGTAGAGAAAAAAAAAATCAGTTCAGTCCTGCTACTACATCTTCACTACATAATTCAATCAGTGAATGTCCTGACTTTTTCTCCTTTTCAATTACCAGTTGTAGCACAAGATAGGCCCCATATGGTTGCTCTGCTAAGACAAAAAAAAAAAAAAAGAAAAAGAAAAAAAAAACCATACCCAAGGCTCCTGTATTCATCCTGGCTTATGCATTCATCTTGCCTGTTGGCTGACATCCTAACTGCTTTCACGTAGTATACCACAGCACTCAGAGAGACTGTATGACTGCTATGCTGATCAACAGGCCATGCCTCTCCTGCATATTAGGTCTGAGAGAATGAAAGCTCCTTTTAATTTTCAAAATAGGTATATGCAAATAGAAGATCTCCATCACCCTTTCAGATGAAAAAGGCTCTGTGTCTTCCTGGGGCTTCCTTCCCTAAGCTTATCTGATGTTCCCTGGAGGTGCCTGCTCTTTTAGTTTGGAGTTGTGACAATTTCTTCTGTGATGCTAGGGGCCACAGGTAAGGGGTATGGATCCACCTGTCAATGCCCATGTCCAATAGAGAAACAATTACAGAAGCCAGACCTTCCTCCTTCTGCTCCCCATAAAGATCTTTGTTCCATACTCCCAGAGGAATAAAGAAAAGAGAGCCTTTCAATGGAGGGGATGGGATATGGAACTCTGGTGGTGGGAATTGTACTGCTCTTATACCACAATCTTGTCAGTCATTATTAAACCACTAATTAAAAAAAAAGAAAATACATTTTAATGAATTGTGATTTCTCCAAATGCTTACTAATAATTTATATAAGACACTTAGTTGAAATGCTGTTTTCATTCCTTTCCATCTTATACTTTTGAATTAAGTGTAAACCAGTTCCTTTCATCGGTGAGGAAAATATTTGAGTCTTGGTCCCCCTACCTGCTGTGTGGTGTTCTATTAACAACATCTCTCCAAATCCATGTTTAGACCCTCTTCACCGTGTCTAGCAAATGTCGTTTCCATCAATAAATGACCCAAATATGGGCTCAGGCTTCTTCTACAGTGCTTTAAATATGACTTGTGAGATTAGCTCAGAGGGAAAGGATCTTTTATTTAAGTACTGCTGATCTTAGAATTTCTGAATAAATTCCTCTTAAATCAAATTTATAGTTGTCTGTATTACAAATAATATAAATTTCTGACCAGCATTTGGGGTGGTGGTGGTAGGGGACATTAAAAAAAATGTGCCAGAGGCCAGCCAGTGGTGCACCCAGTAGAGCACACATCATACCATGAGCAAGAAACTGGGTTCAAACCCCTGGAAACCATCTGCAGCGGGGAAGCTTCAGGAGTGATGAAACAGTGTTACAAGTGTCTCTCTTTCCCTTTCCCTCTCTATTTCCCCCTTGCCTCTCAGTTTCTCTCTGCTCTATCAAATAAAATAAAATGAAATAAAATAAAATAAAATAAATAGGAAAATGGCCACCAATAACAGTGGATTTGTCATACAGGCACTAAACCCCAGCAATAACACTGGTGACAATAAAAAGAAAGAGATAAAGAGATAGGAAGGAAGGAAGGAAGGAAAGAGGGAAGACAAATGTGCTCACAATTTTACTACTCAAAGACAGTCATTGTTAGTATTACAACTTTTTTTTTTTTTACCAGAGCACTTCTCAGCTCTGGCTTATGGTGGTGCAGAGGGATTGAATCTGGGACTTTGAAGCCTCAGGCATGAAAGTCTCTTTGCATAACCGTTATGCTATCTACCCCTGCCCAGTATTACAACATTTTTAAAAGTGCATTGTAAGATATATTTGCATCTTTTAAATTTTAATTCTAAGAAGCTGTACTAACAGTTATTTTGTTATATTTATTTATGCCTCTAGGGTTATCACTGGGGCTCAGTGCCGGAACTAGGAATCCACTGCTCCTGGTGGCCATTTTTTCCATTTTATTTGACAGGACAGAGAGAAATTGAGAGAGGAGGGTAAGATAAAGAGGGAGAGAGAAAGAGAGACAACTGCAGACCTGCTTCACAACATGTGAAGCTTCCCTGCCTTGCAAGTGGGGAACCAGGGGCTTGAACCCAGATCCTTGTGTGGGTCCTTGCTTCATACTATGTGTGCTTAACCACGTGTGTCATTGCCAAATCCCCCAAAGTAATCTTTTTTTAAGTGGAAGCAACTTTGCACTACACCATCATAAATTTCAGCTGTGCACCATTGACTACACTCTTGAGGACCTGGGAGACAGTTTAGTAGTCTTGCAGTATTGAGGCCAAATGCTTAATCCCAGCATCACGTATTCTGGAGCTGAGTGGTGCTCTATTCTTTCTGATTAAAAAAATAAACTATTAAATATATAAATAAATATATGGATGAATCTTAGGGAAAAAAACCCTGTAATGCCGTTATATCCTGTGTTCTGTAAGCAGATATATATCCTAGTTTCTGTTTTTTTTTATTGTTACTTTAGAGTTAAGCTTCTCTTATCATATTTCACTAATAAATAATGCTTCAGTAAATATACTTACATAAAATTTTGGGAAATAGATTGTTTCATTTAACATGGATTCCAAATTCATAGTTCAAACAATATGGGAAATTTTAAGACACTGGGTTCTGTGAGAAGAGCACGTGTGTGTTCACCTAAGTGGATTTGCTCTTCATCAGTCCCCATGAAAAAAAAACCTCTTTCCCTTTTGGAACCAGGGCAGACAGGATAGGAGCTTTGTGTCAGCGGAATTAAAAAGGCTGAATGTTCAATGTTGAATGTGAAAGAAGCAATATATACTTGGGGTCAGCCATTTCTGCCAACCTTTCCATAATTTTAGAGGACCAACTGTTCTGCTGATGAAGAACCAAGATAGAGAGTGTGTGAAGACTTTCTAGGCTACACGTGTCAATGTTCAGCATTCTTGGCTTGGTTTTTGGAGACAAAGCTCACCATTAGAAATGGTCCTGGACCACCCTACCACCTGGGATTCCCATAAAGACATGATAGGCCTAGACCTCTAACAGATCCCTCCCTCCACTGTCACTGGTCATCTCCATCAGGAACAACATAATGGACCCCTTTGTGGGCCCCTACAGGACCTTGCCCTCAATGTAGATCAACAATAGTATGGAATGTTCCACTCTCCGAAGGAAAGTTGGGCAACATATTCTACCACTCAAGGAAGATGGGTCCTGAAATTAGTGCAGGCTGGAATGTTCCTAGCTGTCACCACAGAATGCGAGCTCAGACCTACACGGATGCAGAGGCTCCTATGCAGAATGAGGACCCCAGGTCAAATCAATGTTCAGTTAACAGTATTTATATACTTTCCCTATATTTGGAAGCTACTCTTTTTCCTGATCCAGCTTTCTAGTCCTTTTTCCAACTATGATTCTGTCTCCACAGACAATACCTTGGGTCCACCTGCATGTTAGCTGTCTGGCTCAGGCAAAAACTAGTAAATTCATGGGCCCTTTGGAATATACCTAAAATAGATTTACTAGCTCTTTCCAAAATAAAGACCCCCAAATCTTCATCTGCAATATTCTTACCTTTAGATTCATGATTAGTCAACAATTGTGCTTTATATCTTAACTCTTTTTCAGCCACCAGGTTCCACATGCTACCACGATGTCAGCATGACTTCCCTGGGCAGATGACCCCACCAATGTGTCCTGGAGCCCCGCCTCCCCAGATCCCTACCCCACTAGGGAAAGACAGACCTTCCATCTGCTGCACCCCATAATGATCCTGGGTCCATACTTTCAGAGGGATAAATAATAGGAAAACTTTCAAGGGAGGGGATGGGGTACAGAGTTCTGGTGGTGGGAATTGTGCTCCTCGTATCCTATGATCTTGTCAATATTTCCATTTTATAAAAAAAAAAAAAAAAAAGAAGAAAAATAAAAAAGAAATGATCCTGGAGAACTTTACCTGATGTGACCTAGATCTGAAGGACTTTATCATTAGGAACGTGGCTTCTAAATCTTATTAGTTGCTGCCTTCAAACCCACCACAATGAGAGAGACTAAGCAGTTCCTCCCTGAATGATTTAGGAAAAGTTTCCATCTGATTACCTGTTTCCTGAACAAGCTTCCAGAGCCTTCCAGAAGCTTGCACAAAAATTACCTTAAATACTCCCTAAGCCTACACAATTTCAGCACTCTCAGAAGAGAGAAGTGAAAAAACAGAAAGTTATATACAGGGGCCGAGTGGTGGTGCACCTGGTTGAGAGCAAATGTTAAGATGTGCAAGGACCTGGGTTTGAGCCCCCAGTGCCCACCTGCAGGGGGAAAGCTTTGCAAGTGGTAAAGCAGTGCTACAGGTATCTCTCTGTCTCTCTTCCTCTCTATTTACCACTTCCTTCTCTGTTTCTGACTGTCTCTGATAAACAAAGATAATATTCTTTTTAAAAAAAGAAAACATACACATATAGCCACAGGTACATAGACAATGTCATTACAGGTATTGTTGGTAATAATAAATAATGTTTAAAATATATTGGGGTAAATGAAAAATGCAGATGTTAAAACTTGCAGAGTATTACTCCACTTTTGTTAACATATATATGTATTTATACACACATATATAAGTCATGCATTGAGAGAAAGTAAAGGACTGAAATGTGCCAATAGTTATTGTTTCTAGGTAAATAAATGTGCATGGCCTTTTTCTTTGTGTTTATCTGTATTTCTGACATGTCTGCAATGAAAGTAAAGACAAAGGCAAAACATCAGTTATTACAAAAAATGGGCCTGGTTACCTCTCTAGAACTTTGGCCCAGCTGTTGACTGACTCTTTTCTGACAACTGACCTTCCAGAAGGTTCATCTGGGTTGACAGAGTAGCATTCAATTTTCACAGAAGTAGGATGAGGAATTTTAGGGCTAAATTACACAAAGAAAAATATTTGAAAAATAAAGGCAAGTAGATTATTTTTGGTCATAGAATTTTTAAAAATAAATGGTTGGTAGTCTGAAATATACCTCTCATTGCTGCCTATGTACAAACACCACCTACCTGTGGTTTTGGCCAGGTAAGTTGCCAAGGAAAGATTCCTTGGCTACTTGGTAGACTCTGATGTTCTGCCAAGGTTGGATAAGGTACTGCAAGTTCAAGTGCTCATCTCTCCATTTCATTGCATGCCTTTCGGCCTTTAGAATTCAGCTCCAGTTTTTGGAACTGACTATGAATGCAAGTCCTTTTCACTTTTTGTCTTTTGATTGCTGCTAGAAGTGTAAACTAATTGTGTGGAGCTGTAGCCCTCTTATTCTATGGTTTTTGTCAGTGTTTCCTTTTTATAAATAAAAATTTTAAAAAAGAAGTGTGAACTGTTAAGTTAAAGCTATGCTTTTGTTTATACATTTGATCACCATTACTGTAAAGTTTTTAAAAAATTAAAAGTATTTCTGTATTCTGCTACTCTAAATAATAGATACATATGAAGACTTTGAATGATGTCTTCAAACATAAAATTATTAGCAATATTACTTTAAATGCTGAATGAAGATAAATCCTGAGTGCTGACATAATTTCTTTCTTAAGCGTCCACATGGCAGCTTATTGATTTGCCCTTAAAGTTTTAAAAATCTTAAGGGCAACAAAAGGCAATAAATAAATAAATATTTTAAAAGTCTTTTTAAAAAGTTTTTAAAATCTTTTTATTTTTAAATTTTTGACAAGACAAAATACTTGCTCATTTTATTGGAGGGTTAATAGTTGACACTATGGTATTAACATATGGGTAAAACTTTCTTTGTTCCTGTAATAGTTGTCTGTAGCACTCCTACTTCCAAATTAAGTCCTTCTCCATCCATCATCAAACACCAAGAGCCTAAACCCCTCTTCACCCACTCCCATGCCATCCTTCTCCAGAGACTTTTGCTTTGGTGCAGTACACTCTCTCCAGTCCAAGTTTCATTTTCTGTTTTCCTTTCCTGTGCTTGGTAAGTTCCACTTAAAAATGAGATCACTTGGTGTTTATCCTTATCTTTTTGGCTTATCTCACTCAACATAATACCTTCCAGTTACATCTAAGCAAATAGGTGACTCATCATTTATAACAGTAATAGTTACTGAGTAGCGCACACCACACACACACACACACACACACACACACACACACTTTGTTCAGTTTTTCACAACTTTCTTAGCCTCTTGTCTGCCACTGAATATCACTGATGTTCTAGATTGTGGCTATTATGGATTGTGCTTCTGTGAAAATAGGTGTACCTAGAAATCTCTTGGTAGGTGTTTCCTTTTGGAAAATGACAATTCTCCCGGTTCCTCTAGATTAACACCAGAATTCTCACAGAGTCTAAAAATGTTTTGTAGAGCAGGGGTAGATAACATAATGGCTATGCAAAGAGACTCTCATGCCTGAGGCTCTGAAGTCCCAGGTTCAATACCACCCCTACCCCAGCATCACCAAAAGCCAGAGCTGATCAATGCATTGGTAAAAATAATAATAATAATAATAAGCAAAAAAAAAAACCTTATGTAGAAGGTAGGAGGTATGACCAGCAAATAATAATCAGGAGACATAATCTACCTCCGAAGCTCAGAACCAGACTTCAGGTGGGTGCAGGGACCTAGTCTCAAGCTTAACTTCACCTTGCTGGGTAGCCTAGAGCAAACTGGGCGAGTCTTCATTTTATCATCTGCAAACACAAACCATGGACTTCCAGGATAACTACAAATGTGAACATCTTTTAAGCGCACACAGTACAGTGCACAGGGACCCAGGTTCCAGCCCCGGTCCCCACCTGTATGGGAAAGCTTCATGAGTGGTGAACCAGAGCTACAGGTGTCTCTGTCTCTCTCCCCCTCTACCTTCCCCTCCCCTCTCAATTTCTCTCTGTCTCTATCCAATATTAAATTAAATTAAAAAGTGGACATCTGTGCAGTACAGTGGTATAAGCAATGGGTCAGTCCTTGTTCTACAGCCGAACAGCCTTTCTTGGAGTGTACCTGAAAAAGGCCCATCCTCCTGGTTCAGTCTATGAAAGACTGAAGAATTCAATCAAGCACAGCTGATAGTTGACATGTGTATGGGCTCCCAACTGATACCAGTTCCTCATCATGGTATCTCCTTTCTGAATCTAAAATTCTAAGAACATATCTTAATTTTCCTGGACAAATTCACTGACTTAACAGCAAGGATTGGCCCTGAGATTTTTAATTGCCCCTTTATTTGTAGATAAAGGCAAGTGTACACTTTTTATTGGTCCTGTCTCTAGAAAAGCAAAGTTTTCCTTCCCCCAGAAAAATAAATAAAGACTTTCCTAATGCTGTAGAGTAGAGCTACATCTTATAATAATCCTTTGCCTAAAATTTATAACCATCTCTTGTCTAGAACTGACTGTGGTTTGTCAGGCTGGTCAGGTGCAAATATCTATTTTGAAAATCAAATTAAAATAAGAAATGCCATGTACTTCTGTGTAGTCACATTAGTTTGCCTCTAAAGAAAAAAAGGGGAGGGAGTCGGGTGGGTGCAGTGGGTTAAGCACATGTGGTGCGAAGTGCAAGGACCAGCATAAGGATTCTGGTTCGAGTACCCGGATCCCCACCTGCAGAGGAGTCGCTTCACAGGTGGTGAAGCAGGTCTGCAGGTGTCTATCTTTCTCTCCCCCTCCCAGTCTTCCCCTCCCCTCTCCATTTCTTTGTCCTAATAGTGACGTCAATAACAACAACAATAACTACAACAACAGTAAAAAACAACAAGGGAAACAAAAGGGAAAATAAATAGATAGATATAATTTTAAAAAATAATAAAGAAAAAGGGGAAAAATAGCTTCCAGGTAGCATAACAGGAACAGCCAAGGAAAGCACTATTCCTATGTGGATACAAAAATCCAGACTGCAGGTGACTCTGCTCCAGAGACCCCAAGTGCTTCTTCCTTGTCATTGGGCTCTTCTGAGACAGGCCTTATGCAGTCAGGCTGACTATGTAATGACCTGGGGAAACTGCAAAGGGAGATGCTATCGTTTTGGTATTCTGACCTGTTTTCCTGTGTAAAACTGAACTTGAGTTCTTGCTGCACTATCTTTTACAAAAGATGTATTCATATTATTGTTATTTTATTATTATTATTTTTTGTTTTGCATGAGAGAGAGGAGCCAAATCACTGCTCAGTTCTGACATATATCTGGTGCCATGCATGGAACCTGCAGCCATGTATGTATGTATTTTTTTTTTTGCAGGCATGTATGTGCTATGCTGTAATTTGGAATTGTCTCCTTGGGTCAGTCTTTTATTATTTTTTTTCAATTATCTTTATTTATTGGATAGAGACAGCCAAAAATCATGAGGTAAGGGGGAGATAGAAAAGTAGAGAGGCAAAGAGATACCTGTAGCATTGCTTCAGCACTTGCAAAGCTTTCCCCTTGCAGATGGGTACTGGGGGCTTGAACCGGGGACCTTGTGCATTGTAACAAGTGCACTCATTCAGGTGCACCATTAACCAGTCCCAGCCTTTGATTTCTTAAACTAATAATAGATAAGCAACCTGAAGGAAGTCCTATAATGAAGTAGTCTGATTCTGAAAACTGATAGAAAATCATCCTATGTTAGGGAGGAAGAAGAGTGTGGTCTTAACACCAAACTAGACAATGTCTAGTCTGTTTGATTCGAAAGATTTTTATCTTTGTGTTATCAACTGTCCTTTGATATCAGATGAGGGTCTGCCTATCTCTGATCTACAGCCCCTCCAATCAGAGATAAAATAAGTATTTCAACTGCAAAAAAAGAAAAAAGCAGGAAAGAATGTATTACAAAAGTGTTAAGATAACTATGAAGACAATCTACACCTGGGAAAGATAAAGAAAATATGCTGTGATCTACTCAAATGGCTTAGGAACATAAATAGAGGTGTGTTTTCGTTCCTGCCCTCACTTTTTTTTTTTTTAATACTCTTCTCTATTTTTCTAGCATGGTATAAGAATCCTTCCACATTATTGTTATTATTAGTAGTACTATTACTGTTACTACTACTACTACCACCACCACCACCACCACCACCACCACCACCACCACTACTGCTACTACTTATTGTCACCAGGGTTCTTGCTGGGCCATGGTGTAAGCACTGTGAATCCACCACTCCTGGCAGACAATTTCTTCTTTTTTTTTTTCGTTTCTTTTTCCATTTTTTTCTTTATTTGTATTAGACTGGACAGAGGAATTAAGAAAGGTTAAGGCAGAGGGGAAGAGATAAAGATAAACACTACAGACCTGCTTTATTACTTCTGAAGCATCCCCCAGCAGGTAAGGAGTGGAGCTTGAACCCAAGTCTTTGTGTATGGTAATGTATGTGCTCAACCATGTTACACCACTGCCCAGCTCCTTCTTTCCACATTATTAACTCCATTTTTTTGGTGACACCTGATAGTATACCAGAATTGGATGTTCCCTAATTGTCCCTACTATTTCTTTTTTTTTTAATATTTATTTACTTCCTTTTGTTGCCCTTGTTGTTTTATTGTTGTAGTTATTATTATTGTTGTCATCATTCATTGTTGGATAGGACAGAGAGAAATGGAGAAAGAAGGGGAAGACAGAGAGGGGGAGAGAAAGACAGACACCTGCAGACCTGCTTCACTGCCTGTGAAGCGACTCCTCTGCAGGTGGGGAGCCAGGGCTCGAACTGGGATCCTTATGCCGGTCCTTGAACTTTGTACCACCTGCACTTAACCCACTGTGCTACAGCCTGACTCCCTACTATTTCCTTTTTATACAGAGAAAGTAGGTAGGAATCCTGACACAACCTAAATATCCCTGTCTAAATCATGGCGATGTTAACTAAAAAGTCCTTTAGAAAGGTACTTAATTCAATCCAATTTTAAATGTAGACTTAGATGTTAAGCTCTCCATACCTGGCACCCTCTACACACAAGCACTGATTAAAAGACAGACCATTAAAATCAAAAGATCAGCTGAGAGACATATCACAATGGTAGCACACAAATTGCGGCTTAGAGGTTCCAGGTTTGATCCCAAGCACCAGCAGAGTCGTTGTGCCTCTGGTTAGAAACAATAAACAAACTCTGGAGTGGGTGGGAGGGATGGATCACAGTCTTTTGGTGGTGGGAATGGTGTTTATGTACACTCCTAGCAAAATGTAGACATATAAATCACTAGTTAATTAATTTGACAGGGGTAAAATTAATTGTATGTCTCAAAGTTTCTCAAAACACAAACTGAATCTTTTTAATATATAGGCTGTGTATTTGATATGCGGACTCTCTCAAAAGCCTAGACCAAGTAGATTAGAAACATCCAATAGCACAGCTATATACAAGATACTGGGTACTGTACAGCAAACCATAACAAAAGGACTTTTCAAAGTTAACCCAATTATCAAATAATATGATGATAACATTAACGATTGATTGTCTTTTTGAACCCTAAGACAGCAGGAACCTCACATCTCCACTATAGAGCCCCTACTTCCCCCAGTCTTGGAACCCTTGGATAGGGCCCACTTTCCCGTATGCCTCTCCCAATCCATATCAAATATTATTGCATCCGCCAATCACAACCTAACCAAAGCAATGATTGCCACCTCAACATGCTTCACTTCAGACTGTGTCCAGAGACTTCACATGTGGAATGACAACCCTTCAGCTTCATTACTCGGGTGAGACCTTTCCTTTCATAGTATATTCTAATTTCATCTCAGGTGGTTCACTTTCTAACAAAGTCCCAAAACCTAGATATACACCAGTTTCTGTGAGAGAGAGCTTATGTTCACATGTATCCATAAACTACTGCAAAATATATACCTGAAAGCAGAAGTACACTAGAGTTTGCAGTGAGTACCTCCCTAACACTTCCTCTCCACTATTTCAAGCTTTGGGTCCATGATTGCTCAACAATTTGTTTGGCTTCGTATGTTAACTCTCTTTTCAGTCACCAGGTTCCATATGCCATCAGGATGCTGCCCAGGCTTCCCTGGATTGAAGACCCCACCAATGTGTCCTGGAGCTCAGCTTCCCCAGAGACACACCCTACTAGGGAAAGAGAAAGGCAGACTGGGAGTATGGACCGACCAGTCAACGCCCATGTTCAGAGGGGAAGCAATTACAGAAGCCAGACCTTCTACCTTCTGCAACCCACAATGACCCTGGGTCCATGCTCCCAGAGGGATGGAAAATGGGAAAGCTATCAGGGGAGGGGGTGGGATATAGGGATTGGGTGGTGGGAACTGTGTGGAGTTGTACCCCTCCTACCCTATGGTTTTGTTAATTAATCCTTTCTTAAATAAAAAATTAAATAAATAAATAACAATAAAAATACTCAGAATATCCAGATAAATCTGTCTGGACTTACTTGTTCTCCGTCACAATCTATGCATCTATAGCTGAGTTTTCTGTCCAAGCTGATCCATGTTTGAAAGGCTTATATATAGCAAAGCTGTCAGAAAGAATACTCCAGTTCAATAATAGTTGAAAAATGTGTTACCAAAAAGACAGGCTATGAACAACTACCCAGTCAGAGTTCTCACGCAATGAAGAAGGATCTTTGCCTAAATGACAGGAAAGTTGATTTATAAGCAGGGTCATTTATACACTAAAAAAAATTGCTAAGGAACTCCTAATATCAGTCCTGCTCAACACTCTGAAATTTAGAAATAAAATGCATCGTATCTGCCTGAGAGGTTAGACTTGGTACTTGAAACAATTCCACACACTGTTCATCCAGGGACCTTTGCACAAATGCCAGGACAACTTTATACTAAACTCTACGTCATGGCCATGAGGTCCCTTTCCCTGAGATCCAATATGGGTGTCTTCTTCCAGAGTTGTGCAACTGGGACAAAGTAAATAACAAAGGCACACAAGGAAAAATGCTTTAACTGGGGTGAGCATAGTGACTCTAAGGTGGGAGATGAGAAGATCCAGCTCTGTCTCATTGGAAGGGATGAGATGCCAATAATTATTTCACCCCCATTGAAAGTAACAATGACTATTGCAAATAGACAAAGTTCCACTACCCCTACACCAAAGACTTCCTCTACACATCTCACCAATCTTCTCTTCTGTTTTCTCTGATACTCACCATAGTTTTCACAGTCTGTTTTATTATTAATTTTTGCAAGTTTATTGACTTTTGTTATAGTTCCCGTGCGAGTAAAACTATCGGGGAATTGTCTTTGTCTTATTTATTTCACTTAGCACACTAGAACTTTGTTGGTGGGTATGCATATTAGATGTGAGGCTCAGGCAAAAACTAGTTCTTCTAGCGTTTGCCCTTCTTCCGTAGCCAGTCAACAGTGTCAGGTTGAGCCTGATGTAAAGTTTTGAGACCTCCTTTGAATCTGGAGAGGTGGCAGTCGTTGACTATGTGGGTCATAGTCTGTCTGTAGCCGCAGGGGCAGTTCGGGTCGTCTCTGGCTCCCCAGCGATGGAACATAGCGGCGCACCGGCCATGGCCTGTTCGATAGCGATTGAGGAGGGCCCAATCATAACGTGCTAGGTCAAAGCCGGGTTGACGCTTGCAGGGGTCTGTTGTTGTTAAAATTCGGACGGCTCCAGCTGGCCGGGCTAGCTTCACGGGCGGGTAACAGAGACGTGGAGACAACGGCTGGGCAGGGAAGCTGTATTCCTTTATTCAGGAACAATGATTCATAAACTAAGCCAAACTAATCACCAAACAGAACTCTGCTGTCTCTTTGCGGCGGCGCAAGCACTCTCTCTAACTCTGTCCCTCTGGAACTCAGGAACCCTCCAACTCTGGAACTCTGCAACTCTCGAACTCTGGAACTCTTTAACTCTCCAACTGTGGAACTCTCTAACTCAGGCGGGGTTCCTAGGGGCGGGGTCAAGCGGGCCCGCGAAACCAACTGGACTGATCCAATTCTCTTGGCGGGGGAGGGCTAGAACAAACCAATGTAAAGCATACAACAATTCCCCCTTTTCTTTTTAACTAAATGACTACAGTATCAAGGGTGTGGGTTGAACAGAAACATATATCATACAGGCATTTTTAAAAAAAATAAACTGGCACAAACATGGAGAAACATGTAAGCAAGTAACAAGAACCAGTGTGCTGCCAAGGGAAGGCCTGAGGGGGCCATTTTTGCCTCTGTGGGCAAAACTTTATCAGCTTAAAAAAACATTTCTTGCCTCTGGGGGGCGTACTTTCTCGACGGGCATTTGCATGGGGGTGGGGAAAGGCCTAGAGTCCCAAAGGCAGCTGGCTGCAATTTACTTACTATGAAACAAAACTTGTTATTAGCATATTTCTAATAGAGAAGGAATTTGAGACTTTTACATATCAACAACGTCTTTTAACCTTTTGTTACACCCATTCAAGATGGAGTCACGTTGTACTCAGGAAAGGAAACCTCAGGTATGAGAATAATTAGCATAGCCATTGTGCGATCTACCATTTCTAATAGAGAAGGTAATGAAGAGTTTTACATATCAACAAGTCTATTTAACCTTTTGTTTAGACCAACTTAGTTGAAATATATTGATTGTTAACTAATTTTTACCTCAGACTTTAAATGTAAGTTAATTTTATCTTTATGAGAATTATGTTGAAAACCTTTTTCATTTAACTTTGTCTAGTAAGAATTTAGCCTTAAAGTTACTGTTTACCAAACTTTAAACATACACATAAACATGGTCATTAATACACAAGGAGAGAAACCTTTGTTACGAAGACATGTCATTTTAAACACGAATTTAGATATGTACTGTCTTAGTTGTTGGGGGGGGGGGTTCACCATCCGGAGGTGGCTTCCCACACAGCTTCACTTCTAGGAATTGCAGGTTGCGATCTATGCACAAATCTCTGCGTACTCCAGCTTGTCTGCCTTCAGACCGGACCGGCGGCTGGAAATCTCGTGTGCCCAGTTTCGGCAGGGAGTCCGAGGGTCCAGGAGGTCCAGGATCATTCCAGAATTCATAGCAAGAGGGTGGGCGGGCCAGCATTGTAAAAGGCGTGGGCCAAGGTGCCCAGGGGTGGCGACCATGATAGGCTGCCGCGACCCTGCCCCATGGCCCTGCCATGTCTGCTGCCCTGCTCACAGTGGCCGAGCAGCGTGGAGGGATCACACGTCCAGTGTCCTGCGCCACGCGATGGAGAGTTGGCTCCTGTGGGCTGGCCTGCATGCTGGCATTGGGCTCCTGTGTGGTGGCATCGGGCTCCTGCGTGGTGGCATCGGGCTCCTGCGTGGTGGCATCGGGCTCCTGCGTGTTGGTGTCAGGCTCCTGTGTGGTGGCATCGGGCTCTTGTGTGGTGGCATCAGGCTCCTGCGTGCTGGCGTCAGCCTCCTGTGGGCTGCGGGGCTGCGGGGCTGTGGGCGCAGTGCGCGGGGTTGTCTGGGCGCAGCCGGCTGGCTGGCTGTTTAACCAGGTGGAAACAGCAGCTCCGCGCCTCGCCTCCCGCCCGCTGGCTATTCCTGCTGGCTGTTCTGAGTTTGCCCGAGCGAGTGGAAAGCAGAGTGGTCCAGAGATAAATGTTCCAGAAACAGCAAAACAGTCTCGTGAAGAAAGAGCAGAGGCCTTTGGAGATCTCTTCACAGGCAGAAGAGAAGGCCATAGTGCATAGGTAGCCAAATTGTCTTTACTTATCTGAGAGATGCGCAGGTCGGGTCCACGTGGGCGCCATTTGTTGTTAAAAATTCGGCGGCTCTAGCTGGCTGGGCTAGCTTCACGGGAGGGTAACAGAGACGCGGAGACAACGGCTGGGCAGGGAAGCTGTATTCCTTTATTCAGGAACAACGATTCATAAACTAAACCAAACTAATCACCAAACAGAACTCTGCTGTCTCTTTGCGGCGGTGCAAGCACTCTCTCTAACTCTGTCCCTCTGGAACTCAGGAACCCTCCAACTCTGGAACTCTGGAACTCTTGAACTCTGCAACTCTTGAACTCTGGAACTCTTTAACTCTCCAACTGTGGAACTCTCTAACTCAGGCGGGGTTCCTAGGGGCGGGGCCAAGCAGCCCGTGAAACTAACTGGACTGATCCAATTCTCTTGGCGGGGGAGGGCTAGAACAAACCAATGTAAAGCATACGACAGTCTGTGATGTACACCTAAAATAGACCTGCTAGATTTTTCCAAAACAGAGACCCCCAAATCCTCATCTGCAATATTCTTGCCTTTAGGTTCATGATTAGTCAACAATTTGCTCTGCTTTCTATCTTAACTCTTTTTCAGCCACCAGGTTCCAAAGGCTACCATGATGCCAACCTGACTTCCCAGGGCAGATGACCCCACCATATGTCCTGGAGCCCTACCTCCCCAGATCCCTGCCCAACTAGGGAAAGAGAGAGACAGAAGCCAGACCTTCCATCTTCTGCACTCCATAATGATCCTGGTTCCATACTCCCAAAGGGATAAAGAATAGGGAAGCTTTCAAGGGAGGGGAATGGATACGGAGTTCTTGTGGTGGGAATTGTGTGGAATTGTACTCCTCTTATCCTATAATCTTGTCAATATTTCCATCTTATGAATAAAAATTTTTAAAAAAGAACTTGGTGGGTATGGTGACTCTTACACATGTGTAGATGTGAAACTGTCCCCCTAAAATTATATACTATGGTAAGCTAATGTTAAATTATTTTTTAATTGAAAAAGATGGATGATATGTTATACAAAAAGAAAAGCAGTAGACAAGCAGACGCAAGAATGGTATGTACAACACAGGTAGAACAAATGTTATTTTTTTTTCTTCACTAAATATATTAAGAAATTGAGCAGAGACCTATGCTACCTCCAAATGCCTTCCTGTAATCTTTTCATTTTGAAGAGACTATTGGGCCTTCTCACATTGTCTCTGACTGAAGCTATATCTCCCTTCCCATGTTGTGTCACACAATGTTTTCTGCAGGGATTTTAAATTGCAACATTTATTTGTGAGCCACCAAACATGAGTGATTAAGTGCAGACCACACAACTAATTTTGTTTTGCCCTCAGCCAGATTTCAAACAAAGACCCTAGAGATGTCTGGAAAATTAATTTATTAAAAAAGCAATAGCTTGATAATACACATGGTGGCAGAAGAAATGAATATGTTCAATATCTTATAAAACAGTTGGCAATCACATAATAGAGCATTCACTGTCAACTTAGTAGCTTGTCTCATTATGCTCAGCAGATAGTTGTGAAATAGTGTATTATTCATGAACCAATATGTTTTAATTACTTTTAGTGCACATTTATTTTTCAAATGCATTATGAGTTAGATGCATCTAAAAAAAACAACTTCTTTTTTGAAAAAGTGTGCTTCAATACTCTTTCAAAGAAAGAACCACATACTGTATTTCTCAGACATGAAAATCCAAACCTCTGTTCTGGCATAACACAGGGAATGACCGTTGCTGCTTAGCACACCCATTTAACAGCACTACAGTTAGAGACCCACCAAATGTCTACACTAGTCCTAAAATGTCTAAGAAGCTACTTAGTCACCCACGTCTCCTCTTGAACCCGGCCATGTAACTGACCTTGCAATATTTTATGATCAGATAGACAAGTAGGATATTGACATGATCTTATATTGTTAGACCTGGACTTCGTTTTTTATTAGTATTATTATTGTTTTTAATTGCCACCAGGGTTATTGGTGGGTTTGGTATTGGCACTCTGTTCCTGGCAGCCTTTTTTGTTTGTCTGTTTGTTTTATAAGACAGAGGGAAATTGAGAGGGGAGGGGGAAATAGAGAGAGAGAGACAGATAAAGATAGCTGCAGGCCTGCTTCACCATTCACGAAATGTCCCCCTGCAGGTACAAGGGAACTTGTGCATGGTAACATGTATACTGAACTGTGTGTGCAACTGCCCAGCTCTCCATGCATTTCTACATCCCTGCCTTCTCCATGAGCAAAGTACTTCCAAGGAACCCCTACACTAAAGAAAATGAGAACCATAAAGTAGATAAGATTACAGTCCATAGCCTGGAGTCAAGCCCATCTCAGATCAGCTCTCCCTAAACCTATAGCCATACCCTCAGTGCAATCCCCATCACTGCTTTAAGTCACAACATTTTGAGTATAGTTTGCCATGTGGCAGAAAGTGACTGATAAATACAACTGATGCAAGATTGACTTTGGGGTGTAATGGAAAACTCCTCAAAGCAATCAGCAATAAATTCACCATTATTTCACTTGGTAACATGAATGCAATCCCAAGAGGAAAGAAAGGTACAAGTGATGCAAAGAGAAAACAATGATATCTGTATCTATATTTTTTTCATATGGGTATTTCAGGTTGAAGACCACTGGGGCAGCCATTTGTACAGTGATCCTTCACTCACATCAAGCTGCTCCTCCTTGGAGGAAGCACCATGGCCATGTTCCCAAGTAAGTAACAGAAAGAGTTCCCTTAGTTAATGGTGGCTGGTAACTCCTGACTGCTATGCTGGAGGAGGGCTACTCTCAAGAAAATACCTGACTCTACAAAGTCATTTAAAGTATTTAAAAAGTGAAGAGTTGGGGCCAGGTGGAACACATGTTATAGTGTTCAAGGAACTGGGTTCGAACCTCCACTCCCCACCTGCAAGGGGAAAGCTTTTCAAGTGGTGAAGCAGTGTTGCAGGTATCTTTCTGTCTCTCTCCCTCTCTATCACCCCTTCCCTCTTGATTTCTGACTGTCTCCATCCAATAAATAAATAAAGATAATAAAAAAATGTCTAGTACCATAGGCACACATATACACAGAGAGAGAGAGAGAGAGAAAAAAAAAACAGTGGACATCACAATTATAGTCATTGTCTGAATCATCCATGACAATGGAACTCAGAAGCAGAAGGAAGGGCAAGAAGTACACTATTCCTACCTCTACTAATACCACGTAGCCTTTTTCCCTTCCTCCCTCCCTTCCTTCATTTCTCCTTACCCTCCTTCTCTCTCCTTGTTTCTCTACTCAGTGGGTTCAGGTCCAGCACTGCCAGTCAGGGGCTACAACCCAACACAGACATGTCCATGACGGCTGTAATAGGTAAGATGGTTATCATTAGGTAAGAGTTCTGACTTCTCAGTTGAACTCCTTGCTGAGATCTCTCCCAGACCTCTGCCTCTTTAGTTCTCCTGATGCCAAGGCTCTGGTGAACTTTCTTAGGTAATGATGAGTTTGGTCACAGGCTGCCCTCTACCTGGAAAGGGAATCTTCCCCTCTCTCTCTCTCTCTCTCTCTCTTTCTCTCCCCCCCCCCCCAATCTGGTTTTACCCCAATCCAAATCCTTCATGAACCAACTCTTGGAAACAGTCTTCTGGTTGACTGCTGGGTAAAGTCAAGCCTTTTGTTTCCACTGAGTCTTCAGTGAATGCTCTTTAATTAAGCAAGTATACTGTTTGGTTCTACCAGTTTGGTTCTTTTGTTGCTTGATTTTATTCATGAAGTCTTTGAGAAAACAAATTGCATCTCACTTGATTCTTTGCAAGGTCTCATGAAGGGGCCAGATAGTGGCACACCTGCTTAAGGGCTCACATTACAGTGCATAAGCACCTGGGTTCAAGCCCCTCATTCCCATCTGCAAAGGGAAAGCTTCACCTGTAAAGTGGTAAAGCAGAGCTGCAGGTGTTTCTTTGTCTCTATCCCTCTCTTTCCCCCCCATCCCTTTTCAACTTCTGTCTATATTCAATAATTAATACATAAAGATATTAAAAGAAATGTCTCATGAAATGGTGTAAATAAATTAACAAAGCTTCTTGCTGAGGCTCAGGGAGAAGCCCCTATCCCTTTCCTATAGCCTCCCCCAAAGTGCTCTGCTCTCCTCTTACCCGTTTCCAAATCCCAACATTCCCTACTGAACACACAGCAACAGACAGTAGCTCCTTATTATGAGTTCCAAACAATAACAACAAAAGAAAACATGCAAACAAATAAAAAAATGCCATCCACCCATGTCTCCAAAACCTCTAGGGACAACCTAAGCAGAGTTCACAGAAACAGGAAACATACAAGAACATTTCTAACTAAATCTTCTGGTGTTTCTACATGATCTCATTTCAACTATACTATAAGTCTTGAAAAAAAAAACTTCAAATCTAAAATTTTAAATAGTGCTCATGATTTAGTTTAGAGCAGTGACTCTCCTTATTAATCTGGTAGCTGAATACACTTCGGTTGCCAGCATATATTTTGAGCCAGGGTCAGTTAAAGGCCACTGACTGTTTCAATTAAAATGTTTTCAAGGATTTCCAAATAATAAACTGATCTTGCTATAATTACAGATGAACTAATAATTAAAAAGCCCTTATAATCCTGTGTGTAATGTTAGGGCTCATGGTTGGCATCCATGTACCAAGACAAATACTTCCACAAGACAAGGAGCTATGGAAACAACAAAAGTATAAATCCCAGCCACCCATTAACACCCAGGCTCTATTAGCTGACTGTCTTTGGTCACATTAAAGCCCCATAGAGTTTGTGGGTGGCTAGAGAGGGAATGGAGTTGTTCTTACTTAAATGATAATGGAACCAAGCTCTGTAAATCTCAGCTGTAATTGGTTAATAAGCAAGCACTTTGGCAAAATAACTGCTGGGAATGATTGGTGGGGGTTGTCTTCCCCTCTTACTTCTTCCCCTGTGGTCCTTCTGGCTTGGGGGTTGGGGAGGTTGGTAGTTCTCATTCACACAGTTCCTGGGCTTGCAGAGAAAGAGAACCTGGAAAATCCACGTTAAGCATTCCCTTCATACTCAGAAGCTACTCATAGGAAGACTGTAGTTCTTCTTAAACTGTTCCTTTCCTTTCTCTCTGTCTCTCTGTCTCTCTGTCTCTCTCTCCCTCTCTCCTCTCTCTCTCTCTCTTTCTTATACAGAGCAGGGGACCCATTCCATCCCCCTTTCTTTCTATTTAGAAAGAAAGGGGGAAGAAACAGAAGAGACACCACAGCCTTATCCTACCATCAATAGAACTCCTGCCTATGGTATTTCCTTATGGTGACTTGACTAGAACACAGGGCCTCACATATGGTAAGGTGTACACTCCACCAGCTAAGCTCTCAGTCTCTCAGTTTCCATTTCATTTATTCTTGGGCTTCTTAACATCAACACTGTGGGCAACCACAATTGGAAGGGTCCTTGTTGAATGGGGCCATCCTGTGAATTCTAGGCTGTTGAGAAATATCCCTGGTCTACAATCACCATTTTGTATCCACAACTCAGATAACCCCAGGAACTCCCAGACGTGGTCAAGTGTTCCCAGGTGGCAAGGGAGGTAGAGAATTTGTCTCTTTTAAGAACCGCTGGTCCAGGGACCAGATGGTGGTGCACCTGGTTGAGCACACATCTTACAATGCACACGGACTCAGGTTCAAGTCCCCGGTCTCCACCTGAAGGGGAAAAGCTTTGTGAGTGGTGAAACAGTAGCTGTCTCCCTCTCTATCACCCCCTTCCCTCTTGATTTCTGGCTGTCTCTATTATTTGTCTCAATGATTATTTGTCTATTTATTATCTCAATAAATGAATAAAAAGATAATGAAAAAATTAAACAAACAAACAAACAAAAAGAACTACTTGTCCAGGCAGGTGTTCCATGCCTCATAGTCCTAATATCTGTGGTGGTGAGTCAAGGCATTCCAGCAACTTCCTGTTGTCCTCTCCTGCTCCTAACATGATCCTCACCTGCCCTGTTTTTTTTCTTTTGCCACTTTGGGTTTCCCTCCTGCTCATTCTCTGCTCCTGCCTCTTTGTGTAGGCCTTGATTTCTCTAGGGTTGATCCTAAGTCTTCACTGAAGGATATGGATCCTTAGCCTTATTTGAGGCCCTTCCTTCCTTCTTTCCTTTTCTTTCTCTTTCTTCCTTCCTTCCTTTCTTTCTTTCTTTCTTTCTTTCTTTCTTTCTTTCTTTCTCTCTTCCTTTCATTTTGTTGTTGTCATCATTCACCACTCTTAAACAACTTATTTAGATAGAAGAGAGACGGAGAAAGAGAAGGAAAAATAATCAAACACTGAAATTTCCTCCAGACCAGTGAGGGCTCAGGCTCAGAATTGGGGCTATGACAATGACAATCAAGTCCACTATCCAACTGAACTATCTTCTTGGCTCTTGAGGTTCATTCTCTGTGACATCATCTGGGACAGGTTACCTACAGAGCTCAACAGGGGCACCAGCTCCTCCTAGAACCTGAGTGGCCCCTAGTTGGAAAAGAGGTCATAATGGAACCCTCTTTCCAGAGGCTTCTTAGATATAGGCATCTTAAAAATGGATTCTTAGTAATCTCTTTAGGATTTTAGAAACAGTGACTCTCTTTAATTTTTACTTTCTCATTCTGTCTCTCAGAGAAAAAGGCTTCACGATTCATTCTGTCTTTCTGGTTAGTTTTGAATGCTTAGTTTACTTTTAAAAAAAATGTCTTTATTGGGGGATTAATGGTTTACAGTCATCAGTAAAATACAATAGTTTGTAAATGCATAACATTTCCACAAAACAATAAAAAAAACCCACTAGGTCCTCTTCTGCCACCATGTTTCAGGACCTGAACTCTCCCCACTCTCACCCCAGAATCTTTCACTTTGGTGCAATATACCAGGTTAGTTTACTTTTTAAGAGCTGGTCAGATATGAGAAAAGGTCAGAATTGAACTAATATGTTGTTCAACTATTATCATTACAGTATCTTTGTAGTGTGCCTGGTGCAAGGCAGAACTGTTCTCTAAAAATGAGACATTGCATTACAGGTTAAATATGGGACTCTTGGAGTTGGGCGGTAGTGCAGTGGGTTAAGCTCAGGTGGTGCAAAGCACAAGCATCTGTGGGGGAGTCGCTTCACAATCAGTGAAGCAGATTTGCAGCTGTCTCTCTTTCTCTCCCCCTGTCTGTCTTCCCCTTCTCTCTCCATTTCTCTCTGAACTATCCAACAATGACAGCATCAATAACAACAACAATAATAACAACAACAATAAAACAACAAGGGCAACAAAAGGGTATAAATAAATAAATGTTTAAAAAATATATATGGGACTCTCAACTTAATTTGAACTTTGGATGAACAACACTTTTTTCATAACTATGATCATACAAGATGAGGTATACTTATACTAAAATTAAAAAAATCACGAACTCCGTGGTGGTGTCCACATGCTGTCATCACAAAGATAACAGGTTCAAGCTCCCAGTCCCTACCTGCAGGAAGGAGGTTTCATGAGTGGAAATAAGTACTGCAGGTATCTGTCTTTCTCTTTCTTTCCCCCTATCTCTCCATCTTTCCCTCCCCTCTCAAGTTCTCTCTGTCTTAGCAAATTGAGTAATTAATTTCTTTTTAACAATTTGTACTTTATCTGAAATATACATCTAACTGAATGTATTTTATGCTATTTGCTAAATCTGACTGCCACCACCACTAATCTATTAGAATCTTTTCCTCTCAGGGACAGAGGAACTGAACTTGACCTCATGGCCCATCCCTAGTTCCCCAGGCCTCTCAGACCTTTGCTTGTTTGCTTAGACCACATGACAAGTGGTCACTACAGGGGAAGTGAGGGTTCAAAGGGAACCCACTGGACCTGAAATCTCATGCTGTTACTTCCTGTAGCCCTGACCATGCTGGCCACAGACCCAGGAGGTCTGGATACCTTTCTAGGCCTGGATGCTCACAGCCACCCTCTTGATCACAATACATGTGTTGTGGTTTGCCCTCTCTAGAAGGTACTTTGTTCTTATATACTGTCCCAACTGAAAGTGAAAGGCTTTACCTGATGTGGTTTGCAACTCTAAATATTGCCACTCACTATTCTCCCAGGTTCTCTCTCCATTGCTTTTGAAATTCTTCCAGTTGTAATTATTGTATGGACACCTGTTGCTTCTAAAGACTGCACAGAAATAGAGAGGAGAGAGGTGTCTGGTCTCTCTTAAGGAGGATCACCATCCATTATGGAATGTGGGACTGTCTACTCTAAAACTGATGAAGGTTTGGACAAACTAGGATGAGACGAGATGGCCACCTCACTCTGTTGGCTATTATTAGAGTTCTCACTGAAAGGAACATAGTTTGTAGGGCATCAACTTCCAAAATTCAGATCCCAATCCTTGGGAGTCCATGGAAGGAAAAGTTCTTCAAATCACACAGGACTGGGTAAATGAAGATGTATTACAGACTGTAACAAACACTGCTGTTCACTGTTGAATTAGCCATCGTTTCAAGGCGCCTTAAGGAACTATTCTGTCCATGTTGCCCCATCCCTCAAACTCTGATTGTGCTTTTTATATCATGTCTCTCAATATGCTATGGAAACTTACCTGTTGTCATTACTTCTCAATGACTAGTAAACTGTGTGAAGCCACCACCAAGACAGGGTCTATTCTGTCATGTGTGTGTCAATGTGCTAGATTCTTCTTTTTTAATTTTTATTTATAAAATGGAAATATTGACAAGACTATAGGATAAGAGGGGTACATTTCCACACAATACCTACACCCAGCTAGATTCTTGTGGGTTCCAACTTCCTCACATCTCCTGTTCCTTTGCCTCCTCTCGTCTGTCCTTCTGGTGTCATTTAGTTATTTACTTACTTACTATTTATTTTTTTAATCAGAACACTGCTTAGCTCTGGTTTATGGAGGTGCTGAAGATTGAAACTGGGACCTTTGGTGCCTCTGAAATGAAAGTCTTTTTGTTAAACCATTATTCTAGCTCTTCAGCAGTCCAGCCCGGTGTCACTTTAACTAACCTCTTGAGTTATATTGACCTAATCTTGCACTGAAACCTTCCAAAATTTCTTGTGCCCTTCAGGACTTCTCTAGTTCACATCATCTTTCTCTTCACCCACGTGAATAAGAAACTGTTCTCCTTCTGGTACTGGGAAGCCATAGGCACGCCTATTTACTTTATCCTAATTTGCAAATGAATGCTTTGAGCTGTCTAAGTTTCTTTTAAAAAAAAGTATTTTTAATTTTTTAAATTTCCACCAGGGTTATCATTGAGACTTGGTGCTGGCACTATGAATTCACCATTACCAGTGGCAAATCTTTCTTTTTTCTTTTCCTATTTTATTTGATAGGACAGAGAGAAATTGAGAGGAGAGGAGGAGGTAGAGAAGGAGAGAGAAAGATATACACCTGCAGACCTGCTTCACTGCTTGTGAAACATCCCCCCTGCAGGTGGGGAGTGGGAGTTCAAACCTGGGTTCTCATGCATAGTAATGTGTGTGCTCAACTAGATGTGCCACTGTCCAGCCCCTATACGTTTCTTTAAGATTTTATTTATTTATAACATGAGAGTGGAAGAAGGAGCACTGGAATATCACTCAGGCACATGCAGTTCTGCTGATCAAACTCAGGAACTCATGCTTCTAAGTCCAACACTCTAACCTCTGCATGACTTCCCTGGTTAGACTGTGAACTACCTGAATTTTTAAAAAGGCAGTGAGCAAAGACGCAGGTTCAAGCCCCTGGTCCCCACCTGCAGGGGGAAAGCTTCACAAGTTGTGAAGCAGGGCTGCAGGTGTCTCTCTGTCTCTCTTCCTCTCTATCTCCCCTTCCCTCTCAATTTCTGTCTGTCTCTATCTCTCCAATAATAAAATAAATAGATTTGTCAAAAAGTTTTAAAAAATTAAAAGGCAGGAGATGCAATCTATAATATTATCATTTTTGTTGTTGCTGCTACTGCTATTATTATTTTTATTATTATTATTATTATTATTATTATTATCACGAGGATTATCATTGGTACTCAGTGCTGGCACTACGACTAGGAATCCACTTCTCCTAGTGGCCAGTTCTTTTCTTTTCTTTATTTGATAAAACAGAGAAGAGAAATTGAGAGGGGATGAAGAGACAGGGAGGGAGAAAGATAAACACCTACTGACCTGATTTACAGTTCTTGTAGCATCCTTCCTGCAGATGGAGAGGAGAGGTTCAAACCTGGATCCTTATGCATGGTAATGTGTGTGTTCAACCTGGTGAGCATCTTGGCCCCTGGTTTCTTACTTTTTTAATCTTTTTGGTTGTAGCCTAAGCTTCACCATTCAGGCTGAATTTCAGATAGAAAGAGAAAAACAGAGCCAGATGGATAGGAGAGGTGAAAACACTACAGCATCAGAGGTGGCCTTGTACCTAGGTAATGTGCATGGCAAAGCAGGCTCCCTCTCAGGTAAACTATTTTGCCAGCCCTCAGTCAGATTTATTTATTTATCTATCTATTTATTTATTTATTAACCAGAGCACTTATCAGCTCTGGCTTATGATGGTGCAGAGGACTCAACCTGGGATTTCAGAGCCTCAGTCATGACAGTCTGTTTGCATAACCATTATGCTACCTACCCCCACCCTTCTCTGTCTGATTTTTAAGAAGAAATTATTTGTCTATCTAAATCTCCATTGCCTGAAAACATTTCATCCTATGGATTTTACCAAACCCACTATCTGAACTTCTGTCCCTTTTTTCATAGTCCATGACTCTAAAAGCCCCCTTGACCCGTTACATAGACACCCAAATAACAAGCCTTAAAACACAATGTAAGTCTTCTTTTCTGTGCATAATTTGTTTTGCTAAGTTGTTTTGTTTGGCGATAGTTATTTAAATATTTCAATATACTTTTCAGTTTGCTGATAATGAAATGAGAAAAAAAGAGAGAATCAGGAAGTTGGATAGGAAGTTCAATTTCCGGAAATCCAACAGTAACACAGTGGGTTAAGTGCATGTGGTGCAAAGTGAAAGGACTGGCATAAGGATCCTGGTTCGAACGAACCCCCTACCTGCAGAGCAGTCACTTCACAAGCAGTGAAGCAGTCTGCAGGAGTCTATCTTTCTCTCCCCCTCTCTGTCTTCCCCTCCTCTCTCCATTTCTTTCTGTCCTATTCAACAATAATAACTACAATAATAAAACAACAAGGACAATAAAAGGGAATAAATAAATAAATTTTTTTTTAAAAAAAGAAGTTCCATTTCCACATAAGAAATGCATTCATTTTTAAATGGAGTTTAGTGTCTTGGAACATATATTAAGTTCTTTAACTTGTGGAAAAATATTCAGTGGTAGGTGGGTTCAAGACTAGGGATTAAACATCTGTTCTTTCACCATAAAAAAATTCTAATGTGGAAAGGTTACACAGCTAGAAATTCTTTTTTTTTTATGCAAGTAACCATCCATTGAGGATCTACTTCTTTTATATATATATTTATTTATTTTCTCTTTTGTTGCCCTTGTTGCTTCTTATTGCTGTTGTAGTTATTATTGTAATTGATGTAATCATTGTTAGATAAGACAGAGAGAAATAGAGAAAGGAGGGAAAGACTGAGAGGGGGAGAGAAAGATAGATACCCGCAGACCTGCTTCACCACCTGTGAAGCAACTCCCCTGCAGGTGGGGAACTGGGGGCTTGAACCGGGATCCTTATGCCTGTCCTTGTGCTTTGTGCCACATGCACTACTGCTCGACTCCCCTACAAGCTAGAAATTCTTTACATCCATCCACTCATCATCTTATTTATCCATCTACACATACATTTATCAATCTACACATTCATTTATATTAATCTGTATTAGTATATACATTTATATTTATCCATCAGTCTGTTCATTAACCCATCGATTTATTCACCCATCTCTCTACACATATATACATACACACACATATATATCTATTAACTATCCATCCACCCATAGACATAACGATCTATGGATCCATCCATAGTGACATCTACTCATCTCTCCCCTACATCATTCCATCAATCCATCTTTCAATAGTTTTGACTGCCCATTTGGTGCCAGGTACTGTCTTATCTCCCCCAAATGCTCCTATTCTAATGGAACTCACATTCTGTAGATAGGAGACAGAATAAAGTAGCAAATCAACAAAAATCAATAAACAAGAAAACATTAGCTAGTGGTAAATTCTATGAAGAAAATGTCAGTGTGTACTCCTGAGACAACAGCTATCTTGTAAAATAACATTTTTCCCTAAATATTTTTATTTATTTGTTATTGGATAGAGACAGAGAGAAACTGAGAGGAGAAGGGAAGAGATAGAGAGGAGGAGAGGCAGAGAAACACCTGTAGCCCTGCTTCAGCACTATGAAGCTTTCCCCCTGCAGGTGGGGGACCAGGGGTTGAACCTGGATCCTTGTGCACTGTAATGTGTGTGCTTAACCAGGTTGCACCAATGCCTGGCCCCAAACAACATTTTCTAAATAAAAATTAAAACAGTGAAAAAGTAGTTACTATGATAGAGTGGAGATCAACTGGGAAAGGTACTTTAAATGCTCAGGAAAGGCCTCCCTGAGGTGGTTGAGGTTGGTGACACTTCAAATGAACCAGGTGTCAGAATGTGAGAAGGAAAAAGAACTTCCTGAAAAAAAAGAAAGACCAGTAGGGAAAGAAAATGAATCTGAGTTCTATGTCTTTTCATAGTAGAATGGAACCCACTATCCATAGAGAAAGCACCCATAGCTTCTCTTTGCCAATCCCAATGACTTTGCTTGAATTATGGGGAAACTTGCTATTCCCTCTGGTTAGCCCAGCTCTATCCAGTCTGATTCTGTAACTGACTCTTCTTTGCTGAGCTTTGTGAATTTAGGGACGTGGTGAACTGGCATTAGGGAGGAGAGATAGGATTTTTGCCAGAACAGCCCAAAATATTCTCTGCAAATGTTTCCCGAGGCACCACTTCTCCAACGGAAGTAATGTATGGCCATTTGCAAACTGCTTAGCCATCCTAACTACCCTCAACTAACTCTCATTAGCTGTAGTTAGAACAAAAGCACCTTTTTTCTGGAAGCTTTTGCTGCTTTAAAAAAAAAAAGTGCATTGGACATGCTTGCACTAACACTCCTTTGTGTTTTACACCAAAAATAGGCAATTAAAAATGGGAGGAGGTTACTATTTTAGCAGATCCAAACCAAATATTTATTTGCTGAAACAATTATATTTAGAAAACAACCACTGCCTGTAAAATTCTGGAATGAGCTAAACTTCTCTTTTATTTTGTTTCCTTCTAAGTCTACTTAGAATGTTGGTTATTTTAAGGATATCATTTCCTAATAGTTCTTGTTTGGCCCAACCAGTTTTGGATAGATTTCTACTAATTTCAATGTCTCCTAACATGACTTTTTTTTCTTCACTTGTTTTAATCTGTTCCGGTAAACTTTAAAGAATATATTTCTTTTCAAACCTTTGTGCCTGGATTAATCTTGTTATTGATTTATTTTATTTGGATTATAGACCTAAAATACCATGTGTTAAATTCACTGGTGTTACTTTTTAAAATTAATTACTTGGGGTTAAATCAAGAAGTTACGTATAAAAGGTTAAGAGAGTAGTCAGAATAAAATGATGCTACCTGATCATAAATTTTGCTCTTTGTAATAAAGCAATTTTCTCTTGGTTCTAGTCTTACTAGTATGATTCAGTGTTTGAAATAATAACTCTATTTCAGGCAGCCCAAGTCCCCCTACTTCGCTTAGCTTTCTAATTTCTTACATGATTCCCCAGGTTTTACAAGTATTTTTAATAGGGCGGATGTTGCAGATTTTTCTACATCATCAAATCCTTTCATAATCAGAGCCTTGTTTTTCCGTAGGAATTTAATTCCCTCTGTAGAATTGTAACACGGGCTGGACTGATCTGGTTTACATTTTCTGACATGTTTTCCCTCCCCGGAAGATTAACTTAACTATCTTTTGGCTCCGTCTCAATCCTTTTCATCTTGTTTTCACTTAAAAAATATTCTGATTTCCTTCAGTAGAGTATCTACTGTACACTGTTTTCGGAAGATAGGGATTTTAGCTCTGGGAACATAGTTTGATCCTGCCAAGTGTTTCTCACTTGAATTCTCAGTTATGCTCAGGTTGCCTGAAATTTACACATTTTTAAATTTTTCCTTAAAAGACACATAATATACTCAGCATGGTGAGTTCAATGTCTCTATTAAAAATGTGGTAAACTCAATAAGGTTTACCTAGAAAAACAGTTGTATTGGTCATTTATCAATACAGGAATACAGCACACTAACAATACTAATAATTACTAACAATTTTTTTTAAATGTATTTTACTACCGTATAATGTTCTTAACTCCCTATTCTATTCGGATGACTTATACATTCCTTAGCTAAAATTAATTAATTAATTAATTAATTAATATTCTCTTCTGAGTTACAGTTGACTTCTTTGTTACTCCATCACCCTCCCTTCCTCCCTACTTTCCACCAGAGTTAATTACAACTTACTGTTGTTTTATTATTATTTTCTTTTATTTGGTCTGTCTTTGCCCCTAGTTTATGTTGTGGTTCAGTTACGATGTAATAACAATGTAATAGTAGTTACGATGTAGTAATAGTTATGATATCCACTAAATCTAGCAAAATAATTGATTCAAAGTAGGCACTTAGCAAAAATTGGATCAAATGATAGAAAGTGCAAGAGAAAAGAATATGCCCTTTATTCTCTGACCTGGCTTTCCACAGAAATTGAAATAACTTATTTGTGGCCAGGATTGGCCCATTATTCTGTTTCACAATTACTATCATTTTGGAAAGCAAGGGTCTCACCTCTGGAGAGATATGTCCACAGATGCTCCTTGCCAATCCCAGGACACCTGAGCTTCCCTCCCGGGCACACTGAACAAATATTTGTCAGGACTGTGTTAATTTCTGCTCAGGAGTCATTCAAGGAAAAGAAGACTTTGGGTCCAATTCCTCATTGGGACATGTGTGCTCACACTTTTGAGACCATTTACAGAGCAAGAGGAACAAATCCACCTCAGCTGTCTCCAATTTGCTAAAAACCATGGAGAAGACATCTCACCCCTTCAGCCCTCTGCTTTTTAATTGCCAGAATGAGAGGATTAGACTAAATAAACTCTGAGGCTGCTCCCTAATGCTCTATTTACAAGGGTTTACATTATATCCAGGGGCCACCATTCTTTTCCAGGTGGCAATAATCATTATTCTGGGGCTTGGAGGCAAACAGTCTACTTCTGAGCAGTAGAAGCAGTTAAAATACATAATTCCATGATGATGAGTACCAGGTCTGAGGCTCCTGATCAATTTATTTCTATTTATAGAGAGTCTGGGATCCCATCCAGGAGCTTTGCTGGTTGCATCAACCAAATAGTAAATTTTGTTTGAGAGCTCCATTATGTGTCAATTTTAGGTGTTTGGGTTACCAGTTTATCTCTCATCGTTTGCTAACAAACCCAGCTGTATGTAACTGGCCAACCAACCCTCATGGTTTGTCTGGGACAGATGAGACTGTGAGGACATGTGACTTCTGAGGCAAAAACTACCATGGTTCCAAGCCAACTGGAGTATTAGAAGCCTTAGTTTTATTTATCTTTAAAAAATGTTAGGAATATAACATCATCATCATTATTTATTACCATCATTACTACTGGTGACTTAACTGCATGCTTACTCTATGCTGCCTTTTACTAGGACTTTACCAATACGATTTGATCTTTACAGTAACCCTTAAAGATATAAGAATTTTAAAAAAAAGATATAAGAATTATTCCACTTCACAGATGATAATACCAAGAACCAGAAACATATATACATATATATATATATATATATGTTTATATATATATATATTTGGGTGGTGATGTAGTTGATGGAAGGCATAGGTCACCATGACAACCAAAGTTTAAACCCCCCAGTGCTCACATGCAGAGAAGGGAAGCTTCATGAGCAGTGCTGTAGGTATTTCTCTCTCTCTCTCTCCCCTGCTCCCTTTCTATAAAGAAAGAAAGAGACCACTGAGAACTGCAAGGCTGTGCAGGCACTGAGCCCCATTGATAGCCCTTTTGGAAAATAAAAGTCTCAAGGTCACAGGGCTAGTGAGCAGCAGAATAAAAATTCCAAACCACATTAACCTGAATGTACACTCTGTCAAAATCAGAAATTTGAAAGTTAACCGTGTATTTTAGGACATTAAGGAATTAGAAACTGCTTTCTGTTTAAATTAGTGTCCTTTATTAAACATAGACCAGACTATGTCTCTTATGTGCTTTATGATTTTCCCAAGTTTAGATATAGTCTACACTATCAAAACCTTTTTTTTTTTTCATTATTACTTTTATTGCCACCAGGGTTATCACTGGGGCTCAGTGGCAACACTATGCATCTACTGCTCCAGGAAGCTTTTGTTTTTTTAATCCATTTTATTGGATAGGGCAGAGAGAAATTGAGAGAGGACAGGGAGGTAGAGAGAGGTAGACCTGCTTCATTGCTTGTGAAGTGGACCCCCTACAGGGGGGAAACTGGGGCTCAAACCCAGATCCTTATTTGGTAATATGTGTGCTTAACCTGGTATGTCACCTCTGGGCCCTGACCTTTTTTTTTTTTTTCTATGAGAAAAATCTTTTAAAATACTTTATTCTTTAGTTGATGTTACAGTTGTTCCAGTACAAATTTTAGGGGGCATAGTTTCATGCCTATTCATGTTTATAAGACCCACCACCAGTGTTTCAGTGTCTCTACACCAAAGGGACCTCTCTTGTTCTCCCTCTACTTCCCCTCCATGTTCTCTTCCCTCTGATAACTAGTTTTCACAGAGTCTAAGAGGTAGTTTGTCACATCAAGTGAAATAAGTCAAAAACAGAAGGATGAATATGAGATGATCTCATTCACAAGCAGAAGCTGAAAAACATGATCAGAAGAGAAAACATTAAGTGGAACTTGGACAGGAGTTAGTATAATGTACCAAAGTAAAAAACTCTGGGGGGGGGGGGGGTCTGGGGCAGGAGGAGGGGGAGAAGAGTTCAGGTCCTAGAACATGATGGCAGAGGACCTAGTGGGGGTTGTATTGTTATATGGAAAACTGAGGAATGTTATGCATGTCCAAAGTGTAGTATTTACTGTCGACTGTGAACATTAATCCCCCAATAAAGAAATAATTTTAAAAAGAGTTAGTTTGGTTATTAGCATTTCTTTTTTCACAATTGTCAAACAGTGTTTGTTTAACAAATGGAGCCTTTTCTTTCTTTTTTTTTTATTGGTGATTTAATACTGACTTACAAAATTACAATCTAATAAGTACAACTCCACATCATTCCTACCACCAGAGTTCTAAATCCCCAGTCCCCCCACTGTAAGCTACAACAGTTCTCCCAAGGTTGCAGATAAGGGTTAGCTATTACTTCTAAAGCCATCTGTCTACATTTGTATATATTTGACCTTTTAAAAATACATAAGGTGTCATCTTCTCTCCCTATAGTGAAACCTTTTTTGGATGAAATGATCTTCATATGACTAAAAAGAGAATTTCTCTCATCTAAAGGAGAGCCAAGGGACCTTCCACCCCAAAATAACACCCTCTGGAATCACACTGGTCTTCACCCTGGCCAGGAGCACTACTGAACGAAACACTTAGTAAATGTGACCGTTATGTTTCTACAGGGTCAGCAAACTTTTTCTGGAAAAGACTGAATGGTAAATGTTTTAGGCTTTGGAGACCAGAAAGTCTGTTGTAACTATTCAGTTTGCCTCCCTAGTATGAAAAGTCACAGACAATATGTGAAAGAGTGGATGTGGTAAAGTCGCCATCAGGTATTAGTTACTTATAGATGCAAATGCCAATTGCGTAAACTTTTCATGTTTCACAAAACACCTTTTTCCCCTTAGCCATTTAGGAATGTAAAAAGTCTCCCCACCCCTTACTGCCACCAGGAATATTTCTGGGGCTTGGTGCCTGCACAGTGAATCTTCTGCTTCTGGTGGCCTTTATTTTTTAATTCTTTCTTTTATTTAATAGGACAGAGAAAAACTGAGAAAGGTGGGAAAGATAGATGATAGATAGAGAGACAGACAATAAGAGAGAGACTTGCTGTACTTCTTCACTGATTATGAAGCTTCCCCAACGTAGTTAGGTACCAGGGGCTTAAACCTATTTCTTTACACATAGTAATGTGTGCACCCAACTGAGTATGCTACCGTCTATAAAAATATTCTTAGCTGGGGAGCAACATCTAAGCAGGTGGCTTATTCAGTTTGGTTCAGGACCATGTGGTAGTGACCCCTGCTCCAAGACCTGATCCTTATCATGCAACATTAGGAAGTGACAATAGCCTAGTTTTGAGTCTCTGCTCATTTGTAAGAAAGTTCTCTAAGCCCTAGTTTCTTCACTTGTAATGGGGAAGAAACATAAAAACATACAGAAGCAAAAGGTTCTATTAGAACTCTACTTGTTGGGGCCAGGTGGTGGTACACCTGGTTGGGTGCACATGTTAAAGTGTGCAAGGACCCAGGTTTGAGCCCTTGGTCCCCACCTGCAGGGGGAAAGCTTCACAAGTAGTGAAGCAGGGCTGCAGGTATCTCTCTCCTCTGTCTCCCCCTTCCCTCTCAATTTCTGGCTGCCTCTATCCAAAAAATAAATATAATTAAAAAAAATAAAAAGAACTCTACTTGTCACTCAGTTATAGTGAACTATCTAAAATATTAGCTGTCTTCTAAGTATTTCTATATGACATCAGGGAATGGTCCTGAGCTTCAGGGATATGTGATACTGATGAGAAGTTTCACCTTTCCTATTTAAAGTTATTTATTTTTTTATTTTCATTGCCACCAGGGTTATCACAGTAGCTCAGGGCTGGCACTACAAATCCAACACTCCCAGTGGCCATTTTTCCCTTTTTCTTTTTTTCACTAGAGAGAACAGATAGAACTTGAGAGGGGCCAGGGAAATATATAGAGAGACCTGCAAACTGGCTTCATTGCTTGTGAAGCATCCCATGCAAGTATGGAGTGGGTCTGGAAACTGGAAGCACATGTTAACAGTGCACTCAACCAGGTGCATCACCACCTGGCTCCCTCATTTTTTCATTTAAAGAAAGACACCTAAGGGGGCCAGGTGGTAGTGCAGTGGGTTAAGTGCATGTGGCACAAAGCACAAGGATGGGCATAAAGATCTTGGCTCCTCACCTGCAGAGGGGTCGCTTCACGGGTGGTAGAGCAGGTCTGCAGGTGTCTATGTTTCTCCTCCTCTCTGTCTTCCCCTCCTCTCTCCATTTCTCTGTCCTATCCAACAACAACAGAGGCAACAATAGAACAATAACAACAACAAGGGCAACAAAAATGGGAAAAGCGGCCTCCAGGAGCAGTAGATTTGTAGTGCAGGCACTGAGCTCCAGTAACCCTGAAGGTAAAAAAAAAAACGGGGGGGGGGGAAGAAAGACATCTCAGTACTTCAGTACCTCAGTGTCAGGACATAAGCCTAGATCCCCACGCATGCAAAATATACATCTGACTGTGTGAATTATCTCCTGACCCTAAAAAATATGTGGAATATCAGTAATTAAACCAAATGAACTTGTTCCCTTTCCTCCAGGCTCCCTTGAAAAATAGAGATGACAAATTAGCACTGAATAGGGCTCATGCTTAAACCTAAGCCCCACCACAGTAAAACAAGTGATAGTGCTGTGGTTTCTTTCCCTCTCTGCCTCTCTGTCTCATTCTTTCTATCTGAAGAAGTCAGTTTCGAATAGTCAAGGCCCAGAAATGACCAAAAAAAAAGTGACCTCTCAGACTCTGAGAATTTTAGAGGTTATCATGGGGCACAGGGGTTGTGGAAACTTACAAATATCATGTATAGGTATGAAATTATAACTCTGAAATCTTATAATTTGGCAAAACACTGATAAATTACTAAAAAAAATATGAAGCTTAAAAATGATGTCTACTTTAAAAACAACCAAATTCTTCCTAAGTGTATTGTGAGAATAAGAGTGGGTACTCTCCTGAAGATCAGGAACTGTCCTTCTGGGTCTTACTCTTGATTAACCTTCAAACAAAGTGCCCATGGCAGCAAGACTCTGAAGGCCTGACCATTGGAACTTGGTCCCTGGGTTGTTTTGGCAGGATGAACTGACCTGGAATGAGCATAGATGAAACTCAGCAAATCCATTCCCTTTCTTTCCATTTCCTGCCTGCCTGTTATACTGGCCGAACTCCTGGACTCTTTTTCTCCGCCCCCCCCCCCCCCCCCCCCCGGGTGAGAGCATTGTTTGCCTTTCTTCTGCAACTTTTCTCACAGAGCTGGGCAACGTTCACATCTGGAACACTCTTACCTTCAAACTCCTGCCCTAGTTTTCCTGTCTTGGCAGAGGTATCTTTACATAATCCCTGTGGTAGTTCCCAATCACCTTCCAGGAGAGTCAGGGGTCTCTCTCTCTCTCTCTCTCTCTCTCTCTCTCTCTCTCTCACACACACACACACACACACACACACACACACACACACACACACACCCCTGAGATAGCATTTTATTACTCCATCGTTGTTCTACTCCATCATCCTGGGCTCCTATGAGCTACATCCTCTTCTGCATCTCTGTGTCCTTGACTTTGAACCGATGGAACATAAGCTACTCTTAGGGGGACATTTTGGGCCTGACCAGGTTCTGTTCCTGAAAGAGGGGCTGTTATTCTTTCTACGCTTGTTGAGTCACTTCAGATCTCTTTATGTTGTGACACCCCTAGGGGCTTTCTTTCACTTCTTTACTCTCAATTCCTCTAACCTCCCCCTGAACTAGTTGCACTCTGAATTCACAGAATCACCTCTACTTAATAATCTCCTCCCAGACCTCCAGGTGGTGTTGGGGCATTGGTAAACTGCCTTAGTAAACCTATTTAAAAATAACTCTCTACACTGGACAGATGACCTCACCAGTGTTTCCTGGAACTCCACCCTCTCCAGACCCCTGCCCCACTAGGGAAAGATAGAAACAAGCTGGGAGTATGGATCAACCTGCCAACACCCATGTACAGCAGAGAAGTAATTACAGAAGCCAGAACTCCCACTTTCTGCACCCCATATTGATTCTGGGTCCATCTTCCCAGAGGGATAAAGAATAGGAAAACTACCAATGGAGGGGATGGAATATTGAACTTTGGTTTTGTTGATCATCATTAAATCTATAAAAAAGGAATGTAGGGACCAGATGGTGATGCATCTAGTTAAATGCACAAATTACAGTGTGCAAGGACCCAGGTTCAAGCCCTTGGTCCCCACCAGCAGGGAGAAAGCTTTACGAGTGGTGAACCAGGGCTGCAGGTCTCTCTGTTTCTCTTCCTCCCCTCTCAATTTCTCTCATCTCTATCAAGTCAGAAAAAAAGAGAAAAAAAGAAAATGTTAAAAAGGAGAGGTTTTAAAAAACTAAAATATGGGAGTTGGGCGGTAGTGCAGTGGGTTAAGCTCACGTGGCGAGAGTGCAAGGACCAGCGAAAGGATCCTGGTTCGAGCCCCTGGCTCCTCACCTGCAGGGGAGTTGCTTCACAAGCAGTGAAGCAGGTCTGCAGGTGTCTGTCTTTCTCTCCCCCTCTCTGTCTTCCCCTCCTTTCTGCATTTCTCTCTGTCCTCTCTAACATCAATAACAACATAAACGATAACTACAACAATGAAAAACAACAAGGGCAACAAATGGGAAAATAAATTTTAAAAAATTTCAAAACTAAAATAACTCTACATTTTGCCTATGTATATTTACATTACAAAAACAATATATATATATATCACTGAAAGCACAAGAAAGCTGAATGAAGAGAAAAATAAGCCACCATTCCCTTCTTCAACATTCTGGAATCCTTTTCTATTGCAAGACCTAGAAACATTCCTGTGATTATAATGGTGTATGCTGATATAGTCATTTAACACAGCAGTCCTAGTATTTTTCTCTGTTATTACTCTCTTAGTGAGCATCACTCTGTGATTTCATAATATTCCAGCCTGGGATCATATTACATTTTATTTAAATCGTCTCCATTGTGCTGAACACTTGTTTCTAGTTTTTACCATTAAAAATAATATTCCAAAGAACAGCTTCATGCACATATGATTTTTTACTACATCTTAAATTACTTGCCAATAGTTGATTGTTACAGGTGGAATGACTATATAAATATCTGTGTTAGCTATCACTATATAACTTGTGAGGATAAGGTACCTGTCAGGATCTGTGCTGAAAGATGTGGTTGCTATGGAAGTCCTGTTTTTTTTCTGACTGGTTTAGAATCTTGGGCCCTGGATGGCTCCCCCAGGGAGAATAAGATCAAGGAAATTTCTTCTGAGCTTGTCACCTATACTAGGAACCCTGCTTGCCTTGAACCTCCCTTGCCTTGAACTCATTTGGCAGCAAACTGCATCAGATCAACAGCAGGAAACAACTTTTATCCAGAGCATAAATGCCAGGGCAACCATGTATCATTTTGCCTGACCTTTCAGAGTTCATCAATTTGTCTCAGATTTCTAAGAGAACCAAACTACTTTGCTTTAAGAAAAAAATCCAGAACTGAAGCCCAAACCCCACCCCCTGCCAATTCAAGTCCTTTTAAACATGGCATACACTTGGACCAGGTAAATGAAATTGAAAGTTTCCCCCACTAAAGCCTTGAAGAGAGTAAATAGCCCTCCAGCTTGGCTCCCTTGTCTACCAAGGTCCACTTCCTGAAAATGCTTTTTTCTAAACACACCAAAGGCAAATTGCTTCCTGGTTTCTTGTCTCCAAATAGGTTAACTGAAAATACATACGAATGGCAAGCTTTGCTGTTAAATAGCTACTTGTCACCAACTTGTTGTGCTCCCTCTGTGGGGGACACAGGTCTATGGTCTTAGATTCCAGAGCATAATGGTTCTCAGAAATGATTAGGGTGCCCTCTTTTCTCCTTTTGGGAGACAGCTACCTCCTGTGTCAAATGACAAGAGAGAAATTTTTTCTTTATCTCCTTTACAGAGTGAATAAAAATCTGATCCATCCAGAAAATCCATTTGGAACTGATCTCCCTGCTTTTATATTTAGGCAGCATTTACCTCACAGCAACATCCTATCTGCTTTAGTGCCAGAAGGGGCCCCTGGGCTCATCTAGAGAGACTGTTGAAGATTTTAGCGGGGGCAGGGGGGAGGGGTGCAGACAGTCACTTTAAAACTCTTGACTGAGGAGTCATCTTGGGATTGTGGAAAACATAATCTTCAGCTATTTGAACATACTAGGGAGGGGCACACAGGACAGGTGAGGGGAGGTATACCAACTTGGACACTGGAGATGAACTCTGGACCCACAAAGACTGTCACAGATAGACTATGACTGTGACTTGGTTTTCTCATTGGTGAGTGGGGATAGCAGTGCTTCCCATTAAATGCTGCCTTGAGGAGGAGATCCATGCTCTGCAGGGTGTTTGGAGTGTCAACACTGAGGACATTTATCATTAGCTAGACGACTTCACTAATGGACCAAAAGGAGAACAGTGTCCCTCTCGCCTTGTGATTTATAATTAAAAGAATGAACTTCAGTGACTTGATGAGTTCCCTTAGTGTATAGTAAGACCTAAAATTGACTCTCTTGACCTACAGCCCAATTCTCTATCTATTACCCTGCCTGCCTTGACAAAACTCCAGGTTCACCATCCTGCTTTACTGATAAGCACATGCCAGGAGGGAACTTGAATTGGCAGTTGACCAATAAGACCCACCCCCAGTATGAGATATTAGCCATGGACATAGCCTTTGGATGAGGAGAACCAGGGAACCTATTATCCTGATTAGCCTTTCTGAATTTCAGACAGCATTTCACATGTCTATTCACTAATGCCCAGTGGGTATAGTCATCAGATATATGATTTTTAGCAAATTCTCAGGAGGAAATGTAGACAATACACTTTCAAATCTTAAAAATATGCCCATTGAATTACTCAGAATATTAAAAATCAAAATTCCATGTGATCTAGCTATCCCACTTCTGGGATTTATCTGATGCATCAAAAACATAATTCAAAGAGATAAACCTACCCCATCACAGCACTAGTTACAAGAAATAAGATTTGCAAACAACTTAAGTACCCAGAATTAGATAAGTAGCTAAAGAAGATGCTATCTATACATACAGTGAACATCACTCAGTTATTAATTAATTGAATTCCCTCATTTGCAACAATAGTGTTAGACCTAGAGAGTATTATGCTAAGTGAAAGAAGTTAGGAGGAGGAAGATAAACACTTCACGGTGGGGTTTGCTCATATATAGGAGATAAATAAGCCAAAATAATGGAAAAAGTAAAGCAAAAATAAACTCTTAAATTGCATAGGCAAAACAGTATGCTATTTTGAAGGGAAGGGAAGGATGTTACAATTGGATAGGTCACTTGCCTATTGAAGAGTGAAAAACTAGATGTGGTAGTGCACAAGATTTAGTAAATGCAGATGCTGACTTGTAAGTATGTACATCTGAAACCTATATAATTTTATAAATCAGTACTAATTCAATAAAAAAAAACCTCAATGGGGGAGCTGGAAGGCAGCACAGTGGGTTCAGCGCATAGAGTGGAAAACTCACAGACCGGCATCCAGATCCCAGTTTGAGCCCCCAGCTCTCCACCTGTAGGGTGTTCCCTTCACAGGTGGTGAAGCAGGTGCCTATCTTTCTCTCCCCCTCTCTGTTTTCCCTTCCTCTCTTGATTTCTCTCTGTCCTATCCAACAACAACGACAGCAATAACAACAACAACAACAACGATA
The DNA here is from genome assembly GCF_950295315.1 of Erinaceus europaeus. Lineage (NCBI taxonomy): Eukaryota > Metazoa > Chordata > Mammalia > Eulipotyphla > Erinaceidae > Erinaceus > Erinaceus europaeus. Next base: position 127,697,781 of record NC_080163.1, on the reverse strand, counting down.
AACAACAAGAGCAACAGAAAAGGGGAAAAATAAAATAAAAAAACACTCAATGGTACTTACATGATTCTATACATATGGTAAAATGTTACAGAACTATGCAGCAAACAAAAAAGTAAAGAGTGCATGTTAAAAACATATAATCCCTAAAAGGTCTATAGTTTAGTTGGTAGTGTTGCATCAAAGACAGTTCCTGGTTTTCTGTGCACTGTGGTTATATAAGGTATTATCATTGTAAGGAGCCAGATGAGAACTTCCTGTACTATTTCTGTTACTTCTTGCAGAATCTTTTTTTGAATTAAAAATGCAAGTCTCGGGAGTTGGGCAGTGGCGCAGTGGGTTAAGCACACGTGGCACAAAGCACAAGGACTGGCGTAAGGATCCCAGTTCGACCCCCCGGCTCCCCACCTGCAAGGGAGTCGCTTCACAGGTGGTGAAGCAGGTCTGCAGGTGTCTGTCTTTCTCTATTCCTCTCTGTCTTCCCCTCCCCTCTCTATTTCTCTCTGTCCTATCCAATAACAATGACATCAATAACCACAACAATGTTAAACAACAAGGGTAACAAAAAGGGAAAATAAGTAAATAAATATTAAAAAAATGCAAGTCTCCATGTTTTGTTTCAGCAATGATCTTAAGAAAACAAAGATATAAACACGAACAGCCCTTCAATCTACTATAGAATGGAAAAAAGCAAAACTCTAAGACCGTGTTTGAATTTTGGTGGTGATCGGTGAAGTGAAGAAGAGAGAACTTTGGTGTTGAGTATGGTGTGGAACTATATCCCCCTAATCTTATAATCTTGTAAACTATTATTAAATAAATAATAAATTTTAAATGAGCTCAAGAATGTGATGATCCCACTCATAGACAGACGTTGAAAAATAAGAACAGAAAGGAAAACACAAAGCAGATTTGGATTGGATTTGTTGTATTGCACCAAAAGGACTCTAGGACTAGTGGGGGGGTGTTTTGTAGGTTTCAGGTCTTAAAATATGATAGTGGAGAATGATCTAGATGGGGGTTAGAGTGTTATGTGGAAAACCGAGAATGTTACACGTGTACCAGCTACTGTATATTACTGTCAACTATAAACAACTAATCCCCCCAATAAAGAAAAGGGGGGGAATGTCAAGAACACTGGGTAAAAATGCATACAAATATGCATCTACCATAAGAGGTCTTATAGTGGTGGTGCATCTGGGTAAGCACATGTCATAGTGTGCAAAGGCCCAGGTTCAAGCACCCAGTCCCTACCTATAAAGCAGTAAAGCAGGGCTGCAGGTGTCTCTCTCTCCCTTTCTATCTCTCCCTCCCTTCTCAATTTCTGTCTTTACCAAGCAAATAAGTAAAATGCTTTAAAATTAAAGAAGAGGTTCTACAGTAAAGGCTAATCCAGCTCTGCAGTCACTGAGCATAAATCACCCTTTGGTGAAGATAGTTGGTCACCAGAGGCACTTGCCATCCTCTACCTCTTTAGTCCTCAGCAGAGCTACTTATCTTCTCCATCCCTTGGACTCCTCCTCTGTAAACTGAATCTAATTTAATGAGATCTAGCTTGCTGCACTGTTTGTGTTGAATCTGTGCAGAATAGAATCTGGTGCGCTTTATATGCTCAATAAATATGAGCTATTATCATGTTAAAGAAAAACCCCGAGGACATAAGAAAATGTTGCTATTAGTGATAATTGGAGGCTATAAAGCTGTATTTATAACAACAATGCTATTTTTAAATATTTATCTTCAGAGAGAGAGAGAGAGAGAGAAGGCCAGACTTCTGCTCTGGAGGTCTTGGAGTTTGAATCTGGAGTTGAAGGTGGGCAAGCCCTGTATTCTACCCACTAAACCATGTTCTCAGTCCCCAGTACTAATTAATTAATTAATTAATTAGATAAAGACAGAGAGAAACTTAGAGGGATGGGAGACAGAGAAGGCGACAGAGATACCTGCAGTGCTGCTTTATCACTTGAGATGCTTCCCTCTACAGGTGGTTACCGGGGACTTGAATCCAGGTCCTCATGCATGATAATATGTATGCTCCACTGAGTGCACCACCACCTAGCTCCACCAATGCTATTTTTTAAAGACATAGAGATTCATAACATGGTAACTAGCAGGTCTTATTCCAATTGCAAGGATTTATCTTGGGGTGGTGTTTTTTTGTTTGTCTATTTGTTTGTTTGTTTTGTCTTATAAGTGACTTCAAACACTAATTTAAATATATATATATATATATATATATATATATATATATATATATATATATATACTAATGAGAGAGAGAGAGAGAGACAGAGAGAGAGCCAGAGCATTACTTTGGCACGTGTGATGATGGGGATCAAATCAGAACCAAATGCTTGTAAAGCCAACAATTTATTCACTGCACCATCTTCCAGATCACTATTGTGAGTTTTGTTTTTGTTTTTTGTTTTTTTGCTGTACTCCTTTTATTGGACCCTGAGTGCAGGCAATCTGTGAAGGAAGGAGTTCAGGTTAAGTGGATCTGGCAGGATGGCCGGTCACCTGCTTCCAGGATACCAAGACCTATTCACCTATTCCAGCCTCACTCTCCTCTTCCCATCCACAGACAGGAGGCTCCAAGGGACTTGAGCTAAATAACAGAGCTGCACTCCTTTCTGCTTCTGGAAGAGCTCTCTGGAGTCCACTTATCTCCCTGCTTTGGTGTTTTCCTCTTTTTTGCCTACATGGACACAGCCTAAAGCACTGGGATTCTCTCCATGGGTCTGTTTGTTCTTAGGAAGTTTTCTGATAGTCACTTGAGGCCACTCAAGTTGTCTATTCATTCTTGTCCAGGATTCTGGCTTCTTCTCTAACCCCAGCAGTGACCCTAGGCAGGCTCTGGAGAAGGAACAAGGAGTCTCCAGGCCCTGGGGTTGCAGAGGAATTTGGGGGTCATGTCCTAGCAGGCTGCAGTGGTCAGTTAGGCCAGGCTGGAAAACAGAGAGCCTGTGTGATCTCAATAGACACACCCCTCCCTTCAAGAGGCTGTCCCTGCCTGATGGAATCAGTTTCCTCTTCCAGGTCTCTAGGTCCTACCAATTCTCTTCTAGCTTGAAAGACTGATAGAGATGCCAACTGCCAGTTTCACCTGGCAGGTGAGTGAGTAGCGTTGGAGACATAGTCTCAGACTTAAACTCTATTTAAAAGAGGACCCCAAGATCTACAACATCTAAGACCAAGGGGGGGGGGGGAACTGCTGATGCCATTTTGAGACATTAAACATTCTTCCCTTCATAATCCTCATAAGAATGTCCTGACGCCTAGAAAGAGTGCTCACTCTCCCCTTAAAACCCACAAGTGGGGGCCAGGAGTTGACACTCTGGGTAGAGTGCACATACCACTATGCTCGAGGACCTGTGTTCAAGCCCCATACCCTCACCTGTGAGCAGGGGGGTGGGGTAGAGCTTCATGAGTGGTAAAGCAGTGCTGCAGGTTCTTTCTTTCTCTCTCTCTTTCTACCCCTGTCCCTCTCAATTTCTCTCTATTCCATCAAATAAAGTGTAACTTAAAAAAAATAATAACTGGTGCAAACAAAGCAAAAGAAGAACAAGCAAAAGCACTAATAGCTTTCTGGGGCCAAGTCCTCACCTATTCAATATATCTTGAGATTTGCTCCCCTTTCTTCCTTAATCTGCTCAAGTCTCATCAGTTTCCATTCTTTTCCATGGATAGGTCAGGCCCTCTCCCAATACAGGGCTTTTACACACGATGTTTCTCTCTGCCTGGAGAACTCAGCTCACTCTCCCCCACCACCACCACCACCACAACTTGTATGATAGAATCCCTTCTATCATCTCTGGTTTATTGACTCAACTTCACTGACACCCAGTAACTCACCTCACTCAGTTTCCTCACAGTCCTGATCACCATGTGCTCATGTAATATGTATTTGATTAGTGTCACTTCCCACTGCCACCAGAAAGCAAATAGTACTGTAGTGGGTGTTTTCTACCATTTCAACATAGTTATCCCCAGTGCTGAGAGCGGAGAAAAGCATGGAGCTAGTGCTCTGGAAAGTATTATTAGATGAACAAGATGGTGGAAGAAAGTGCAAGAAATACTTTGCTGCATACAAAAATGTGCTTCATTAGAAAAGTTAGAGAGATGGAGTTGGTGTGAGGCCAGGCAGTGGTACACCTGGCCGAGCACACAAACCTCAGGGCCCAAGGACCTGGGTTCGAGGCCCCGGTCTCCACCTGCAGGGGGAAAGGTTTGCAAGTGGTGAAGCAGAACTGCAGGTATATGTCCCCTCCCCCCTTGATCTCTCCCCTCTCTCTCAATTTCTGGCTGTCTCTATCCAATAAATAAATATAATAAAATTTTAATTAATAAAAGAGAGAACATTATTTAAAAGAGAGAGATGGAGTATGAGTGTGTGAGGGTGGTGATGAGGGATCCCAATGTCCCAATCCCTGGCTGGTATATTGCTTTAGTATGGTGGGTAGACTCAGGATTCCTATGGTTTGTCACTTGTGATCCTTCCTATTTAGTATGTCCTGGTATATTACAGGGTTTCAGGTGACAGGAGACAACACTGGAATCACAGTGGGGACAGTATGAAGGACCAGAAGGGAAAGCCTGTAGAAAGCAAGAAACGCTACCTAGAGTTAGGTTAATATAGCCAGATCCTGGAAACAATAGCACTAAAGGCCTGCCCCAGAGACGATAACACAACACACCCATGAAAAGACTTCAGGTTTTGGGACTTTGTCAGGAAGTGAACCACCTGGAATGGAATTAGAGAATCCTATGAAAGGAAAGGTCTCACCCGAGTAATGAGGCTGAAGGGTTGACATTCCACGCCTGACACCTCTTGACACAGTCTGAAGTGAAGCATGCGGAGGTGGTAATTGTTGCGTTGATTAGGTTGGGATCAGCAGATGCAATATCATTTGGTATGAATTGAAAGAAGCATGCAGGAAAGTGAGCCCCACCCTAGAGGTTCCAGGACTGGGGGAAATATAGGCTTTATAGAGGAAGCAGGAGGTTCCTGCTGTCTTAGGGTGTAAGAAGGCAATAGATGTGGTCCAGGAAGTGGTGCAATGGATAAAGGGTTGGACTCTCGAGCATGGGGTCCTGAGTTCAGTCCCCAGCAGCACATGTACCTGTACCAGAGTGATGTCTGGTTCTTTCTCTCTCCTCCTAGCCCTCCCATTAATAAATAAATAAGTAAATAAATAAATAAATATTTTTAAAGTGAGGTAGTTATTGCTGTAATCAAATTATTTGGCAATTGGGTTAACTTTGAAAATCCCTTTGTTAGGATTTGCTGTATCATACACGATATCACCATAATTTATGTCCTCTGACATTATTTGTATACAGCTGTGTCTTATAGAGTAATGCCACTGGTTGCTTCTGTTCCCCTGGTCTAAGCTTTTAAGAGAGTCAACATTTCAAAGACTCAGACTATGTATGGTCTGTGCATTAAAAAGTTTGAGACATTCAATCAATTTTTCTCCTCTCATATTAATTAAATAGTGACTTCTATGACTACAAGTTAATAGGAGTGTACATAAACACCATTCCTATCACCAAAAGACTGTGTCCCATCCCATGCTCCCCCTCACTCCCAATGAAGCCAAACATCCACTTTCAACCTCAACCCAGAGATTTTTACTTTGGTGCCCTACTCCAAACTCAGTCAAATCCTGCTTTGAGTTTCCTTTTCTGTTCTTCTTTCTCAACTTCTGTTTATGAGTGAGATCATACCATACTCGTCTTTGTCTTTCTGACTTAGCTCACCTAATATATAATTCATTCTAGCTCCATCCAAGATGGGTCAGAGAAGGTGGGTTCATTGTTCTTAATAGCTGCATAGTATTTCATTGTGTATATATACCACAGCTTTCTCAGTTATTCATCTGTTGTTAGGCACCTGGGTTGCTTCAAGGTTTTAGCTATTATGAATTGTGCTGCTATGAACATAGGTTTACACATATCTTTTTGGTTGGGTATTATGGAGTCCTTGGGGTAAATCCCTAGAGTGTGAATTACTGGGTCATATGGAAGGCCCATGTCTAGCCTTGGGAGAGTTCTCCAGACTGCTCTCCACAGAGGTTGGGCCAATTTAATTCCCACCAGCAGTGCAGAAGGGTTCCTTCCTCCCCACAACCTCTCCAGCATTTATTGCTGCTGTCCTTTTTGATGTATGCCATCCTCACAGGGGTGAGGTGGTATCTCAATGTTGTCTTTATAGATCAGGTCCCATGAGATAGGGCATATGTTCATATGTATCCATAAATTAGGGAAAATATATACCTGAAAGCAAAAGTACACAGTAGTCTTCAGTGAGTCAGTATAAGCAGCAAGCAAGTAGAAAGACCTAAAAAGACACCATAAAGTTCATAATGAAATAGTATCTACTTAGACTTAGATACCTTCCTCACCTACTTCCTATTACACTTCCCTCACTCACTCTAAAGCTAACCTTATAAAAGTAAGGACTGCAAAATATGAATAAGGGCAAGAGACTGGCATACTTTAACAATGACTCTTTAGTCACTATCAGGCCACCATATCAGCTGGGGCCCTACTCGGGGCCAAGTTGAGATTTCCAAACAGACATAATGAGCCTAGACCTCTAATAAATTCCTCTCTCCATTGTTACCGGTCATGTCTATCAGGAACAACATAATAGACCCCTTTGTGGACCCCCATAGGACCTTACCCCCAGCGTGGATCCACAACAATAGAGAATGTTCCATCCTCTGAAGGGAGGCTGGACAACATACTCTATCTTCCACCTGAGGAAGATGGGTCCTGAAACTGGGGCAGCTTGGAACGTTCCTTCTTACTACCACAGAATGTGAGCTCAGATCTACAGGGATGCAGAGGTCACATAGGCTCCTAAGCTGAATATGGGCCCCAAATCAGATAAAATATATGGGGTTTACAGCCAACAATATTTATACACCTTTCCCACATTTGAGAGCTAGTCTCTTCCCTGATCCAGCTTTATGGTACTTTTTCCAGCCATGACACCATCTCCACAGACAATAACTTGGATTCACCTGCATATCAGATGTCATGTTTAGGGGGAAAAAAAAAACTAGTATAGTCATGGACTGTTTTAAGTATAACTAAAACAGGATTACTATCTACAAAACGGAGACTCCCCCCCCCCCCCAACTCTTCATATGAATTATTCCAGCCTTTAGTTTCATGATTAGTCAAGAAATTGTTTGGTTCTATATGTTAACTCTTTTTTCAGCCACCAGGTTCCAGATGCTAACATGATGCCAACCAGACTTCCCTGGGCAGATGTCCCCACCAATGTGTCCTGGAGACCTGCTTCCCCAGAACCCCGCCCCACTAGGGAAAGAGAGAGACAGTTGGGAGTATGGATCGACCTGCCAATGTCCATGTTCAGTGGGGAAGCAATTACAGAAGCCAGACCTCCCACCTTCTGTACCCCATAATGACGCTGGATCCATACTCCCAGAGGGATAAAGAATAGGAAAGAATAGGGGAGGGGATGGGATACAGAGTTCTGGTGGTGGGAACTGTGTGGAGTTGTACCCCTCTTATCCTATGGTTTTTGTCAGTGTTTCCTTTTTATAAATAAAAATTAAAAAAAAACAAAAAAGAAGAAAGAAAAGACTTCAGGTGAGGGTCACAATGGTTGCTCTACTTAGTTGAAAGAGGAGCTCCAAATTTTCTGAATGTTTTCATCTTTACAGAGGGGAAGAAGTGAAGGAGGGCATGTACTTTCCATATGACTTATTTCTATCAAATTATTCATTTCTGACTTTTTAAAAAGAGGCAACAATGCCCAAGAGATGCTATGGTGATAGCAAGATCAGACTGGGCATCCTGTCCACCCCTAGGAGATACTGATACTGTCCCCAAACACCAAGCACTATTGAAATGCTCCAGGTTGCGCCACAGAGGCCCCATGCAAATTGTTGTACTATATTGGATGACGGTCCTGTTTTCCTGGCAGCCCTGTAGTGAAAGTGGCATCCCCTCAGTCTATAAAGGTCCAGTGTCGGGGGATGGGTGGGTGGTGACATGTCTGGTTAAGCACATACATTACAATGTATAGGAACCCAGGTTCAAGCCCCTGGCCTCCATCTGAAGCGGGAAAGCTTCACAAGTGGTGAAGTGCCGCAGGTCGCCCCGTCTGCCTGTCTATCTATCTCTATTTCCTTATGGGTTTCTCTCTTCTCTCTCAATTTCTCTCTGTCTCTATCCAAAATAAATAAGTAAATAATAGTTTCAGTGACAGGATACACACAAGCCAAAGTACAAGACTAACTGAGAAGGACTACTATAGAGATGGACCAATATAGCCAGGGGACAAAAGACATATTACTAATGTGGATGGGGAAGCAAGAGTTGGGGCAGATAATATTTGGGAGGATTTCAAAGAATAAAGGTAATTTCTGCAAATACATATGTGAGCAGGTTGGTCGTGGCAAAACAAGCACAGAGGTAAATGAAAAGTCATGTGACACAGACATTGTGGGAAAATGACTAAGACTCATTGTAGGAACTCTGGGAATGGTGACTTATGGGAACTACAGCCCAAGTGTACTTATATATATATTCCATTTTAGGTACTTTATGCATGGGGCATTGTGGGAACTATCAGCAAATTGCATTATGAACACTTCCTGCATGCAGCATTATGGGTACTCTGAACACAGTGCATTGTAGGTAATGAATGAAATGGTATATTGTGGGAATAATTTTCAGGGGAGTTGTGCTAGCAAGGAAGGCAGTAGTTTATGAAAATTAGCTGTTTCTTCTCCCCTTTTGTCTTACTAGTTTTTGCCTGTTATACTATCATCTACCAAAATCCTAAAAACACTAAACTCATTTAATTTTTTATTGTCTTGTTTTACCACTAGAGCAGATGCCATAAAAATACTGGGATTTTGCTATTTAAAAACCACTTCTGAAAACTGGCACTCAGTAGATGCTGGATAACCAGCTCATAAGTAAATGAGGGCTGACTTAGATGTTATGTTAATAAATGTTCTCATTTTATTTATTATTTTTTAAAACTCACAGGAGCATAATACTCAACTGGTACCCAGTCTGTGATTTCATGGATCATATTTTGGAGTAAGGTCAAGTTTTTTTTTGTTTGTTTGTTTGTTTTTGTTTCTTAAGTGAGTGCTTTTAAAGAAAACTATTAGTGTTAGGACAGGGTCCAAGCAGAAAGCACTATTCCCAAGATTGACATGACTGAATGTAAGTTCTAGAAACATGACTCAGGAGTAGTCTGGCTTGCCATAATAAGGGAAAGAGATGAAAAAGTAGGCAAGACATCCATGAGGAAGGCCATGGGGCTGAGCTGGGGGCCAAGAATGAAGCTATGAAGGTAGTGGGATGGAGGAACACTGATAAACTAGTTGAGGAAGCTGAAATGGGGGAGGGTGAGTGGGACCATGACTCTCATAGTTGTCTTATTATAAGGCTGTCAGGGCATTCTACACAGTAGGTACTCAGGGTTTCTCATTCGTCCCCTCTCCTTCCCTGCTCCCCACAGAAGACATGGTGAATCAAGGGCCAAGGCACTGTAGGTAGCTGGTGATCCTGCTTGCTCTGCAGGGTGTCAAGGAACCCACTTCTGGCCAGTCCTTGAGGTCTTTGCAGAGTGACAAAGACCAGATGGTCCTGCAGCAGATGGAGTAGGATGAGCTCAGTGATCTGGGAGGGGGCACAGTGGATAAGGTGTTGGGCTCTCAAGCATGAGGTCCTGAGTTCAATCTCCAGCAGCACATGAACCAGTATGATGTCTGGTTCTTTCTCTCTCTTCCTACATTTCTCATACATAAATAAAATATTTTAAAAGAAATAGAAAGGATAAATTCAGGCCTATCCTGGAACTAGAGTTCTGCCAGGGTGCTAAGAGCACCAGAGTGACATAGTCTTTCTTCCAACATGGGAGAGATTCAGCAAGGGCTGCCTTCTCCTAAAGTTACTCAGATGGAGCTGCCAGGAGTCAATTCAGGCTGGCTGCAGGAAACACTCAGGGCAAATATGAGACTCAGCTTTTCTTTCTCACAGGAGGGACACGGACAGCACAGCAGATTCATCTTTAGAGAGAACCCAGTTTCCCCAACTCTCACCCCAATAGTCATGAACAGGACAGATGGCAAGGCAAGGGACTGACATTTGTGGCTTTCTTACTAAGGATTATGCACATGTACTCTTGCACCAGCTTTACATGTGAAGCAGGCTGTCACTGTCACAACAATCATGCAAGAGAGGTGGTTTTTTTATATTTTTTTTTGCAGATGAAGCATCTGAGGTTTGGAGGGCTGAGAGTTTAGCAAAGGTGATATAACCAGTTGACATCAGAACTGGACTTGGAATCTGGTTTTTGTACCTTCTAAATCTCATGTTATATCTAAAATTCCCAGCTTTATGCTCTGTCCAAAACAGTTCTCTAGGCTGTGTACCCAAAGCAATAGAGTGGAAACCAAGAGACTCCAACTTGGAGCAGAGATTGCCTGGGTCTCTCTCTCTCTCTCGCCCTCTCCCTCTCCCTCTCCCTCTCCCCCTGCCCCGTGTGTGTGTGTGTGTGTGTGTGTGTGTGTGTGTGTGTGTGTGTGTGAGAGAGAGAGAGAGAGAGAGAGAGAGAGAGAGAGAGAGAGAATGACTAAATGCCATGGAGAAATTTTGCCGACAGTATAGGTTAGGTTCAGGGTCTCAGGCAGTTATCTCCTCTGTTCATGGAAATTATCTGAAAGGGTGCTCCAGGCAGAGGGTCCATTGCTGGATACATCACACTTTTCCTCTGGAGTGGAATCTTCTGATGCAGGTGGTTCTCCTAAGAAGGAATTCAGTGATTTCTTTCTCCAAAACACCTCCCATGATAATGAGGCTCAGCCCTGAGGGTATCAAAGTGGCTGATATTCTCCCCAGTATTAAAGGGTTGAGGCCTTTTTTTTTTTTTTTTTTAACAAGCTGGTGGGAGATAGTACTGAAAAGGGGAAAAAGTAATCATGGCAGTTCCTGAAGAGCATAGAGTGACTCTCATTGTGTTTCCCAACCATAGTAATAATAAGTTGAAAACTCAGATTCATATTTATCCTGCAATTTGGCTCAAAGACAAAAAGTGGGAATTTGGAAGCAGCCATTTCCTCCATAGGATGTGAAATATTGTGAATCATAATAAGAAGTATGCATTTGGACTTTATCCCCTTTTATGATGCACAGGTCCAATAGCCTTTGGAATTTCCTTGATCATTAGAGTGATAAAAGTGCCTTTTGTCATACTTGTGAGATGATTTTTGGTTTTATCTAAGAATTAAGCTGTTATCCAGGAGAACCAATCCTGTTATTAGAGGGTTAGAACTTTCTCATCCTCTGACTTCAGGATAGGAGGGCAGGACTGGAGTTTAGATCAATTGCCAATGGCCACTGTGTTAATCAATCATGTCTGTGATATGAATCCACCCTAAAATCCTCAAAGCTTGGGGCTTGGAGAACTCCTAGTTGATAAACATCAGAAGTTAAAGGACAACGAGTATTCAGAGTTTGAAGACCTATCCGGCCACTGGTCTTATCCATACTATGCCTTATGCATCTTTTCCATCTAGTTGTTTCAGAATTATATCCTTTTATAAGAGACCAGTAATCTAGTAAGTAAATGATTTTTCTGAGTTTTCTGAGTCACTCTAGCATATTCAACACTATGGAAAATTTTGATCCATAGCTAGCCTTCAAAAGCACAGTTGATAATCTGGACATGCAACTGAAGATTTAAGGGATGATTGTGTTGAACTGCAAGAAACTATGTTGATGCCAGAGAATTACTTGTGGTACAGAGAAAGCACACACACACACACACACACACACACACACACACACACACACACACACACACACACACACACACTGGGATTGTGTGCAGAAATATAGATGTGACTGATACTTGGCTTTTTTCTGTATGTATACAATGTGATCTACTATTCATGTAAGTCATTCAATATACATTTGCCACATTCTTGTGTTAGGTGTGACCAATACTACACTACAGAAATGGACATTCATTCTTTTTGTGTATCAGGAGACCACCTTGCCTGAGGATGAAAGACAAAGTCCCTCACTGAGCTTATAGCTTGGTGTTAAGCACACAGTCATTATGAAAATTTGTGAAGTCACTGCAAAATTCTCATCTCAGTCTTTTTACCTACAAAATGGGGATTTTTTGTTTCTTTTATCATTTTCTTGGGGGTGGGACTAATGGTTTACAATATAGTTGTTGACACATGGGTAAACTTTCTCATCTCCCCATGAATGGGGAGAATTTTGTGGGTAAAGCTAAGAGATGAATAGAGAGTAGCTATATGTAGCTAAAATTAAAATAAAATAATATTGTACTTAAGACGGTATGATTTTATGATTTTATTTAAATCTCAGGCTAGTCCAAAGAGAAGACTATCTTTATGTTCTCCCAGGAATCCAATAATATTTAGAGTTAGGGTCAGAATCATCTACTCTAAGGTGATGGAGCTCAGGCAGAGGTCTTAATTTAAATTTTGTTTCATTTTCTTTTCTTTCTTTCTTTCTTTCTTTCTTTCTTTCTTTCTTTTTTTTTTTTTTTTACCTCCAGGGTTATTGCTGGAGCTTGGGGTCAGCACTATGAATTCACAACTCCTGGTGGCCTTTTTTTTTCTTCTTCTTTCCATCTTATTGGGTAAGACAGAGAGAAATTGAGAGAGGAGGGGATAAAGAGAAGGAGAGAGAAATATAAACACCTGCAGACCTGTTTTACCACTTGTGAAGTGCCCCTGCTGCAGGTGGGGAGTGGGGGTGAACCTGGGTCCTTGCAGCCTAGTCCCTAAATTTTGTTTCTATGCAACAATAAAGCTTCCTTTGTGGGGAACTCAGGGGGTCTTTTTCTTCCATTTTCACACTTCCTCCCCCACTGATCAAAGTTTTTCTTTTGAAAAATACTTTATTTATCTATTTTTATTGCCACCAGAATTATTGCTGGTGCTCAGTGCTGGCACTATGAACATACTATTGCTGGTGGCAATTTTTCCTTTTTTTTTTTTCTTCTATTTTTGATAGGACAGAGAGAAATTGAGTGGTGGGAAACACAGAGGAAGAAAGGTGGACATCTATAGACCTGTTTTACCACTAGTGACGTGTCTCCCCACCCACCCACCACCACCACCAAACCCAGGTAACGTGTGTGCTTAACTGGGAGTGTTACTGCCCAGCCGTGAGGAGCAATTCTGAACTCATTATGTCCTTCATGTCCTTAAGGTATAGACATGTTCTTCTCAACATTTAGACTTGAGTAGAAATCAGCTCCTACTCATTCAATGAAATTGTGAGTAATTGCATCCAACCAAAACGGTAAAACACAGGATTGCTTAATCTGGGACTTGAGAGCATGAGCTTGGCAGAAATCTGTGCTTCTATCCTGAATCTTTTGTTCCTAGCTGAATGACTGGGGCAGGTCACTCTGTCTCCTCAAACTTCAATGTCTTCTTCCATCAAATGTGAATAATAAAACGACACTGATTTTTAAAGATTGTTATGAATGTTAATTGACATGGCTAATGATTTGGGCAATGTTTGAACACAATACTTGTTAGCAATCATTGTTATTTTCTCCCACTCCCACCCCCAGAGGAACCACATACCACATTTTTGTTGGAAACTTAAGTCAGCTTTTATTTATTTATTTATTTATTTTTAGCAATAGGCATGAAATTGCTTTAAAAATTAGGAATTAAGAGCATCACTGCTCATTTAAATGAAAACAACAGAGAACAGCCTGGGAAGTAGTGCAATGGATAAAGCACTGGACAGAGTTCAATTGCTAGCATTGCATGTATTAGAGTAGTGATGTGATGGTGTTCTATCTCTACCTCTCTCACAATAAATAAATAAATAAATCTTTAAAAAAAAATAAAAGGGGCCCAGTGGTGGCTCATCTGGTATAGCAGACATGCTACCATGTCCAAGATCTGGGTTCAAATCCACTTACAGACATGAAGCTTCATGAGCAATTAAGCAGTGTTGGAGCTCTCTCCCCCTCCCCCCCCCCCTTGTTCTCTATCAGAAAAGAAAGGAAAGGGGAAGAAAAACCTATGCCTTCCAGGAATAGTGGCATTGTTGAGCAGGCACTGAGCCTCTGTGATAACCCTGCTGGCAATAAATAAATAAATAAATAAATGCAAAATTGAAAATGAAAATAACAGGGAGAAGTAATTTACCAAAAATTTTCAGCAGAAAGAAATCAGAGGACACAAGGAAGCACTTTAAGTCTGTGCATCAATTTCAGAGAACTCTGAAGCAAAAAAAAAAAAAATCAATCCTGGATGAACTGCACACCTGCCTGCTAGTCCAAGACCCCCCCCCCCCACACACACACACAAGCTTTCTTTTGGGGTTACTCTGAGTTGGAGTTCTTCCTCTCACTAGCAATATAAACTTGGGTAATTTTCTTCACCCTTTTCAGCCACTGTTTCTCTACCTGATAAATGGGCTTAATAATCATGAGTTCTTGAGAAGGTGAAAATGAAGAGACAATAAACAAACAAACAAAAACCCTTGGACTGTGGTTGCTCAAAACTGGTTTTAATTAGATGCTAGTTTATATTCTGTCAGTCTTTTCTTGCCCAGGACTTGTGGAAAACAGCTTTCAATTTATTTAATTCCAGGCTGAATCTCCAGTCTACCTTGGTGGCATCTTATCCCATTGTATCTTTGTGTTTTCCATTTGGATCTGAAAAAGGTCCATCAAATAATGAGAAAGGGATCAGACCCTCAACAATGTAACAAAGAGTGTTTTACTTTCCTGCTTCTTGGGTTTATATGCCTGAAGGGAGATTCACCTCCTCCTCTCCCTACTGAGTGCCCCCACCCTCCATCCACCCCAGGACTCAGGTGAGCTTGAGCCTCCAGCTTCCAGTCTCCAGGTCTGAAATGGGTCACCAGGACCTCAGCTTAATCTCTGCTCTAGGACAAATGGGGATGCCTACCACACCCATGTCAAATGAGCCAAGCCTCCCCTCCTTTTTTTTTTTCTTTTTCAATTTAAATACTAACTGTGATTAAAGGCTTACTGAGGTTCCTCCTGCAGAAATAAGGTCATGGTGAAGATATGGCCGTTTTGAAACCCCAGTGAACTTCAGGGACAGGAGCAGAGTGGTAATTATTCTAGTTTGGGCTCATCTTCCTTCTCTGTGGCCTCAGACTTCAAGACTAGGGACTGTCCCTGCCTCTCTGACTTCCTCTCATGCAAATGGCCCCAGACGGGGTGGGGACAATGGTGGTAGCAAACCCAGAAAGAAGTACAGGGAAGTGTTTAACTCAACCTCCCCAAACCTACTTTCTATTTTATAGACAAGTGGAAGATTTCCTTTTAGCTCCATTGCCATGTCAGTAGCAGGGAGCTTCTGGCTTCCATTAAAATTCCAAACTCTTGGAAGTGAACCCCTCTCCAGCCATACATTGAGAAATAAATGTGTTGGGGTGGTGTGTGGTGGTGAGTCTCTTTAAGTGCACAATGTGCTACAATGTGCAAGGACTAGAGTTCAAGCCCCCAGTCCCCACCTGCAGGGGAAAAGCTTTGTGAGTGGTGAAGCTGGTCTGTAAGTGTCTCTGTGTCTCTCTTCCTCTCTATCTCCCTCTTCCCTCATGATTTCTGGTTGTCTCTATCCAATAAATAAAGATAATTTAAAAAAAATAAAAAGAGAAAGAAATGTAGTGGTTTCATTCAGAGAAGAAGGAGTTCATGGGTTTCCCTGCAGGTATAGGTCTCTAAGTTCACTCTTCCTGTGTAGCCTGAGGTCTATACCAGCTCTCAGGAATAAAAACTAGGGACAGAGGAACACTTGGGACAGAAGGATCAGAGCCTAGAAAAGATCTCCTCCCTACCTGGTCTCCAAAGCAGGCACCCCAGAAAGGACCTAGTATATAAGTAGCTAAGGGCCACTTAGAGGAACAAAAATGTCCTTTCCAAATAACGCCTTTGGCAAAAAGTTAATTGGGAGAAAGGTAGAGTGAAGGTCAACTTTGAAAAAGATATTTGCAAGTAAACATCTTCCTTAAAAGTAACCCCCCAGGGTAGATCTATTCAACAGAAAAGGTTAGGTCTTAAATTTGCATACCTTTATTTACTGAATTTCTCATGGTAATTTCCTTACTTACCCAGTCCATTTAGTTAGTTAGTGATTGCTTACAGGGTTGTTTCCTTCTCCTGTAGGAGCTTCAAGTTTGCAATGTCTTAGTCTTCCTAATAATAACCACTCTTCCTTCTTTCCTCCCTCTTTCCCTCCCTTCCTTGCTTCCTTCCCTCTTTCTTTCCTTCCTTCCTTCCTTCCTTCCTTCCTTCCCTCCTTCCTTCCTTTCCCTCTCTTTAATAATGGATAGAGAAGAAAAAGTAAAGATGAACAAAGAAATACCATAGGGGGTTGGGCAGTAGCACAATGGGTTAAACACACATGGCACAAAGCACAAGGACTAGTGTAAGGATCCTGGTTTCCTGGTTCGAGCCACTGGCTCCCCAACTGCAGGGGAGTCACTTCACAAGTGATGAAGCAGGTCTGCAGGTGTCTATCTTTCTCTCCTCCTCTCTGTCTTCTTTTCCTCTCTCCATTTCTCTCTGTCCTATCCAACAACAACGATATCAATAACAACAACAATAATAAAACAATAAAACAACAAGGAGAGCAAGGGGGTGGATGGCCTCCAGAAGCAGTGGATTCATGGTGCAGGCACCAAGCCCCAGCAATAACCCTGGAGGAGAGAGAGAGAGAGAGAGAGAGAGAGAGAGAACAATACTGTGAAATAAAAAGACTAAATTGCAAGTTGAATTATTCACTTTCCAATATTTTCCCAGTCCCCCTGCTCCCAACCAGGTTTTATCACTTGGGTTTGGTGTCTGTTCCACAACACCTGGTGATAAATTTGTTCCCCTTATTTTCTGACAGGGACAGAAATGGGGTAGGGGTGGGGTGGGGAAGAGAGACCTGCAGCAATACTCTGCCACTTGTGAAGCTTTCCCCCTGCAGGTGGGGGATCAACGCCTGAACCTGGCTTGTTTTGTTTTGTTTTGCCTCCAGGGTCAGTTATCACTGGAGTGTGGTGCTGGCACTAAAATCCTTTGCTCCAGGCAGCCACCATATTTTTTTTCCATTTTATTGGATAGGACAGAGAGAAACTGAGAGGGGAGGGGGAAACAGAGAAGAGAGAGAAAGGGGGAAGATAGAGAAGAGAGAGGCCTGCTTCTTCACTTGTGAGGCGTCCTCTTCTGCAGCCGGAGATCAGAAGGCTGGAGCACGGGTCCTTGTTCTTAGTACTATGTGTGCTAAACCAGGTACGCCACTGCCTGCCCCGGACCTGGGTCTTAATGCATTGTAACATGTATGCTCTACTGGATATGCCTCTGTCCAGCCCCAACCCCAGTCTTCTTTAATAGTATACAGAAAAGTAGGTAGCGCTAGACTTCGGGTAATTAAAATATGAAAATAGTATACATGAGGACTGTATACATGAGGCTCATCAGGTAAGGTCACACATTACCATGTACAAGGACCTGTGTTCAAGCCCCATTCAACTCCAGGAGAGGTAAAGCCGTTGCAGGTGTCTCTCTCTTTTCCTTGCTATCTCCCTTCCTTGTCCATTGCTCCTTTTATTTAAAAATAAATAAATAAATAAAAACTTTAAAAATGCCCATGAGTCTTGGATTGTTTGTTCTTGGATCGCTTGTTCCCTCTACCATCTAGCTCAAGATTGATTGCTGATATTGATCAAGGGCAGCCCATCTTCATCTCTACAGCAAAGGCAGGTTCTTGTGTTAACATTCAAAATGAAGCAAGAATGATGTGTTCATGGGTCATAACCTAGGGTGTCTTTACAGCTTTCCTGCCTCTTTATGGGACTAAAGGTTTTCTTCCAAGCATGTTATGAACTAGGGCATTAGGAGCTTGGTCTGAGGCCCAGACAAATAAAGAATGTCTAGCAGGACCCGGGGTGCATGACAAGGTTGTGCTGCTCTCTTCAGTTAGAGGGAAAAGAGGATTCATGCAGGAGAGAGAGGAACTTGCTCTTTGCAATAGGGCCTTCAAATTCTCCAAATAGGTCTGCTCAGAGAGACAAGGGCAGCTTGTTTTCCCTGAGCCCAAGCACGTGTGAGCCAATGTTGGGGGCGGGAGGGGGGGGTGGGTGGGGGGATGAAAGAAAGCCTTTGCAGAGTGAGCAGCAGGCAGGGGCCCCAGCCAGGCTGTCTCTGATGAAAACACTCAGCTTGATGTGGCGTCTCTGGGTTCCTCTGAACATGCTCAGTGACAGGCGTTGAGCATTGCTGTCCGTGTTTGAAGGTATTTCCCTACAGCAAACACCAATAGGGGGAGAGAAAAACCCAAACCACTTCAAGTGGATTTCAATTTTGAAAGACGCCACATGAAAAGTGCAGAAACCTAAGCCCCCTTGAGTCCTGGCCCAAGAGTAACAGACTCAAGATGGGGAGGGCCGCTTGGCTTCTCAGAGGTCCTCTCCCTAAAGGCCCCAGGTCCACGTCACAGCTGCCAAGTGCCTCCTAAGGTGGGGCCCTGGGACCTCTCATCTCTGTACACGCAAATGCTGAGAACTAGACCACAACCTTGATGTATGCGGATGTCTGAAACAGGGCAGCTTCCTCTGTCACCAAGCAGACCCTCCCATTTCTGAATGTTCTGGTGTTTGCATAGACCTGAGTAGGATCTCACCTTCAGGGAAAAACTCAAACCTACCAAGAGCCAGTACTCTGAATGAAAGCCATTCATTGACATCCATTTATTTATTCTTCCCTCCCAACTCTGTACCTTTGAGAATTGACTATATATAGCCTCCTCCTTATCTACCTGCAGTCTCATAAAGAGGAGAATCTTGATATTTCACCATTTGCCTGCTGTCCTCCATTTTGACCTTGATCCTTGCTCTAGGTTCAGAACCCCTCTCAGAGACAGAATGCAGCAGAAATGCTAGTAGAATATAAATATTCTGCATCACTATTAATCATGACTTCTGTTGCTGCTTTTCTTTAGTTTGTAAAAGACAGCCATCAAGAGCTGACAACATAGTTCACTTGGATAGTGCCCTGCTTTATCATGTGTGCAACCCAGGTTTGAGCCCTGCTTCCACTGCATTGAAGGAAACTTTGGTCCTGTGGTATCTTTTACTTTTTCTTTGTTTTATCTGACTCTATAAGAAAGGCAGAGAAGAGAAAATACAAGAAAGTTATCAAAATGGTAGAATTTACATCAGTTGTGATATTCTTATTATTATTTGTTTTTGATGAGAAAGGGAAACAAAAAGCCATGTTGAAGAGACTCATCTGTCAAAATAATAATAATAATAAAAAAAAACACCTTGCAACAGATGTCACTGGAAACCTTGTATGGACTGAAAAATGAATTTGAACTAAGCTAGACTCCATTTTGGAATTTTTGTACCAATAAATTCTCTCCAAACAGTGTACATTAAGAGACTGTTTTATATAGCAGGTCTTTGACCCTTTAGACTGATCCAAATAAATGTTTGAAGTGGGCCTCCTTGGGACTTGGGGGCCCTGCCACAGATCTGTCTTCCAAGAAAGGAAGGTTATGAAAGGAGCTAATGTTTACCCAGAGCTCTGTGGCTACCATTTTTCCGTCTTTCTGTCTCTTGAACATTTCCCTTGGGAGAAGTCTACATTACACAAGCTGGAGTGAGCTTGGGAAAGTATCAAAAAAGGACAAATATATGTGTATCATGAAAGAATTTTTCTTTTTCTTTTTGGATGGAAATCAAACCAGTCCGCACTGGGTAAACCCAAGTGGAGCACAAGAATAAGACTGAGCAACTCCATCATCACCCATCAGCACCAATCAGGAGTCACAGTTGGTGCCGTATCTTGCAGTCTACAAGAAGGTGGTGGTATGGCCGTGATGGTGGTGGTGATGGTGACGACAATTATGATGAGAGAGACGAAGCTACCTCATGAGTTTCCTGGAACTTCCATGACATATTACCACCAACTTGGTGGCTTAAAACAAGAAATATTAATTCTCTCACAGTTCTGTGCATATAAGACATTGGCAGGAGCCACATCCTTCCTGATCGCTGTACAGGATCATCTTCCCTTGCCTATAGCTTCTTGTGCTACTGGAAATTCTTGGCTTTCCTTGACTTGTAAATGCATCACTCCAATTTTCCTGCAGTACTTTTGCAATCTAAACCTCCAGTACTTTTGCATTCTAAATCTCTTCCGTATAATGACACCCCCAGTCATTGGGTTTAGCACCACCCTAATCCAGTATGACCTCATTTTAACTTAATTAACTCTATCTACAAGAGATTTATTTCATTTTATTATTTGCTTATTAATTAATTATATATATTTTTTGACACCAGGGTTATCACTGGGGCTCATTACTGACACTACTATGAATCTACTGTTCCCAGTAACCTTTTTTTTTTTTCCTTTCTAGTACATAGGACAGAGAGAAATTGAGAGAAGAGTAGAAGATAGATAGAGACCTGTACACCTGCTTCATCACTCATGAAGCATTCTCCCCTACAGGTGGGGAGCAGGGGCTTGAAGCGTGGTCCCTGCTCATGGTAACATGTTTGTTCAACCAAGTATACCACCACCCATATCCCCAAGGAATCTGTTTCTAAATAAGCTCCCATTGATAGATACTGAAACATGATAGTCAACATATCTTTTTAATTTTTTTTTGAATTTTTATTTATTTATTGGATAGAGACAGCCAGAAATTGAGAGGAAAGTAGAGATAGATAGGGAGAGAGGATGAAACACCTGTAGCACGGCTTCATGACTCACAAGCTTTCCCTCTGCTGGTGGGAACCAGGAACTCAAACCAGGATCCTTACATGAGTCCTTGCACTTCATACACGAAATATTTTATTTAATTAATTTTTTTGATAGAAACATTGATTGAGAAGAGGGAGACAGAAAGGGAGAGAGAGAGAAAGCTGCAGCAATGCTGCAGCATTCATGAAACCTCCCCCCTACAGGGGAGGACCAAGGGTTTGAACCTAGGTCCTTGCACATGGTAATGTGTTCTGTCTACTCAGTGTGCCACTGCCAGAATCCTTCAATATATCTTTTTTTGTGTATGGGACACAATTCAACCTATAACAGCTTCTCCTAATAACTGACATTTATTTAGCTATTACTTAATGCCAAGTGCCTGACCCCAGAACTTTACAAATTTTAGTCAAACCCATAGGCTATAGTACTAAAATGTCCACAATTTCTAATAGATAAACTTAATATGATCTTACTTAACTCTGTGGTTAGCATCTACTCTATTAATATCCATTTTTTCTATGTTCTTATTGTTGTATTTGCAAAAAATAAGGAAATAAAACACTTACATTAGCCAGGGAATTGAAATAGTGAGTGCCCTCAGGAACTATTCAGACCCTAGTAAAATGTATTTCTTCCTTACTGAATGACCAGGGAGGAGTTTTCTTTTTTCTTTTTTGCCTTTGGGGTTATTGCTGGGGCTCAGTGCCTGCACTATGATTCCACTGCTTGTGGAGCCTATTTTTTCTTTTTTCTTCCTTTGTTGTTGTTATAATTGTTGTTGTTGTTGGATAGGACAGAAAGAAATCAAGAGAGGAAGGAGAAACAGAGAGAGGGAGGGAAAGATAGATACCTACAGACATGCTTCACTGCTTGTGAAGCAACCCTGCAGGTGGGGAGTCCAGGGCTTGAACTGGGATCCTTATATCAGTCTTTGTGCTTCATACCATGTGTGCTTAACCCACTGTGCTACTGCCAGACTCCCCCAGGAAGGAGTTTCCTAACTCTTCTGAGCCATAATTATCCCATCTGTAAAAGAAAAAAATAACATTGGTGTATTGCATCAAAGTAAAAGACTCTGGGGTGGGGGTGGGGGACGAATAAAGGTCCTGGAAAAAGATGACAGAGGACCTAATGGAAGTTTTATTGTTATATGGAAAACTGAGAAATGTTATGCATGTACGAATTATTGTATTAACTGTTGAATGTAAAACGTTAATCCCCCAATAAAAGGAAAAATAAATTTAAATAAAAGATTAAAACAACTTGTTTTGTGTGGATGGGTCCCCATACATGCACAAGTTCACTCAAACAGATGGAGAGTGGAAGAGATACCACAGCAGTGGAGCTTCCTCTGGTGCCATGACATCTCCTGTGTGGTACCAGGATTTGAAGCTGGGCCACAAGTTTAGCAAGACTAAACTTTCCTAGCTGGGAAACTATCTCTTCAGCCCAAAGAGGTGCATTTTTATAATTAGGCTTTGTGTATAAATACACAGTATTCACTCAAATCAATATTTTAGAGACTGAAAGGATGCTTTGTAGATTGTCTTGTCCTTTGTAGGCATGAAATATAGTCCTAGGGACAGCACACATGGCCATCCCCTGGGGAGTATGGGAACAATTGTTGAGCATGCAGGTTCCCAGGTACTGCCTGGAGCTGCTAAACATTTTTCAATTCTGTGAATGAATATATATTCTCTCTCTCTTTTTTTTACTGGTCCCTCAGCAATTCTTATGCTGCAAACATAAGACTGCTGTGCTAAGTGAATAAAGAATTTTTTTCTTCTTTAAACAGAACACAGTAGTTTAGTTAGAACTTGGCTAAGCTATTCAGGTTCCTGGCCACTAAAGTTCAAAGGCAGTGGTGAGAAATTCAAGGACTAAGGACAACTACCCCTTGCCCCAAACAGAAAGCTTTAATGGGGACCTTTCAAGGGTAAAGTGAGTCTTGAGCTTTGAACCCTCCTAAGTGCATGGTCATGTTTTTCCATTACTTGAGTGAAAATAAATACCCTGCTTAAAAATTACAAGTTTAAAAATCAAAGCCACATTCCTCCCAAAAGTCCAGCCCTTGTGCTTGGTTGGCCTGGAGAGGAAAAGAAACAAACCCTCTTTCCAAGATTTTCTTTTCCTCTTGCAAATTCTCCAGTGTTAGGAGACATTCTCTTGTGTTAGGAATTCAGAGACCATTGACTTAAAATTGAGAAGTAAGCTGTCTGCTTAAAGTACTCCTTTTCCTGCCTGACAGCAAAAGAGCTGTTTATAGCCACACTGAGTTGTGGGTTCAAGGTTTCCTGGGTAGAAAGGACTGGAGGTTTCTGACATTTGCCTTGTTCTCAAGGTGTTTGAGTTTGAGTCAGGAAGCCTGTGGAGCTGCCCAAACAGGACTCAACTTGCTGGTAGGTCAGGTTCCCTACCTTCCTGCCCTCATGGCCCTGCCTCCTGGGAGCCAGCCCTTGATCTTATGGTGAAGGCTAGGTCTCCTGAAAGTGTCATTAAAATGTAGACTGATTGGTGTATTGCACCAAAGTAAAAGACTCAGGTGTGGAAGGGAGGGTTCAGGTTCTGGAACATGATGGCAGAGGAGGACCTAGTGTGGGTCGAATGGAAATGTGGAAAATTGAGAAATGTTACACATGTGCAAACTATTATATTTTACTGTTGACTGTAAACCATTAATCCCCTAACAAAGAAATTTTTTTAAAATGGAGATTGATAGTATTCCTCGTGCCCTGGGGATGGAGGACAGAGAGAGAATGGAGAAAGAAGAACATGGAATTTGGAGTCTGGTACCACCTCCCAAATAGATAAATATATCCTATTTTCTGGGGGAGATATGGAAGAAAATGACTACATTTTATCTTTTGATTCTCACATCCCACTCTCCAGAGATCACTGAGCATTAGTATTTTATCTGGAATCAGCTTCTCAGTTGGGTCAAATGACTTTTCCAGAGTCACACACATTGAAAATGGTTTGATATGGGTTTACTTGTCCTCTTCCTCACTCCAGGGGGCAAGCAAGAGACAAGAGATGGGATTCAATCATGCATTTTTGTAGTTGTTGTAGTTCTGGCTGAGTCACTGTCTCTGAGCCTTGCTATCGAAAGTGAGCCTGTGAGTCAGAAGGCCTCTGGTGGCTTCACCCTGCCTTGGGGACAGCCTGCAGTTACAGACTAAGGATTTGGGGAAAGAACTCCAGAGCCCCTTGTGGGGTCAGACTGCTGTATCCTTTAAAAGTGGGCCCCATTCTGAGAAATGTGTCATTGTAGGAATGTCACAAAGATAGTATAGTCTACTATGCACCTATATCACCAGACATCAGCTGAATCTGCACCTCTGTCTTGCTCCTTCTTCTGCCCTATTCAGCTCATCATACCTTCTTCTCAAGAGTCATATCTCCTGCTTGCTATTTAGAGAACTGGATAGAATAGAGTGGGGAGGGGGAATCTCTATGAGGTGTCCTTTCCCTCTGAAACATCTGCTTTCTCTTTTCTTTTCTTCCTTGCCACCCCAGTTCAACTAGGATTGTTTGGGTCATTCTTAGTACGGTCAAGGAAGGGGGAGGAAAGTGGATGAGAGGAAGTAAGACAGGAGAGGAAAGAGCAGAGAGAAGAGAAAGAAGAGGAAAAATAGAAAAAGAGGAATGTTCAGTGGGAGAGAAATTACAGAAGCCAGACCTTCTACCTTCTGCACTCCACAATGATCTTGGGTCCATGCTCCCAGAGGGATAAAGAATAGGGAAGCTATCCAGGGAGGGCATGGGATAAGGAGTTCTGGTGGTGGGAATTATTTGGAATTGTACCCTTCTTATCCGGTCTTGTCAATACTTCCATTTTATAAATAAATTAAAAAAAATAAAAAGAGGATGAGTGATTACACAGTGGCAGCTGGAAGGAAGAATTGAAAATTAGAAGAATGTGGATGTGTGCACATTCAATAAATTTGTAGGTCCAGAAGTAATGTGGTTTTGTTTAACATCATTTCATTGTAACAATGGCAAGGAAGAAAAAACAGACATTCCCACTGGGAGTCCCCATTTCTGGGTGGGTTTCCTCCCACATCCTAAAGATATGCATGCGAGATTCACTGATCTCCAGTCAGTGTTAAGAAAGGTACAGTGTCCAGGGTGGAGTCTAACCTTGACCCTGATTTTCTTTGAGAAGTTTTGTCCTACTGTGATTCTGGACTGGAATAAGCAGACTGGAAAATGAATGAATGGATGGGCTTAACTGATTATTCCACATTAGGTATTCAGGGGCTTTAGAAATTTAATGACGGTTTTGTGATGAGAAAATGCGAACAATAGACATTTAACTCTTATTTATGTGGCTTCCACTATGGGCAAATTTCTATGTATGTTTTACCTAAACTCTCAGTTTCTAAATACCTATAGGGTGTACTGACTGTAGTCGAATTCAGAAAGGAGAGGAAAGAAGTAATGGGGGATGAAGAATGCAGGCTATTAGTCAAATGTTGCAGCTAATCTTAAAGTAAAAAAGGGATGGTAAGAGATTGAGGGAAGTGAAAGGAAACTTCTAAAGACTATTAGAAAATACAATTTATGATTTAATGAAGAGGTCCCGGATTAAAACAAATACGAGAGCTGCCATGTGTACTTATAGGGAGTCTTCAACATAGCCCTTGATCTTTTTTGGTTGTTGTTGTTCTATGCCCTTAGTAGTATGCTTGAAAAGAGTTTTTCAGATCAATTGTTTGTATATCAAATCCCATCTCAAGCACATTAAGAAACTTGTTTATTAGATAAAAATTCCTAAGGAAATCATTATTGTCCTGCCATCTAAGGCACACTGTCTTCCATATTGTATTTATTATAGAATTTTGCATTTCTGTGTGTAGATACAAAGATACTAATACTGCAGTCTCACTTTAAGGTACTTGTATATGAAACAAGCCAACAGAGATCCCTTGTTGGGTAGGGATAGTTAGCATAATGGTTATGAAAAAAGACTCTCATGCCTGAGGCTCCAAAATCTCAGGGTTAATCCCCAGCACCACCATAAACCAGAGTTGAGCAGTACTCTGGAAAAAATGAAAATAATAAACAAACAAACAGAGACTCCTTGTCTAGGATTCACAGTAAAAAGAGGAAAAAAAAAAAAAAAAGCAAGCTGCCTCTTGGAATACTGGTATCAAAATACCCCAACACTAAAAAGTGACAGAATTTGCTGCTAAATTCTAGAAATGGCATGGAGGGAGAGAAGGGGAGGCAAAAACACTGCCAATGGGAAAACAGTCTGTACCTAAATCTAGACCAGTAGCTTCTCAGTAGGAAGGCAACTTGGTGTGGTATCTCTTAAATAGCTTTGGCCCAGGTCTACTGGAAGTCACTCCAAGTTCCTTGGGAGAATGGGCTGGAAATCTGATAGTAACTTAGAGGTTAATTGCTCTTAAAAGCTGGAGATTATAAGAGCAGCAGAATTAGAATGAATACTAATAGGACATCCATCAGTTACTTAGGCTTCCCCAGTCCACACAAGCAAATTATGAACTTGAACTTAAACTGGAAAGGTTCTGCAACTTGGTATCTTAAGGACCCAATGTTTGCAACTGGCTTCTACGTCATGATTTCTCTAAAGACTGTGATAATGGTAACTTCTCTTTGATATTAGTAAGGAACTCAAGGGCAAATTCTCAAATTACTCAATATCAACTTGACATATAATCTTTCCCATCAAAACCTTAAGCAGATCTCTTTTACTTTCTCTTTACTTTCATAGATAGCATTGGCAGACAGCTTGCTTTGGGAGTTTATGGTACCCCCTAGGAGAGTGTTTTATCTTTTGATGAGATGAATTATGGATGCAAAACCATGGGGTTGATCTCATGGTAGATGCTGGGCTGTCAACTCTGCCCACTCATCATTTCAAAGATTCCTTCTTGCTCATTAGTTTCATTGAGGCAATATTTAAATCCATTTAAATTCATGCAGCAGAGAAAAAATGACAAGAGCTAAAATTGCAAAGCTTTGGGTTCCTCACAAATAGCTCAGACCAACCACAAGTGTTAAACCTGCACATGCCAGAGGTCAATTGCACCAGATCCTGAGCTCTTTGAGGGCAAGGAGCAGGGAAGGTTTCGGATTCACCTGTTTTTCTGGTAATCAGCATACTGATAGTGTTGTATTATGTGTGAGTAAATGAATATGTGGAGGGGTGGGCTATGAATAAATGGCTGGATGGTGAATGAGGAAGCAGATGGATAGATAGAAAGGATTTGTGTAAGATAATGACTGTATAATTGTTTTCAACTCACTGATGAGCAAAGGAAATCACCTTTTTAGAAAACATGTCTTAATACATCAGCCATAAGGAGCTTCCTCACAGTTGACAATAAGTATATTTCAAAGATATTACAGCTTGGGTAAAAATTGGTAGCAGGTGAAGTACTCCTTGAAATTGGGGTGGGGGTGTCTTTTTTCTTTTTCTTTTATTTATTTCCTTTTGTTGCCCTTGTTGTTTTATTGTTGTAGTTATTGTTGTTGTTGATGTCGTCCTTGTTGGGTAGGACAGAGAGAAATGGAGAGAGGGAGGGGAAGACAGAGAGGAGGAGAGAAAGATAGACACCTGCAGACCTGCTTCACCACCTGTGAAGTGACTCCCTTGCAGGTGGGGAGCCGGGGGCTTGAACCAGGGTCCTCATGCCAGTCCTTGTGCTTTGCGCCACGTGCGCTTAACCGGCTGTGCTACAGCCCAACTCCTGGGGGTGTCTTTTTTTTTTTTTTTTTTTTTGTAGAACAGTATAATGATGAATCTTTAAATTTTAAAAAGAGCAGCAAAAGTTTAACTTGTAATTCCAGAGCTTTAACATATCTCTAGTGAATTAACATAGCTTTCTAACTACTTAGATAAGGGGAAACCAACTTCTGAAAAAAAAATGCATTCATTATGAGAGGCAGAGAGAATGAGAAAGGAGAGACAGAGTGAGAGGACCAGAGCACCAGGAACTGAACCTGTGGCTTCAGGGAAATGAAGCATGCAAGCTGGTGCTCTAGCAGGTTGTGCTCTCTTATGCCACAACATTTTTTTTTTCTTTATATGTACATAGAGACCAAGAGAAATTAAAGGGATTAGGGTGAGATAGTGAGATAGAGTGGAAAAGAGAAAGAAAGGCATCTGCAGTACTGCTTCACAGCTTATGAAACTCCACCCCTGCAGGCAGGGATCTGGGACTTGAACCTGGGTCCTTTTGCATTCTACAGGGTGTGGCATCACTGCCCTCCCCCACAACATTTTTTTTTTTCTTAAGTAGTGCCTTATATTATCTGCCTGGGAACCATTTTGCAAGTCTTTGAAACCGTCTCTCAACACACTTAAGTCGTTTCTGAAAATTGACCAAATAAGGTAGTGTGCCATACATAACCAATTGCTCAGCAATCATTATTGACTTGGGGTGAGATCTGACAAAGGGATTAATATTCTGAAAATGAAAGTGTCTGAGAACTAAGCAGAGTCCACACTAAACATACCCTGTATACTTGCATTTGTTGTCTTTGGAAACCTAGAGCAAAAACTGCTGATGTTTTTTTTTTTTTAACCAAAGCTGTTTGACCTTGTCTTACATGTATTGGGGGGGGGGAGCAGCCTGGAGGGGCTTTTCTCTCTGTTGACCACCCATTTAAATGAAACAATAATACTAATAATAAAAGAATGCAAAGGTACTAGTGGTGGAGGAAGAGTCTTTTGAGTGTGAGTTTACACTTACCATATGCCTGAAGTACAGGCTATTTTAAAGGAGTCAATCTCCAGATATTTTTTGCAAACAATGGCCAGAAGCTGTGGACATTAAGTGGTAATGCCACCATCTGTGAAACCCTGAAATACAGGTAACCACGAAGTGACAAATCAATCCCACTTTAAACTGTGTAAAGCTCCCTTTATTTGGTAAGGTCCTGGTGCAAGAAATATTTCATGCTCTTTTCTTTCCTCAATAAGTATTTCTGGAGCAAGACAGAGTGAAGGGCATGTGCTATTTTCAGTATATAAAGGCTCACTTGGCAAAGTCACCCCTTGGAGGGTCCCAGTGGATAAGTACAGAATACCTGAGCATTTTGAACTGAAATTAAAGCATAAAAGATTTGTCCCAAACCTTTCAAACTGCCTCCTTACTGTCTTCTGGAACAAAAAGGCAGGGGGGGTCTCATGGAGCATTTCAGCTTCTGCTAATATAGGATGATGTTCCATCTACATCTTGACAATAACCATAATAATCACAATAGTATCATAACCAATCCTAATGATAATGATTTAATCACAAAATATGGGATTTTTTTTTTAGGGAAACTTGGGAAATTGTTTTAAACCTTTTAAGGCTGGCATCATGGTGAAATGTCAGACTTTTCACTTTTTCATTTTCCAGGCAGGAGCATTTTGCTTCAGGGAAAACCTTGGCACTACAAGGCCTCAACTAGCTTCAACTTAGGTCCTCTCTCTTCTCTGTCCATCTCTCCACTTTCACATGGACTCATTAAATGATCGAACTCCAGGTTCAGCCAGACTAAAAATCACTTCTTCCTAGCCAACAGCCCAGGCCTAGAATTCCACAGAGGCACAAGGCTCTCTTTACAGATTGCAGATTTAGGTGGTAAAAATAGACACATGGGGCACTGCATGTATATGCAAATTAGCCAACCAAATTCAGTGCTGAAAATAGTTATTTACTATTTGGCTTACATATTGGCCCAGAAAACCCTCTATACCTATTTCATGCTCATTTGAATTCTTTAAGAGTTCCTGACCCATTTAAATTCCTTGAGGAATGCCTGGATTCACATGGGCATTGGCTTGTTCCTTTCCTGGTGGCTTTTAAGGAAATACTGCCTACCTTTGTAGATCATCCATTTGGGGCTTATACTGGTTCCCACTTGCTTGAGATCCATTCTGAACTTTTTATTATTTTTTTTTTTAACTTGGAGAGTGAGGAAAGAGGGAAAGATAGAGAGTACCACTCCACCACTCTCCTAGTGCCATCCATAATGTTTCTGTGTGGTTCTGGAATTTGAACCCAGGGCCTTCAAGTGTTAAGACATGGGCTTTACTAAGTGGGCTATCTCCCATATGTGGACTCAAAAAACATGGTACATGGAAGAATGCTCTTAAGCTCTCCTCCTGGAAAAATGGGAGAGTAGTTTTGTTGAAAGTATGTCCTTGGCCTGGAAGAACAAGGGGGCAAAGATGTACAAATGTAGACTGGTAGTTTGTAGAGATGATATTTAACCCATGTCTGCAACCTTAGGAGAACTGCTGTGGCTTGCAATGGAGGGATTGGGGATTCAGAACTCTGATGGTGGGAACAGTATGGAATTATACCCCTCTTGACATGTAAGTTTATAAATCAATATTAAATCACTCGCAAATTGGCTCCCCCACATGATCCTGAAATGGCTTCCTAAGAACCATACTTCCTTTTATTTTTTTCTTAATTTTATTAGTGATTTAGTGTCTTTTCTTTCTCTCTAACCCTCAAACAAAGAAATAGAAAATTGGATTGGGGGAAGTTACTCTTTAATATCTTTCTATGATATATTCCTATCCAAGAAAATTACTAGGGGGGTCAAATAAAATGAATATTGAGGGGCTGGGTGGTGGTGCACTTAGTTAAGTGCATATTACCACGCACAAGGACCCAGGTTTGAGCCCTTGGTCTCCAACAGCGGGGGCGGGGGAGCTTCACAAGCAGTGAAACAATACTGCAGGTGTCTGTTTTTCTTTCTCTCTCTCTACCTCCCTCTCAATTTCTCTCTGTTCTATTAAGTAAAATAAAGTAAAAAAAACTAAAAATAAAAAAGGAATATCATAACATTTATGGAGAGACAGCAGCTAAAGAGTAAACTTTTTAATAAACACCAGTTGTTTAATTAATGAATTCATGTCTCAGGATCTTATAGCATTTCAAGTTCATACACCACTCTCCCCCAGGGCCATCCAGGTGAACAAGTCTGATTTGGAAAGTAAGATGTGATGCAAAGTGAAACCTCAAAGAACAACACAGCAGAGAAATATTGTTTATTATCCTTCATAGACAGGAAAGGAAGCTGAGCTGATGTGATCTTGAAAAGACATCTCCCCATCCTCTGAAATGTCCATGTAGACAGACACATTGGTATTCCTTGTAGATACATATGCTCAAAGCTACCCACAAGACTCATTCCATCTTGAGTTCATGAAACATCCATACTCACCTAAGCGCCCACAAGCACAGTCTGTTCTCAGCATTTATTCCCACATGCTCTCACATAAGCACATATATACATAAATATATATACATAAATACACATACCTTCTGTGTATTTCTCCACCTTCATGTAAATGAGAATACACAGGCATTCAGCATAACCCCCCTATGCACAAGTATACACATCCCTAGGTATGTGGAGCAGACTCTACTCCTTGACCAAAAAAGAAAAATCTTTGGAAACTGACTAACAGACAAACCAGAAGTAAGCATGCCCTTTGTGTTGTGTCAGCAGGCTGCTGATCAGAGGGTAGGGGACAGGAACACAAAGGAATATTCCAGAAGCTGTTTTGTTGTCCTCCGTGTCTTCCCTGTTCCCCCACCCCTCAACCCCCACCACTTCGGCAACCACAGAAATCTGTGAAATGACTGAGGGTGGTGAATTAAGCATTGCAGCCCATATTCCACTGCAGCTTCAATTGGATTTGGTGTTCTTTTTCGCTTCCTGTTATGCAGGATGGCAGCAGGCTGTTAGACACCTGCCAACCTCCAGCCCAGCTGCTAGGAGGCAGCCTGGGCAGGGAGGAAGTACTCCCAGCCCTTGGCCTTGAGAAGGTCTCATACTCTGCAAACCAGTCTCTTCTCAGCATAGCGGGCAGAAGGGAGGGCAGACACAGCTGATGGAATCCACACTAGAGGCCTGAGGACCAGCAGCTGGTAGTAAAAACCTTGGTCTATTGTGAGGGTGTGGCAGAAGGCCAACTACTGAACTCAGGCCCCCAAACCCCAAATCCTGTGGTATAGTTCTGCAAATATTGCATGTCCCAAGTCTGTGTCACTAAAGCTGAAGCATCTACATGGATCAGAATCAGCTATGATGCTTTTGGTCTGCCTGTTCTCTCAGTGCCAAGAACTGGACTGTTTATAGAGGCATTTGCTCATTTGTTCATTCATTCATTAACAAACTCTCGACAGTTGCTTTATGAAAACCTTTGATGGGCAAGCCTTTGTGTGTTAAATAGGCATGCCAGATGATAAGGCACACTGTTTATCTTAATCGCATTTGCACTCTTAACTACACCTCTGATTCCTTGAGAACACATTATGTGCTAAATCATTTCTCAGTGAAATCTGGTGCCTTTATTCAAGGAAGTCACTCCCAGCTAATTTTATAAAGACTTATTGATTTATTTATATGAGACTGAGAGAATACCAGAGCATTATTCTGGCATAGGTTGTGCTGGGATTGAATTTGGGACTTCATGCATGCACGTCCTGTGCTCTTCCACTGTACAAAGCCACTGTTAGGTTAAATGGTGATTTAACACTATTTTTATTATTCTGGCCTTCAAGGAAAATAGAGGTAGTGGGAGGGGTGGAATGAAGAAATAGGGGACCTGGGAGTAGAGAAAGAATAAAGAGTAGAGACCTTAGGGACGTTTTCTCAAGGAGAAATTGATTCAAGATATTGATAAATTTTTTGGCACTTCTGCCAACCAGAAGTAGGGTCTATATCCTTTCCTCTGGAGTTTAGGCTGATCAATAGTTGATGGCAGAAGTGACACTATGCAGTTCTGACCTTTCACAGGGTAGTTTCTGCTTCCTTCCGTATTGGAGATCTGAGTGGACACATGAGAACCCTAAGATTGTCGTGTGCTGAAGAAGACCAAATTGGCCACCAGGAGAGGTCACGTGAGGAGTGAGCAAGTGGACTCAGCCAACAGCCTCTGGAGCCATTACAGTTTGACCTCAAATATCCCTGTGCAGAACAGAGCCATCCATGCAAGTACCATGTGTGAACTCAGACACATGCAATTTTCAGAAATTATACATTCTTGCTTTGAGGCATTAAGTTTGGGAGAGGGCAGGTTTTTATTTTTTTTCTTAGGCAAAAGAGAAACTGAAAAAAAAAGAGTAGTGGCAACTTACATGTGAATGAACTGGGTAAAGGCGAGAGAAGGACATGCTGGTAGAAGAGACTATGAGAGGGAGAGAGAGAGATTGGAACAGGATGCTCTTCTCTCTAAGTGCTTTTCTGAAAAGTGAAGCAAGAAAGACTTTTACTCAAGGCTGAAGAAATACCTATCCTTCAGATTGAGAGGGAAATCTGGAAAAATTTTAAATTGAGCGTGACATGCTGTGATTCATATGTCCAATTTTTCACAGGCATCTGAGTGGTGGGGGCTCAGATGCCCTCATGGAGATGGTCTGAGAGACTACTGACAGTCATACAGAAGAGAAGAAAGAAATCTGAGAAAATTAAATTGGCAGATCACAAATAAGGAAGACTTATGTGTTTGATATGGGCAGCTGCTATGTTGTCTACTGTGAGGAGAATGCAGAAGAAGCAGGTGATGGACTTGGAAAGAGAATGGCATTTCTTTTTAGTTTTCTTATTAAAAAAATTTTTTTTAATGTATCTTTATTTATTTACTGGATAGAGATAGCCAGAAATCAAGAGGGGTAGGGAGAGAAAGAGGGAGAGGGAGAGGGAGAGAAAGAGGGAGAAGGAGAGGGAGAGAGAGAGGGAGAGAGGGGGGGGGAGAGAGAGAGAGAGAGAGAGAGAGAGAAAGAGAGAGAGAGAGAGGAGGAGAGAGAGGCATGTAGCCCTGCTTCACCACTAGCAAAGCTTTCTCCTTGCAGGGACTGGGGGTTCAAACCTACATCCTTGCACATTGTAACATGTGCATTCAACCAGGTGCACCACCACCCAGCCCCCGAGAATGACATTTATAGATGATTCCTAGACTTCTACTTGATACAAGAGGACAGACAGAGTGAGACAGTCAGGAATGACTGATCTACACCATGAGACTGGTTTCAAACGAATTTTGAAGTTGACCTAAGTATCTAAGTGTGGTACCTGAGACCCACTTCAGAGATGTAAAAACTGAGGCCTAGAGAAGTCAAATCCATCCATCCTTCCCCTTTCTTTTTTCCTCTCTTCCTCTCTTACTTTCTATTCCTCTTTTATGCAACCAGGGTTCTTGCTGGGGTTCCATGCCTGCACAATTTTATTACTACTGGTGAGCTGTTTTCCTTGTTTTTTAGATAGAGATTGAGAAACAGAGAGAGAGAGATACAGAGACAGAGAGATAAGAGAGTGAAGGAAAACATCACAACACTACTCCACTGCTTGTGAAGCTCTCCTCACCCCTTGTGTGTTCCCATGTGGTGGCTGGGATTCAGACCCAAGTTCTGATGCATGGCAAAATGTGTGCTCTAAGGGGAGTTGGACAGTAGCGCAGCAGGTTAAGCGCACTTGGCATGAAGCGCAAGGATGGCATAAGGATCCCGGTTTCCGGTTTGAGCCCCCAGTTCCCCATCTACAGGGGAGTCACTTCACAGGAGGTGATGCAAGTCTGCAGGTGTCTATCTTTCTCTCCTCCTCTCTGTCTTCCCCTCCTCTCTCCATTCCTCTCTGTTCTAACAACGATGATAATAAAAACAGCAAAGGCAACAAAAGGGAAAATAAATAAATAAAATTTAAATAAAAAAATGAAAAAAATTGTGCTCTAATGGGTGATCTACCTTGCAGCCTCAAGTCCTTCTTTCAAGGTATCTCCATCCTGCAAAACTCAAGAGTTAAAACTGGCCTCTCTTAAGTTCTCAAAGTCTGATGTGTTTCCTCTTAGGTAAGCTGCCCTGTCATAGACGAAAAAGTGGTTTGATATTATTTCTAAGTTCTCTTAAAATTACACGGCTGAGAACTCACAAGAAAAGAAGCTACTTCCAATCAGATAAAAGACTCAGTGGAAATCTTAGCACAGAGAGCAGAGTGCATAGACAAGTCCTGGCTCATATCTCATACAAGATCCTGGCAACCTTTACATGTTAATGTCCCTCACATTATTAGGATTTGGCCGCACAGTTATTTCTATCCAGTATCACTTACCCTCAGAAGGGAAAAATCACATCACAAATCAGAACATCTCATCCCTTGAAAAGAAAGTCCTGGAAGGTTTTGCAAGCAAAGTAACAAGTAGTGTCATAGATTAAATTGTGTCCCTAAAAGATATTAAAATCCCCCCACCTGCAGTGGGGAAGCTTCACAAGTGGTGAAGCAGGTGTCTCTCCCTCTCTATCACCCCCTTCCCTCCCAATTTCTGGCTGTCACTTCCCAATAAATAAAAGTAATAAAATTTAAAAAAGATATATTAAAATCTTAACTTCTGATACCCATGGACATAACCTTATTTCAGATAGTAAATGTAAAAATGTAAAGGTCATGGTGGAGCAGGGTGACCCTAAGCCCAGTGACTGGGGTCCTTTATGAACAGAAATAAGACATACAAGGACAAGGGTCATGTAGTAGCCAGGGCAGAGTTTATTTATTATTGGCTATAGACAGAGAGAAATTGAGAGATGGGAGAGAGAAAGAGAGACAGAGAAACACATGCAGCCTTGCTTTACCACTTTTGAAGCTTTCTCCCTGCACATGGGAATCAGGGGCTTGAACCCAAGTTCTTGTGCACTTAACCAGTTATGCCACTGCCTGTTCCCTAACATATATTTTCACTTTTTTTTAATGAGAGAGATGCACAAAGGGAGACCAGAGCACTGTTCAAGTCTGTTTTATTGTGCTATGGGGGAATGAACCTGGGACCTTAGAGCCTCAGGCATGAAAGTCTTTTGCATAAGCATTATGCTATTTCCCCAGCCTAAGAAGGTTTAAGTCAAAGAACTGATAGTAACCAGAAGAGTCTGGAAGAGGCAGGAAGAATTCTTCCCCAGAGTCACAGAAGGTATTTGCAATTTGAACATCTTGCTATTTAATTTCAACCTTCCCAAACAGTGATAGAATACATTTCTGTAGTTCTAAGCAACAGGCTTTTAAAACTTTTTTTTTTTACTTATAAAAAGGAAACAATGACAAAAACCATAGGATAAGAGGGGTACAACTCTACACAATTCCCACCACCAGAACTCAGTATCCCATCCCCTCCAGGGTGAGGGTCGCTGGTAACTCTTACAGGTTCAAAAGAGCTCACAGTATGTTCTGACCAATAGGAAACAGGGAACTCAAAGGACAGGGCAGACCTGACTTGGCCCTCCAGGCAGGAGTTGACCTTTAATTGATTGGGTTAGACTCTGGAACAATTAGTATGCTAAGACTTAATTTGTAAAACAAAAGGACAACCATCTGAAACTCTTGCCCTCATCCCTTGCCTGCTCACTTTGTCCCTTCATAATTATGATGATCAGTGAAGGCCATTTACAGGCTTTGCTCTAAGGTAAATTCAAGGAATTCCTATTTTGATCACAGAGAAGAACTGAGGACACCAGGTCTCCATCCCACATGTTCTGGGACTCACCTCCTGTTTTTCTCTTCTATCTGTATTAAAGAGGGGGAGGAGGAGAGGGAGAGGGAAATGGAGAGGGAGAGAAGGGGAGAGAGAGAGGCAGAGAGAGAGAGAGGGAGAGAGAGAGAGAGAGAGTGAGAGAGAGAGAAGGAGGGGAAAGGGGAGGGGGAGAAGAAGGGAAGTCTATTTGAATGACAACAAATATCAATTGTTCTCTTTTTGCAAAAAGCTACTGTGGTGGTGTTGGGTTTCTTGTGGCACAGGGTAGTGGGGCCATGTTTGACTTTTATAGCACATCCTGGGGTACCCTAGGCCTGGTGATAAATCTTTATTCCAGTTAAACTATAATTACTGGGGTTATAGTGACCTGTGCTTTATACATTCTGGACTGATGTTCTTAGCAGAATTTGACTACCAGATGGCAGACAACCATTCATTTCTCCTGATCCCTATGCTAGTTTTGGTTAGTGTTCACTGAGTGGCATTTGTGTACTCTATCTCTGGAAAGGAAAAAAAAAAAAACAATTTTCTGGAATGTCCCATTGTTGGATCTGAAAGGTAAGAACCATACCAGATTATATTGTCTCAATGGGTTTGGAATGGAGGGAGGGAGAGAGAGACACACACAGAGAGAGAAGAGGCAGGCTTTTATGTATATCGGAGAATGTGATCAGACAATTTCAGTTCTGTGCCCTCAACAGCAGGTAGTTCATTGTCTGGATGGGGCCCAGTGGAAAGATTCTCCCGACAGATTTTCTGTAATAAGGTAAGATATGGTGATTGTGCAAGAGGTAGCAGCCCCCCAAGGTAATTGAGATTCCATCACAATCTACCTGGGGATCTACAGAAGCTTCCACTTGAGTGTTCTTAGGTAATTCTAAGGCATTTGATTTCAGAGACAAATCAACACCTCAGCTCCTTTAGAGATAATGTTAGGGTCACTTTCCGAATGCCAGCAGCTCCTAAGTCATGCAATCACTGCATGAGCTGTTCTGACATGCCTCCCCTTATAATCTTGATACTTCATTTTCTCCCCTCAGGAAAAGAATAGAATCTGAGAACTGTGGCAGTCACTGCCTTTAAAGATGAATTGTCTCTAAAAGGCTGTTTCTTTTTTCCTTGGAGCTTGTTTCCTATTCCTATAGGGTAGGAGAAGTTCTCTCCTATATTTGATCAAGAGTGAGTGTGTGCTATGTCAGGTCAGTCATTTTTTTTAGACCTAGAAAAAGAAGGAAAAAAAAAAAGATGGAAGTGCTCTCAAGTCCACTCCACAATAAGATTTGAAGCTCTCTGGGAATTAATTTTACTATTAGCACATTGCAATCTGGGAAATGTTCAGGTGGGTGTGCTGCTGAGAAGCGGTATCTTATTTGGTCCCTTGCCTCAAAGCTTTAAGGTACATCTTCTTCTTCACTGTTGATAGAGGTTAGACTCGGGGATCTTACGAAATTCATCCACTCTTTTACTGACAGTGGTAGAAGGAGTCTAATGAAGTTTATCTAGTTCCAAAGTCTATGCTGCTCCATGAGGGAACCTTGACCTAGTCAGAGACTAACCCAAGTTCCATAGCCTTTGTAACCCCAGCAGTCTGAAAATCAGCTGAAGCTGGCATGCCTGAGACAGAACCAGGGATAAAGATGAATGCCACAGTCCTACAAAGATACTTGAACAAAATCTCCTTCCTCTAGCTCTCTAAATATGGCAGTTATTAAGAATCTTGTCAGTCCATGTAGTACAAGTAATTCTCTCAGAATATACATTTTTTTGGGGGGGTGGGTGGGTGGGAGTGGGGAAGAGTTGTCTTAAGAAATGAGAAAAGTGGGGAATCAGGTGGTAGCGCAGCGGGTTAAGCACATGTGGCGTGAAGCACAAGGGTCCTGGTTAGAGCCCCCAGCTCCCCATCTGCAGGGGAGTCGCCTCACAAGCAGTGAAGCAGGTCAGCAGGTGTCTATCTTTCTCTCCCCCTCTCTGTCTTCTTTTCCTCTATCCATTTCTCTCTGTCCTATCCAACAACAACAACAACATCAATAATAACTACAACAATAAAACAAGGGCAACAAAAGGGAATAGATAAATAAATTAAAAAAAAAAGAAATGAGAAAAGTGATCAATAGGCTTTGATCAATTCAAAGCTACTCAATCAAACTTCAGAGAGTCTTAGCCCACACCCATGCTGTGTTAATACCTCTAGCCATCTGGGAGGATTTATACACAAGGGGATCTAGTCTAATGCAATGGTTCTAAGTCATCATCTCCTTGAGGGCTGTGTGAAAAAGGAGGTCCCACACTAAGTGATCCCTTGGTGTCAGACACACCTAAATGATCCCTAGCCCCCTCCCCCCACCTTTACTCTTTAATTCCTTAAAAAAAGAAAAAATCCTGAACTAAAGGCAGCTGCAACCCCACTTCATAGGTGAGAAACTGAAGCCATAGTCCTTGTCTAATACAATAAGAAGCCAGTGACATTTTAATCTACAGCTATGCTCCCCCCCTTTCTCCCTCTCTTTCCTTTGCAAAAACTTATTTATCAAGAGAAAGAGACTAGAGCACTGCTCTGACATATGTAGTGTCAGGGATCACAATCAGGGTCTAACTCATGCAGGTTCAGCATTCCCTCCTGCTGTGCTACCTCCATGGATATAGCTCTGGAATTCTCCTTTCCACCCCCCCTCCCTCCCTCCCTCTCTCCCTCCTTCCCTTCCTTCTTTCCTTCCACCCTCCCTCCCTCCCTTCCTTCTTTCCTTCCTCCCTCCCTCCCTCCCTTCCTTCTTTCCTTCCTTCCTATCCTTCCTCTTTCCCTTGCTTCCATTCTTCCTCCCTCCCTCAATTCTTTTCTTCTTCCTCTGCCTGCCTCCTCTTCCTTCTCGTTCTTCTTGTCATCATTGGGACTTCATTTTCAGATCAACATTTTCAGATAGAAAGAAAGACAAAAAGAGAAAGATACAATAGTGGGGGCTGGGTTCTAACCTAAGTCATCCTGATGAAAAAGCAATCACAGTATCTAAATGAGCTATCTTGCCTGCCCAGAGCTCTGGCCTGCCCCCCACCCCCACACTTTCTGACAGTG
Organism: Erinaceus europaeus; assembly: GCF_950295315.1. Classification (NCBI taxonomy): domain Eukaryota; kingdom Metazoa; phylum Chordata; class Mammalia; order Eulipotyphla; family Erinaceidae; genus Erinaceus; species Erinaceus europaeus. The sequence goes on along the minus strand of NC_080163.1, from coordinate 127,658,424 downwards.
AAATTGAGAGAGGAGAGAAGATAGATAGATAGATAGATAGATAGATAGATAGATAGATAGATAGATAGGTAGGTGAGAGAGAGACAGACAGACAGACTTGTGGCACTTCTTCACTGTTTGTGATGCTTCTCCTCTACAGGTGAGGATGAGGTGGTTGAACCTGGGTTCTTGCACGTGATAATGTGTGCAGTCTACCAAGTGCACCACCAGCCAGGCCCCAGTTCTGTTTTTCCTAAATTCAGTACATCACCTCCCTTGGTCTGCATGCTGGACCTTCTGTAAGATAGCCCTCTACCCACTCAGTCCCTCAAATGACTGAATAAGGTTTCTGAGCAGGGTGGTTGCTGTGAAGTGGGATGGAAGGTCTAGAGTAGACCCCAGCATGATCACTGTGATCTTTCTTAAAGCCATGTGTAAAGTGGGAGAAAAGTGAACCATCCTCTTGTGTGTGTGTGTATGTGTGTGTGTGTGTTTGTGTATTCTGTATATTGGGTTATCATAAAGTATTTTTTGCATAGAAAAATATATTTTATGATTTTTCAGATATATATCCATGTATATAAATGCTTAACTTTCCTATTCTTTTAAGCTTTTTGAATGCATTAAGGCCTTAGTCTGGCTCCTCACCTGCCCTAGGGTCAAGGTAAGCAGAAATAAGGTAAGCAGGATCATTCCAGACTCATTTAAGATGAATAGGAAAAGTTCCACCAATTTTCTGTATAGGCCTACATATTATTTCTCTCTAGTTCAAGGTCATCAGAGTGAATCATTGAATCTTCTTGTGTTTTCCTGAGCTTGCAATCCATCTGCTTTCCAGGTCCCCTTGAATGTTCTCTCTTCTGTGTGGACACACAGATTCATGTTCTTCTCATGGCTATGACTTTATTGCTATCTGGCAATGTCCTTTTCTTAATTCTGGTTAAGGACTCTGTTTTGGATGGCTACTTCTTGTACCCAATCAGTTCCTTTGGGATGAGGTATCATTTGTGGGGATGTGGTCTGTGTCTTGCTAATGTTTGTTTCCTGAGCTCTTGCTTCGTAGTGTAGTGTTAAGACTGTGATAATATTATGGGGGAACAAAGGGGATCCAAGTAAGACAACGTAGAACATACATTTAAGGCGTTTTCTTTGGTAAATTGTTCTTGATACGAATGAAGGCAACATAATATATTCCACCCAAAGAAAATAAGAAACTTGTGGCAAAGTCTTTCACAGAAGAATTGATTCCATAAGCATTTGCTGAGTCCCTACTATGTGCTGGGTGTGAGGTTAAGGAATCACTGCCCAGGCCATGGAGAGGGGTGGTCACAATTTGGCAAGAAAGATTGTACGAGGGGAAATAGAAGCCCAAGTCAGCCACTCTTGATGTGTGGGCAAAGTCTGAAGTACTTAAGCTTCACCTTCCTATCTATAAATGGAAAACTTGCCTAACCCTTCTTGGAGAGTTTACAAGTGTCAAATGCAGTGACTGCCAACAGTAACTGGCCCAGAGTGAACATTCAATAGATAGCAGAGGCAGCATTTATATTATAATCATTATAAGTGGTTTCACAGGCAGGATAATTGTGAGCTGGGTTCTATAGAAATGTGGAGTTCTGGGTCTTTAGCATTTCTTTTTTACTTTTTGAGCTAAGGGACTGCAGTATCTCTTTAAAAAAATTAATGAGTGGGTGGTCTAGGAGGTGGTGCAGTGGATAAAGCACTGGACTCTCAAGCATGAATTCAATCCCTGGCAGCACATGTACCAGAGTGATGTCTGGTTCTTTCTCTCTCTTTCTCCTCCTAGCTTTCTCGTAAATAAATAAATAAAGTCTTTTAAATATTAATGGTTGGTGGAGTGGGTGTGTTGGGGGAAACATCACAGTGGTTATGCAAAGAGATTTTCATGCCTGAGGCTATAAGATCCCAGGTTCAATCTCCAGCACCACCACAAGCCAGAGCTGGGAAGTGCTCTGGTAAAAAATAAATACAAATTAAAAAATGATTAATAAATACAAATTCAGAGAGAAAGAGAGAGAGAGAGAGAGAGAGACCTCCCTTCAGATGGATCAGTACAGGAGAGAAAATAAAAATCTGACCATCACCCAGTAGATTCTGTTTCTGACTAGGTGCTATCAAGAGAGTCAACCCTATGGCCAGCAGTCAGATGATAGGTGGTGGGGGCCAGGGTGGGAGCCAGGGTTGTTAGGTAGAGTCTGTGAGCCTTTTGTCTGCTAATACTGACTCCTAGAGCTGTGTCCCCCTCTATCGCATTCCTGGTGGATCACAAAGGAGACAGATGGGCTCCTTATTTCCACTGCTACCAGCCTCACTGCCTAGCAAACACATTTCACACTGAGTGGCCAAGAGCTGCCTTTATCACCATTCCAGAGAAACTAACTTGAGAATTCAGAGCAAATATTTGCCCCCCCCCCCTTCTGTTTCTCTCTCCTCCCTGTCATTTTACAGAGCTCTGTTTAGACTGGATGCTGGTTAATGGGTGACCTCTGCCCTTTGGCTAAAAGCTGTGACCAGGAAATCCCACCTCCCATTAATGAGGGTTTTGTTCAGCCAGCACACAGCTTAGGTTCTGCAAATCAATTGTCTGCTTAGCCTAGAAAAAGAAAATGGAAATGAAAAACAAACAAAGAAAAAAAAAAAGCCCACCCCTCCAATGTTGAATTAAAACAGCCAACTATGGGCCCTAGGCAGGTTTTCAGTCTCTATTAAGACAACAAAAGTTCTAAATGCCAGGCCAAATGGGGCACAAAGAGTAGGAGTGGCTGTCCAAGGTGGGTGTTGGTGGGGGATAATATCAAGAGAATTTGACATTGCTTTTTGAGAATTATCTCAGGGAGAGTCTGTTTTCCATCCCCACCTCAAATTTTGATGCCCCAAGCATTTCAGACTTCAAAGAGAGGTTCTGAGGGACCAGAACCAGGTGTCCTGCAGGGACCAGGAATCCCAAAGTCTCCTTGACCTTGATCCCTCTTACACAAAGCTCCTTCCACTCTGAGTGGAAGCCAGACATCATGTGGGTGGTCAAAGGCTTTTGCTTCCTTATTTCTCTCTCCTTTGTTGAGACTGAGTATGGCTTTTAAAAGGCTTTGAATTCCTATGTTTTGGGCCATCCTGGCCACTTTTCACCCTGATAACTATCCTCTCACCCCCTCTTTTGGATGACCTGTCTCTGCAACATGCTGTGGACATGTTATTCTGTCTGCTACTCTTACCTGCACCCAGGTATAGAGTAATGTGAAAGGCATACTCTAAAAACGCCAGGTCATGGAAGCTTCGAATATTAATGAACACTACTTATTTGTATCATAGCTGGCATAATGGTTAATGATCATTCTCTTGGCCAGATAGATGTGTGGAATAAAAATTTAAAACCAGCTAGCAAAGATTGACCTTTAACTATTTGCATGTAAATGAGTTAACTCTAAAAAAACTTCTTCCACTTCTTCTCAATGTTATCCTAGAGTTCCTAGAGATGATGACAAAATAAATAAGGCAAGGAAAGCAAACCAAGTTCGTTTTTTTGGAGGGAGAGGGCATACATGAGCAATGATGTGTGTGTGTGTTTAAAGTGGCTACCCAGAAGTATTGTTTCAATAAAAAAAAGGGGGGGAAGGGAGGGTGTGGGCCATAGTGCACATAATATGGAGCACAAGAATCCTGGTTCCAGTGCTGGGGTCATCACCTTCAGGGGGGTCGCTTCACAAGTGGTGAAGCAGGTCTGCATGTGTCTATCTTTTTCTTCCTCTCTCTATCTTCCCCTCCTCTCTTGATTTCTCTCTGTCCTATCAAGTGAAAAGTGTAAAAAAAACAAACTAAAAAATAAAAAGAAATTCCACCAGAAGTGGTGGATTTGTAATGTCAGCACCAAGACCCAGCAACTAGAGGTCAAATAAATAAAATTAAAAAAAAAAAAATATATATATATATAAAAGGTTTGTTTTAAAAAGTACACTAGGACTGGAGAGATAGCTCATCAGACAGGGCACATGTTTGGGACCTGGTATTATCTGAAGTGCCATAGCATCAGCTGATGTTGTGATGGTGTGGTGTAGCCCCTTACCATCACCCCCACCCCCCCACTTCCCTACCCCACCCATCTTTTTCTCTTTCTAACTGAAAGACAACTCAGCCCAGGAGCAGTGAAACTGCACATGCAAAGAACAAGCAAATAAGAGTCACTGGTGACTGGGGAGATGGCACCACATATGCCAGAACAATATTTGTTGATCTTCTTTCGTGAATAAATATTTTATTGAATAATTTAAAAATCCACTGCAAAAAGGTCTACTGCAAGTTTGGGTGAAGTGAAAATGATCATATTTAAGTTTGTTTCTAATCAACAAGGGGAGAAGGGAAGTAAGTAAAGGGAGGATGGGCACAAGAGGAGGCTCCCTCATTCGCAAAGTAGGCTCCTTAGAAGGAAGAAGCTGGGAGAGCGCTGGTGAGCTGGGCTTCGGTAAAACTGGCTGTTAGGTCTGATGTGACAGGATCCCTTTTCTTAACTGGAGGAGAGGACTGGAGGAGAGCACCTGGGGCCTGAAAGTTCACCAGACTCCGTGAAAGTGCCTCCTGTCTCCCCATCATGAGTGATCATCTGCTCTGGGGGGTTGGGTGTTCACCTCCACAGACAGCTAGTTTTGAGGTTGGCATGAAATTAGAGCCCACTTGGTGGGACTTGCTATAGTTGCAGATTTGTAAGGAAAGATATGGGCTTTTCCCATTTGAGCGGATGCACTGCCATAGGACAAGGCTGGACAAAGACCAGGAGGGCTTGTCCTTGCCCTGTTTCTGCCCTGTTACTGGCTCAAGTCCATAGGAATGAGGTTTCACACAGTGGTTTCTCTGTTTACATAGTTACAGGTGTATATTTTGATTTTATACACTCATGTATGCTTCTCATTTGGCATATGCATTTTTGTTATATATATCTGTGCACATACATACTTAACACATTTTATGCTATCTGAAATGGACTTGTATTTTACATTTATTTGTTTGTTTTTTTTCACCACTTCCATCACCAAAGGTCTCTGTCTACATCCCCATCTCCATAGACAACCACTATAATTCGCCCACAGTCCTGAAAATTGGTCAAAATTTAGCTTTTTCATATCTGTATATTCAATTGTCTAAATTCCATATGAGTGAAACCATCCTGTCATAGTCCTCGAGGAAGTTCATCTACGCCGATGACATCTGCTGTGCAACTCAGGCATCCAAGTTTGACATCCTCAAGGAAACACTCACGAAAGACATGTCTCTGATATCTGATTACTGTAAAAAATGGCGACTAATCCCTAGCACTGCAAAAACGGTATCATCTGTTTTCCATCTACACCATGCCTCGGCCTCGCGTGAGCTTAATGTGCAGCTTGGCGGTACGAGAATCCGGCATGAAGCCCAGCCAGTCTATCTTGGCGTTACTCTCGATCGCACTCTGTCATTTCACAAACATCTCATAAAAACTGCAGCAAAGGTGGGCGCGAGGAATAACATCATTGCAAGACTGGCCAGCTCCTCATGGGGCGCGAGCGCTTCCACACTACGATCATCATCTCTGGCATTATGCTATTCCACTGCAGAATACTGTGCCCCAGTATGGTTCCATAGCCCCCATGTCCACTTGGTCGATTCCAAATTATATTCCTCCATGAGGATAATTTCTGGAACCATCCGTTCCACCCCGGTTCCATGGCTTCCAGTTCTTAGCAACATCGCTCCGCCAGATATTCGTCGGGATGCGGCATCATCTAAGTTCATTTCCCACGTCTACGCTTGACCGGACCTGCCAATATACGCGGATATCTTCGCCCACCCTGTCCAATGCTTGATGTCTCATCACCCAATCTGGTCCCCTATGCCTACACTGAACTTCTCTGTTCCAGTCTCTTGGAAACAGAGTTGGCAGTCAGCTGAAAAGAACAAACACCTCATCACAGACCCCTGCAAGCATCAACCCGGCTTTGACCTAGCACGTTATGATTGGGCACTCCTCAATCGCTATCGAACAGGCCATGGCCGGTGCGCTGCTATGTTCCATCGCTGGGGAGCCAGAGACGACCCGAATTGCCCCTGCGGCTACAGACAGACTATGACCCACATAGTCAATGACTGCCACCTCTCCAGATTCAAAGGAGGTCTTGAAACTTTATATCAGGCTCAACCTGACGCTGTTGACTGGCTACTGAAGAAGGGCAAACACTAGAAGAAGAACCTCCTTCCTTGCTTTCCACTTGCATTTTTTACCCACATATTAACCGATATAGAGCTCTCACTGTGCTCCAGCTACAGTGCTGTAAACTTTATGCACTTTTGACTCTATCTAAGCTCCATTACAGCCCCCACAAAGTGGGGACTGCCTCACTATTCCCAGGTTTGAGGCAAGGATACTGGTCCAGAGAAGTTAAGTTCATTCTGAAAGATTCATAGCCTTTTAGGGATCAAAAATGAAAACCAAGTGAGGATTTGTCTGATGCTGAAGCCCAACACTTCTGACCACTACAGCTGTCTGCCACAAAATAGTTATCACTTCAGAACTGACATAGGATGGCTGAATTTGTCTCATGGGCTCTCTCTCACCTGCACCTCTTCCATGACAGCTGGCTATACCTCCCCGAACCCAGGAGTTGCCACCCTGGAGATGCCCTGAAAAGTTGTGTGGGGACCCACCACATCGAAGGACTCTGGAGCCCAATATGAAGGAGTCTTAGCACCTGAGGGCCATGAGTTTAGAGCCCCAACAGACAGGCTTGCCTTCTGGTTGACTCTAAATCAGGCTGCTAGCTCTCTCATTTCGAGTGAGAAATGGCCTCTTAGACTGTCTGTGTCTTCTAGAAAGCTTTTAATTAACCCACCAACCACAGGGTACTGAGAGAAGTGGTCAGTGTGTGAAAAGATGATCTTTTCTGTCTCTGCACATTAAGAGCCCATGTCAGAATTAGATCAATTGGCATGGGCATTGCCTTAATCAAATCGGGCTTCCTAATTTCATGGTTCCTAGTGTTGGGCAGCCCCACAGCCCCCCTCCTTCCCTCCTCCCTTGAAGAAGAAAGCTTCTTTCAAACACTTCCCTCCCAAAAATTACCCACATTTGTTATTTCTTGAAGAAAGTTTGGTAATGAATGTGGCTCCTCTGTTTTCAGCTATAAACAGCAGAAATCCCCCTTCAGGCACACTCCTAGACCTTTTATCCATACTCAGGAAAAAGAATTGATTGATTTTGAAGTTAAATGTTGGCATCTGCTGTTATTCAAAACCAGGACCTGGGCTACAGTAATCCACCATGCTTTCAGCGCTGCCACCAGTGTGCGGCAAATGAAGACAAGCTGTTGTCAAATGAGAAATGCAAAATAGTCAATCTGTTTGTCTGTTTAATGTAACTGGGAACATAAGCTGCTAAAAGTGGGACCATTCGGCACTGTCAGATGGGAGACACTCGCCAACAAACAAAAGCCTAATGACCCATTTTACTCGGCACTCCGGAGTTGCTCCTAATGGTACTTTCCATATGCACTCAAACATGCTTTTATCTGAAACTGCAAATGGTATGATTTTCCATCCAACACAAGCGTGTAATGTGTGTGGTGTGTGTATGAGTTTGTGTGTGTGTGTGTGTGAGCTTGTATGTGTGTATCAGAGGAGTGTGGAGGCTGAACACAGGGAGGGAGGCTGAAGTTGGAGACATCTTAAAGCGGGAAGCATATTGCAAAAGCATCTGACGCTCATCTTCCCTTTACACCTGTCATTGTACTGTATTAGAGGGGAAAAAAATCAAGTCATTAACCATGATAGATATGTTTTTAATAAGTAAGTGTTGTGCCTCGCCAGGCGGATAAATAGCGTGGCTTAAGATAGCTTCAGAGCCTGGAGTGGGATTATAGCAGGAAGTTAAAAAAAGCAAGGCTACATTTTCAGAGCTTGGGCAGTTTAGGAAGCAGGGGCCTCTGCTTCACCCTGCCTGCCTGCACCTTCTCAGGAACAGTCCCTCCTGGGCTGATCTCTAACTTGACTTTGAATCTGAGAGCTGTTTGGTTTTTCAGGACTTCAAGTGCCTGGAGAAAAGTGTCCTCTACAAGGGATGATAGCCAAACCACATGCTCACTAATCCTAAAATGTTTCTCTCAGAGGCCAGGAGAGATATCAGAGGATACAGCACCCACCCTGGGTTTGATCCCAGGTGCTACAAGGGAAGACTATGCTAATGGTCTCTTTAGTTTCTGTCCCTCTCTCTCCTCTCTGTTGTTTCACCTTCTCTTTATGTTATCTCTGCTTCTCTCTATACATATAAAAACATTTAAAAAAATGACACGAGGAGGCTGCTCAGCATTATTACACATGCATGGGGTCCTTATGCTCTGACACTGCATTTAAATATAATAAATCCAGGCTGGGCAGTGGTGCAATGATTGGGTACCTAAGTTACCATGCTCAAAGACCTGAGTTCAAGTCCCTAGTCCCCACTTGCAAAGGGAAAGCTTTACAAGTGGTGAAGCAGTGCTGCAGGCATCTCTCTCTCCTTCTCTGGTTTCCCTTTCCCCCTCAATTTCTCCCTTTCTCTATTATTAAATAAAAAATTTAAAAAGGGGGCTGGGTGGTGGCGCACTTGTATTGCAATGTGCAAGGACCCGGGTTCAAGCGGTGTCCATCTGCAGGGGGAAAGCTTTACGAGTGGTGAAGCAGGGCTGCAGGTGTCTCTCTGGCTCTCTCCCTCTCTATCATCCCCTTCCCTCTTGATTTCTGGCTGACTCTATCTACTAAATAAAGATAATAAAACAATTTTAAAAAAGGAAAAAATAGATACCAGGAGTGGTGGATTTGTCATGCAGGCACCAAGTCCCCTGGTGGCAAGAAAAAAAAAGTAAATAAAATAAAAAGAAAAGAAAATCTGTCTCTCATTGGTATAACAAATAATGACACCTCTTGATTCATATCAAGGACTACTGTTTTGTGAAAGATTTTGAGTTAAGAGATCCTGCTATTATTTCTCTGCTGCTATAGCTAGTATTTATGCAAAATAACAACAATAACAACAACAAAGCAAATTAGGACCACCAGAAACCAACTGTTTATATTGAGGATCTATTTGAAACTCTTGTCAAATCCTCCAGTCATGACAAAGTATGAAGGTTGGGGGCGGAGCAGGCAAGAGAGGTCAAGGGAGCTGGAGCACTCAGTTAGAAAGAAACTGCAAAAGAATATGTCTGGCCTCAAACAGGGTTTAGATAGATCCAGTGGAAATAAGGCGAAAGCATATGGTTTACATTTCCTCTCTAAAGAAATATGGGCGGGAACCTTGTGGGACCTGAGATGCAATAACAAATACAGAGATTTGACAAGGCTTGGCAGGCGAAGACAGAATATTTCTGTGTTTACCTGACAATGTGACTGGAGTCCAGCCCCCTGGGGAGCAATCTATTTGGTTGTGACCAGTCCCACTGTGGCAGGATGTCCTTGCAGAGACATTAATGTCAGCCTAGGAAGCCTCATTCCCTCCCCTTCCAGGAGTGCTTGCCCTCCAGTGAGAAATACAGGGACGGTCACCCAAGCTAATGATACAGTCTTACCAAATGGGCACTGGGCCACACTGCATCCTATTCGTGGGCATTATTGGAATGTCATGTAGAAAGAAAGGGAGACTTTTTCTATTTGAATCTTTTAAAGCCTTTAAAAACTACCCAACTCCAGCAGTCTAGGAAGTGGTACAATGGACAAAGTCCTTGGTTCAATACCTGTCATCGCATATACCAGAGTAATACTTTGGTTCTTTTTTTCTCCTTCCATCTCTGTCATGTTAATAAATAAATCTTCTTTTTAAAAACTATCAAAAATAAACAATGTCCAATTCTAGTGACTGAGAAAATAACTTAGCCAGTAGAGTGCAGAATTTGCATTCGTGAAGTTCTGGTCCCATTCTTGGAACCACATGTACTGGAGGAGTGCTCTGGCTTCTCTTATGTGAAACTCTCACTCTGTCACATATGAAGCAAACTAAATGTCTTAGAAATATCTAACTGTGACTCTTGGTGTGTGAACCTCTGAATGACTAGTTTTACTTTAATCTTTGCTTCTGTTTTTGTTGTTATTCTCTTGCTATTAGGACTTGTCTTTTTGATACTCTAAGTTAGGGACAAAGTAAATAAAAGGCAATTCATGAGAGCAAGGTGTTTCTGCAGTAGGATCATGAAGAATTGTTATCAGAGGTGGCAAACATCACCACGGGAGATTACCCACTGTACAAAATAAAAGGTGGGGGGTAGTTGGAAGGGGTTCACCTCCTTCTGAATAGATTCCATTTCAGAACAGAGGTGTCATTGTAAGCAAGATACTACATTATCATTCTTGTGCCTCTCACACATCTTTGGTGAGAAAAAAAAGCTAACAAATGTGTGTCCCCCACCCCATTTCTTCCCATGACAGATCAAAAGTCACATGAGTTGTGTTGCAATGCAGCTGCCTAGACTCCACTTGGCCTCTGAATAATAAATAGGGAGTTTCTTGAACCACCAGCTCATTAATGAGCAGTAATTCAGAAGGGATGGCACAATGTTCAGTAATTTCAGCAACGTGGACAATGAAAGTTCTCAACTCTGGTACAAAGAGCGGCCCATGGAATCATGTGGAATGAGCAATTACAGCTAGTATCCATTTCAGTTGGTATGAGAATGTTCAAAGAAACAAGGTCACAGCAGCAGCAGCCAGGGAGCTGATCTCCGGAGCATTGTGGGTGGGAGAGGGAGTCAGTGGGGCAGGTGAACTGTTCGCATTACTTGGGCAGCACATGAATAAACCCATGACAGCTTCTACTAGCACCAGCAGCCAGATTGCACAAACTCAGCCACCTGGCATGTCCACCTCTGGCCAGGCATTCAGCAAAGGCTGGCCGAGAACACAGAGGTGAGAGCTGCAGGTGCAGCTTAATCCACTTGCAGTCGGATCTGCTGTCCAAATAGATAGGCGAGGTGCACAGAGGGAACAAGGCCTGGCATCTTTTCCTCCCTGGGAGCAGAGGGACAGTGTTTCTTCTGTGTTCTCTGGTGTTTGTGACTAAGGATCTGCAAAGCCAGAGGCAAGAAGGGAGTGGAACTGACAGAAGACTCTGGGAGGGGCTTCATGGAAAGTATGGAGTTTGTTAGCTTATTTATTTATTTATTTATTTATTTATTTATTTATGTATTTATCTTGCTTCCAGAGTTATTGCTGGGGCTTGCGCCTGCACTGCTCCTGGAGGTCATTTTTTCCCTTTTGTTGCCCTTGTTGTTTATCTTTTATTGCTGTTGTTGTTGTTGCATAGGACAGAGAGAAATCGAGAGAGGAGGGGAAGACAGAGAGGGGGAGAGAAAGACAGACACCTGCAGACCTGCTTCACCACCTGTGAAGTGACCCTCTGCAGGTGGGGAGCTAGGGGCTCGAACAGCAATCCTTGTACCAATCCCTGCGTTTCGCACCCTGTGCAATTAACCCAGCTTGCTGCTGCCCAGCCCCCTATTTATTTATTTTTTTGATGTTTATGCATTTATTTGATAAAGAGAAATTTAGAAGGAAGGGGGGAAATGGAGAAGGAGAGAGGTAGGGAGGATACATACAGCACTGTTTCACTGCTCGTGAAGCTTCCCTATGCAGGTGGGGTCTTAGAAGGACTGAACCCAGTTCCATGCACAAGGTGATATGTGTGCTCAACAGGGTGCATCAGTGCCCAGCCCCAGTGAGTATGGTGTTTAGACCCTGCTGGTATAGCAGAGAATCATCTGGATAACACTTGGAACTTCAGGAAGGAGATAACTGCTTTGAACCTAAGCTCTGTGTGGCAGGGTTCTTGATTGCCAGTAGGAAAATGTGACTGGATAATCTAAGGAGAGGGAAGAGTTTACTGAAAGGGATAATAGGGGCTGATTACGTCTTCTGAAATGCCAAGAATGAGACTTAAGAAATAGGCAGGACAGGTGAATGATAGAATTGTTCTTTTATTTATTTATTTTTATTTTTTTAAATATTTATTTATTCCCTTTTGTTGCCCGTGTTGTTTTATTGTTGTAGTTACTGTTGTTGTCATTGTTGGATAAGACAGAGAGAAATGGATAGAGGAGGGGAAGACAGAGAGGAGGAGAGACAGATAGATACCTGCAGACATACTTCACTGCCTGTGAAGTGACTCCCCTGCAAGTGGGGAGCCAGGGGCTCGAACTGGGATCTTTCTGGTCCCAGCAGTTTGTGCCACCTGCGCTTAACCTGCTGGGCTACTGCCTGACTCCTGAATTGTTCTTTTTAAACCAGATCTTCTATAGCGTTAGGACTCACTGCTATGGCATCACATAGAGAGACCCCAGGGCCTGGGCTCGATACTGACTCCTGGACTCCTTCCTGGTGCTGCTCTTGTTAGCCATTGTCTTTTTTGGCAACTGTTCCCAAGTCTAGGGTTCTTGGCATTTAACTGGTCAGAACCAGCTTCTGGGTCCACTAGCTTCTGGGAAAGGCTGACTTTTATATTAGGGTGGGGGATCAACCCTTTGGGGGCAAATTCCCCTGTAAGAAGGCTGGCTGTTGGAAACAGGACAGCAACCAACTACCAAAAGTCTTCCCTAGATGATTTATCTTGTCATATTCCCTTCCCAAATTCCCCAACCACATGGCAGAGTGGATGCAGCCATGTTCTTCACTGGACTGGATCACATGAGGCACTTTATTCATTCATTCCACACTCATCTATTGGGTGCTTGAAACTTGCAGCCTTTAGCAGTTTCCTGAAGATTCAGATAGCAGGGCTAACCCCTCATCTGCAGAGCTGACGTTGGCCTCCTAGTGGAGATAGAGGGAGGGAGGGAGATGGTTGATGGGGACTGGAGATGGAAGTAATAGAATTTGCTGATGAATTGTCTGTGTCAGACAAAAGACAGGAAGGAAATCAAAGACACCATCAGTTCTTGGAAAGTTCTACCATGTTCTGTGCACATGTACTGGGCTCTTGGCACTTATTAAGTACTCAAATGCTCATTTGCTACCAGAATTGTTAGCACAAAATTATATCATTCAATTTTTCACCATAAGCTGGTTAATTCTCATAGAAAACTCCCATTTTTCAATGTAACCTAGGAATGACAAACTGGATCCAGCCTTTGTGAGCTCAAAACTAGACTATGCCATTTGCTAACTATATGGCCTTGATGAACTGTGTAAAGTCTATGTGCTTTACCTTCCTTTTAAGACAGAAATGACAAAACTGGCCATATCATAGGTACTTACTGTGAGGACTAAAGCCCTAAAGGTTGTGCCTGGAACATAATCAGAACCTATATTTATAAGCTGCTATACTTGTATTTCCTAAATTTTTCTCTTCCTTCTCCACTTCCTCCTCCTCCTCCTTTTTACCTCTCTCCCAACCCCCTCTCTTTGCCACAAGAGTTATTACTGGGGCTCAGCACGTGTGCAATGACTCCACCATTCCTGGCAGATCTTTTTTTTTATTTTTTAGTATGAGATACAGAAAGACAAAGAGGAAGAGAAAGGGGGCTGACTGGTGGAGCACTGGGCTAGTTTGAGCCCTTAGCTCCCCACCCAAAGGGAGTTTTGATTCACAAGCAGTGAAGCAGGTCTGCAGAGGTTTATCTTTCTCTCTCCCCCAACTATCTTCCCCTCCCCTCTCAATTTCTCTCTGTCCTAATAATTAGAGAGAGAGAGAGAGAGATACTCCTACAACTCCGCTCCTCTTGAAGCTTCCTCCCTGCATGTCGGGTCCAGGGGGGCTTGAACCTCGTCCATGTGCATGGTCATAAGTACTTTCTATCAGATGCCCCAACAACCAGTACCTTCCCAACTTCTACACACCACTGACATTCCATTCCTGCTACCCCTCCTTAAAAAAAAAAGTCTGTGATCCTCTTTTACCACTAGAGAATCAGGGGGGAAAAGTGAATCCCTCCAGCCCCCAAAGAGATGAAAATCTCCTATGAATTACACATTGGAAATTTGTGGTGAGTCAGGTGACTGTGGGTGATTTTGTGGCCTAGTCTTGTGTTCTTCTCACCCCAGATGAGCTGACTTGGAGGCCAGCTCCTTCCACAGACTCACAGTCTCTGGAGACTGGCAGAACTCGCACTTCCTGAGGGCTCTGCTTAGAGGTAAATGTGGGAGAGGCCTCTAAAATGGGCACAGCTGTCCTGAGGTTAACTGGGAGACACAGCCCAATTTCCCAATGAGAGGCCATGGGATACACTTCTCCTTTTGAGCTTGGTTAGAAATAACACATCAGCACCTTTCCACATGATCATAGGATGCCCTTAGTTCCTGTGCCTGGTAGAAACCAGAAGTGAAGAAACATAACCCATAATCACTCCATCATATCCCCCACAGCAATAAGCAATAACACTAGAACATAATAGAGCCTCTGTAACTCTTTAATAAAGAAATCATAAAATAGTGTTTATCCCATGTGTACACTGAAAACAAACATAAAACATAATTTCTCAAAGGGACTCCTGTACAAAATCACCAGTTGGGCAGGGTGAGAACTTTTTTCCCTTCCTGTATCTATTTTTCTGCAATCCTGCCTTCATGTTGGCCCCAAACATATACAGTATATGGCATATTTTATCCCCAGACTGTAGTCATTGTGGACACTGACCTTTGGGACTGGGGGTCAGGGGTGCACGTGCATCCTTTTTGTGAAGTTGGTGTTTCCAGAGGAGGTGTGACAGTGAGATCTGCATATTCAAGTGAGAGCTTTTGTGAACCTTTAGCACCATGGCTGACAGAACTGTGTCTGATGGGGTGCATCAGATTATGTATATGTACAGAAAGCTAATATGAAGGCCAATATGAGCTGCCTTGCTTTCGCCAGGTAATGAGAACAGCCGGCAGAGAGAAACTCCCTGTGACAGAATATCTGTGTGATCTCCACGTTGCCAGCCCCCCACCCCAACCCCGTGCCACTGTTCCATAGCAGGCAGGGAGGCACTGCTCCTGGTGGCTCAGGACTACAATACTATGTATGAAGCCCCAACAAGCAGACGCTCTGTTTCCATGAGCTTTAGGGGGCTGCTCTTTCTGTTTTTCCCATTACTTCCCCATGAGATAGTAGTCTCAGTGGTTCAGAATATGGTCCCAAGGTCATACAACTAGGGAAGATTAGAGCTCAGTTTTTCAGAGTCCAGTGTCCCTGTTCTCACTTAACCACATCACCTTGCCAAATGCTAAGTTAAGAAAACTGCTGAAATCTCTAGAAAAACATTCCTGTATTCTAACATGCCATGTAGCCCTAAGCTTTGAGTCAGTAATTCTTGACTGGAGTAAAAATTCAACTGGATATTGTAAGAGAAATGTGCCAACTCTCTGCCTTCTAAACCCCACTCTCTACCAGGGGACTTCCACCCCATACCTCAGTTTCCCTTATTTGAAAGACAATTACGATGTTATCTGATAGAACATCAGGGAGTGGGGGGGGGGGGGAGGTCATGCCATGTCTCGTCTATGGTGTCCCTGAAGACCCATAGCCCTCCTGACCCAATTGATGGGGCCGTCAAGAAGATCAATACTGATCACTGCAGTGAATTGACCCGACACAGGTCCACATTGATCATGCAAGACACCTGCAATGGTTGGATCAGTTGGGCCATAGTTCAGGGACTTTGGTCACTAAATCCCTGGTTAAATGAGGACCTAGCCTTTTAAAAATATAGGATGAGACTTAAAAATATCTCTGAACTGTAAGATGTCCTTGAAAGTTGGGACTGGATCTCTGGGAGGCAAAACTAAAGTCAAGTCTCCCCTCCATCACATTCATGTACCTGAAGGTAACCAGTGAAATCACCTTTCTGAGCCTCAGCTTATTTTTCAGAAAATGGGGTAAATGGGATTTTACCTCTCAGAGTCTTAAGAACCAAGCAATAAGATGAGGTGGCAAAACACTTACCATAGACCCTGGAAGTTAGAAAGTGCTGAAGACAATTTGACTTATTATAATTTATTCTGAATAGGAATTTTCTCCCCACCAAAAATAATTTCTGGCAGCACAACAAAAATGACTTGCTACAAGTCATCTGAACCTTTATTGATAGACATGTGTCTTTGAAAAGAGGCCTCTTAATCCTCAATACAGAAACATGATGTTTTGTTATCATAAAACAGTATCAGCATAAAACTACTGATTTTTAAAGAGGAAACTGACAGCTGTTCAGCAGCAGCCTCAGAGTTAGGAAACAGGAGATGTGTCTCTGCATCCAGATTCTCCTCATGCTGGAATCTGTGTTCATTCCACAGTCCAAGCTGTGCTCTTGAAATGCAGCTGCAAGGATGTGCAAACAAGAGAATAGAGGAGTTACACCTTTGGGGAGCTTGGGGCAAGTAATAGGATGTGAATAACACCAGAAACTAGTACAACCTGGTGAGAAGAAGGAAGTGGGTCTGCAATCTGGTCCTAGGCAGACAGTGTGGAGGGAGATGGCGGGGCAGAAGAGACTTTAGCACAAGCTTGCTTTCTGATCTGAGCTCTAGATGCCAAGATGGACTTCAGGAAACCATGATAGAGGGGGGAACTGAGGCCAAAGGTTGTGAATGGTGTGAAGGTAGGAAGCCTCAGGGCTAATTCAGGGAGCAGCCTCAATTGTCTGAAGCCTTGAGTCAGGGCAGCTGCTCATAAGAGCCTTGTTACATAACAGCTGCTATTGGCTATTTGTAGAAAACTCAGTTAAGCTTACCATTTTGTTGGGTATACAATTCTCTTTTTTCCCCTCCCTCTTGTCTTTCTCTCTGGTTCTATATCTACTGCTCTTACTCCCCCAAGTTTAGCTCTCTTTCCTCTCCCTTTGTTTCTTCACTATGAGCCAGCTCAGTGAGGACTTTAGTTTTTATGTTCAAGTTGGTTTTTATACTTAAACTAGTTTTCCCTACATTGTGGGTGTAGACTTGCCTTATAGGGTGTGAATATTTGATCTGGACATATATTTCACTTTTATTAAAAACATTTATTTGTTATTAAGAGAGTGAGGGGGAGACAGAGTATCACTCTAGCATATGTGGTGCCAGGAGTCAAACTTGGGACCTCATGGTTGTAAGTTCTGTGCTCTACAACTGAACCACTTCCAAGGACTGCATATTTAATCTTAAAGAAGGCTTATAACACTTGTCCAAAGCTAAAATGATCCCATTTTAATATAGTAATAGGTGATAGTAGTGAAACAATACTCTGGTCTCCATCCACAGAGGGAATGAATGGTGAGTTTATTTAAAAACTTTCCATAGTAAAGTTTTACTATGCTTTCCATAGTAAAGTCTACCATGAATTTTGAGACAGCTGTTAGCATATTTTCCTCTAGTCAGGCCTGGAATGGGAATGATCTGAACACCCCTCCCTCGACCCACCTACCACCACTACTACAAAGAAAACAGTAAGAGCAAGTGGAGGAAAAACCAGTTCTCTCTCCAAACTGTGGGCAACTCACGTGAGCTGACTCCTTGCTCTTATGAAGTGGAAATAAAATATTTCAGTGTCTGCTTTAACTCTGCGGGCTTTGGAAATTGACTAATAATGCAAATATTCGGAGGTTAATATCCTGGTGACATTACTGTGACTTACTTGGCGGCTTAAAGGGCATTGCCTATTGCATGGCAGGAGTGGTCAGTTAGCAGAACACAGGGATAAATAACAAAAGAGGAATGAACTCCCTAAATCAGGAATGAATATAATTTTAGGACTCCCCCTTCCATGCTTTTTTGTCTTTTATAAGGAACTGGGTAACATGCAACTTTAGTCTTATTCACTAGCACAAGGTGCATGGGAGCATGGCATACTCATGTTCTCATTTTGCATTTGTGGAGAGGGAAAACTCAGAGAAATCCAATCAAAGAAGAAGTCTTTAAGAAAAAAAAACGGGGGGGGGCATAGAATTCCGTTGGTTATGACTGTTTTGGACAATGAAAGGGTAGTTAGAAATCAACTGGAAGGGGCCAGGTCGTGGCACACCTGGTTGAGTGCACACGTTACAGTGTACAAGGACCTTGGTTTGAGACCCTGGTCCCCAACTACAGAGGGAAAGCTTCATGAGTGGTGAAGAAGGACTGCAGGTGTCTCTCTGTCTCTCCCCCTATCTTCCTATTCCTCTCAATTTCTGGCTGACTATCCAATAAAAATAAAGATAATAATAATAAGAATAAGAAGAAATCAACTGGAAAAGACTTCTAATAAATGTGGTCAAGAGTCATGCTAGCTTTCCAGGTTGACTGCCCTTTCTAATTTGTTGCCTTCACATTTGGAGTTTGGGTGGGAGACTGCTACCCTGGAGAGGTGCCTCATTTTACCATGGAGCCAACCTATGCAAACGTGCTTTTCTGTCCCTGGTCACCAACTGAGATCGTTTGTGCAGTTCTTACTTTCCTGGATGAATTCCTCTCTCTCTCTCTCTCTCTCTCTCTCTTTCTCTCCCTTTGTCACTCCCTTCTCTCCCTTTATCGCTCCCTCCCCTCACCCTTGCAATTTTGGGTTTTTCCACAGAAGGGTGGAGCTGTGTTATCTTTGGGAAATTGTGGATTCTTAGCTCCTGCTGCTAGAAGGCAACTGGCTGCCCTGAGCAGTCTCTGGTTGGCTTCCAAAGGCATCTTGTCGCATTATTTAAATACTGAATTGTGATATGATTGAAGTTGGTACCAAGTTGATCTTGGCAGAGTCTGTTGGCTGGCAGGTGCTGAGCATGCGGGCTGTGCAGCTTCAGCTAACTGCTCTGGCTGTGCTGGCTACTCTTGAGAGCATGAGCCATAACCCAGGCTGCTGCTGCCACTTTTTCTTTTCTTTCTTTTCTTTTCTTTTTTTTTTTTTTTTTGCATTTTTTCCCCAGCAAGATGTACAGAATCCAATCATAGCACTCCCCTGCTCCCTGCTCTTTATATGGGCCACTTCCCAAGTGCTGCCTTGTGGGCTTCTTGGTCTGGATTTCTTCCTAGATGTGTGTCTCTCCTCTCCAGACTCTCCACCTGAACAGCCCTCTTCTTTGGTTCTAAGTACAAGAGGAAGGGAAAAAAAAAGTCCCCATTCAAAGAGTTTCCCATTCCAACTTCATTTTTTTCTTGCCTGTATTTTTCTTCTCCAGACTAGCTTGAGTTTGCACCTTCTGGACCCCAAAATGGCAAGTGCGCATTGGTATTTTTCCCAGTTCTCTTTTGAAATGGAAAGTATGTGTCATGCAGTGACCCTTGGGGTGGGGTGGGAGCTGTCACCTGCATTTCCCAGAACTGATTATAATGTGCAAGACTTAGTGTGTGAGCAGATAGTTGCCACCGTTTTAACTAAATCTGCTTGGAGGTGTTTTTTTCCTTCAATTTTCAATCTCATGTAATTTTTTAAAAAAAATCTTAGCAGACAGCTTTGTGCCTGCCCTCAGTTGCCTTGGCTCAGCCTTCTGGTTGGGTCAGGGGATGGTGAGCATAAGCCAAGCTGGGAAGATAGGGGAGGCAGTGGGGCTCCCGCCCACTTCAGGTCGGACAAGAACTTTCCTCTGCACTCTGTTCTCAGTCCA